>NC_064408.1:37849000-38163000 GCF_023375975.1 Astyanax mexicanus | reverse complement strand
TCGCGTTCCAGCAGTAAAACCGATGCTGAACAAGAAACAAATGGAGAAACGGCTGAAGTGGGCCAAAGAACACGGCGAGAAGACTGGCAGAAAGTGGTCTTCAGTGACGAATCACGCTTCTGCATCTCCTTCGGTGACCAAGGTCCTCGTGTCTGGCGTCGTGGTGGCGAAACCTACAACCACGAGTGCGTGAAAAGATCCGTCAAGTTTCCCCAGAGCGTTATGGTCTGGGGATGCATGTCCGCTCGAGGTGTAGGGAAACTCTGCTTCCTCAAGAAGACTGTCAATGCTGCCGTATATCAAGATGTTCTGGAAACGTTCCTGATTCCGACTGTTGAGGAACAGTTCGGCGAAGAAGACTTCATATTTCAACAGGATCTTGCACCGGCTCATGCGGCAAAGTCGACCAAAGATTGGTTCACTAAAAACTCGCCTGACCTCAATGTCATTAAAAACCTTTGGGCCATCGTCAAGCGGAAAATTTGCGACAGAAAGCCTACTACGCTGGACCAACTGAAGCAGAACATCGCCACTGCCTGGGAAGCTGTGAGTGTGGAAACTTGCGACAAGCTGGTCAAATCGATGCCGCGGAGACTTCAGGCAGTCATACAAGCCAAGGGGGCAGCCACAAAATACTGAGAAAGTGATGATTGTAATTATAATAAAAATTATTCTAATTCAATGAAACGGTTTCTCCATTATTCTAATTCAATAAAACAACAGTGTCACAGTTAAATGGCCTAAATGGGCCTTTTGGAAAGCTCAGCTGAGCAAATTTTTTTCCAGGTAACGAGTTCTGTGATTAGTCTAACGAGTAGGACAGGTGCGGTGAACACCTGATTTGCTTTCTGCACAAAAAATGCATTCAAAGAATTTCATGATTGCACTATTTCTAATTATTCTAATTCGTTGACCAGCACCTGTACACTGACCTTCAGAGCCATAAGATACACTATATGAGCAGATGTATTGGGATATGTATTTTAATCAGGGGATTTAGACATGTCAGTCCTCTTAACACAGGTGGCCAAGCAGCTTTATGAAAGCCTTCACTCACCAAGCACATCTCCATATCAAATCCTACGAGTATCATAAAAGCTTATGTAGGTATCCCAGTACTTTTGTCCATATAGTGTATCTGGCTATAGTACCTTTAACTGAAAGTTATAGATTCTGAAGGTCTGCACTTTAAACACCATATCACCACACAGGGTATGCAGGGTTCATTTATTAGGTGTTGCACAGGAGAGAGTGGATAACCAGCCCAGTGCATGCGCAGACAATTATTGTCCTCAAAATACATATCACTGCTGAAACATTTAAGACGCTGAAGATCTCAGTTGACTAATTTTGTAATTTAGTGATTTGATAGATTGATGATGATTGATGATTGATAGATATTTAAAAGATTGTATTTATACTCTTTTGTTGCTTCAAATATAATTATTATTAGAGTTATGTAGCTTGTTGGTTGCTATATTACCATATTTTTCACACTATAAGGCATAGCGTATCATAGGGTGCACTATCAATAAATGTCTATTTTCTGGTCTATTTTCATATGTAAGGTGCACTGGATTATAAGGTGCTTTTTAAGACATTATAAGGAACTGCTTATTCATTAGTTCTCACCGCTGGGTGGAGGAGGAGAGGGCAGCTAACTAAGTTAAGTAAAGCTAAGCTAAGTAAACTAAACTGATATAAAAATAATAAATAAAAAAAAGTCAAACAAGCACTGGATGTTAATCTACACAGATTTCTCTCCTGAAAACTGTTGATTTGGGTGAGTTAAGCACTTTCATTTATTTACAGTAAGTTCAGATTCCCGAGTTTACCCAGCACTAGGCTGGAGCATTAGCATTAGCAGGTAACCGCTCCAGCAGTGCTAGCTGGGGTTAGCAGCAGACTACAGGCCAATAATACTCCCCTCTGAATGAGGAAATAGCGGTTAGCGGGCAATGCTAATGATACTCCAATCACTGTGCTGGAGAACTAAACTGAAACTGCTGAACAACACTGCAGTTTGGCTTTACTGCTCCTTACAACCTGACTGGTAAAATTCATACATTTGCCCTGACAATAAAGGATTTAACGTGCGCCTTGTAGTGTAAAAAATACAGTACTTGGTAAAAGAAACTTATACCCCATTAATTAGCACTGAAGCTACAAGTCTAAAGAAGCTTAACCATTGCTGGCTATTGGAGGCTTATACCTTGCAAATAACTATAAAAGCTATGATGGTAATGTAGTGTACTTGAAATAGAAGCTTGTGTATTAGCATAATTAGCACAGGCCTGCATAAATCAGTTCAGACTTTAGGATGCTGCTATTATTTTAAGCCATGTGACACATTGTGTTCGTTTGTGTTTGTGTGTAGGAGCTGGTGAAGCGGACCGTATCAGTCTGGTCTTTGGTGAACAGTCAGCTGGAGGAGTTTGTTAACCCCTTGTACGTTCATTACCCAGCCCACGTCCTGCTACCCTCTGTCTCCATCAGACACCTGCAGCTGTGGGTTTCATACTACATTCGCTGGAACCCTCGCATGAGGCCACAGGTACACACACACATGCCCACACACACAAACACACACACACATACTTTTAGGCTCCAGTTCATGTCCTGCTACGATTTGCCACTTTCTAAAAGATCTACCTGTATTATCTGTTTTTTTTTTTTTTTTTTTTCTATTTTTTTATTCTATTTTCTTCCCAATTTACATGGCCAATTACCTAACCCACTCAACACCAGGAGGGTGAAGACCAGTACATGCCTCCTCCAGTACATGAAAAGTCAGCCACCACATCTTTTAGACTTGCTGCAGCATTACCAAATAGCATCACAGCACACTCAGAGGAAAACGCAGCGACTCGGTTCTCGGTTCTGGGTTCTTGGGGGCCCAGTATTACCAGTATTTACATCCAAATGAATATTAATGCAAAATATAAGATTCTGTGTTAATTAAAGTAAATAGTCTAACTCCTAGTCATTGTCTGTGTTTTATAACAATAATAGAAAATTGATAATAAATAATATAATTGTGTTAATAAATTCGAGTATCATGCATTTATACCAGTTTGATCAAGAGGCAACACCAGAGAGCACTGGACCCTTGAATCATTTTTAGAATCACTGGTAGTTGTGCCAGCTTATGTTAGAAATTAGACACTCTATCTAAGTGGTAGTTAGTCAACTGGGGCCACGGCTACTTTGCATCCTCTAAGTGGCCACTTTATTAGAAAAGTCTGCTTTTAGTTGCAGGGGTTTCTAATAAACTGGCCAGTGGGTGTACAGTGGAAGATATTTGGGAATGTTTAGCCTGCAGATTTTGGAAAACCATTTAAGCAGCTCTGATGTGTTTGTGTGTGTTTTTCAGGAACCAGTGCACCAGCGGTATAAAGAACTGTTAGCCAAAAGGGCGGAGCTTCAGAAGAGGGTGGAGGAGCTTCAGCGCGAAGTAGCCAATCGAGCCTCAACATCCTCTGAGAGGGCGGGGTCACCCACACGCTCTATCACACCTGTACAAACCTTTGTCTGATTGGCTATGCAAACACTGAATCTCAGCAAAGACAACACGATTGTGCACAAATCACCCTTTCTCTCTCTCTCTCTCTCTCTCTCTCTCTCTCTCTCTCTCTCTCTCTCTCTCTCTCTCTCTCTCTCTATCTATCTATCTATCTATCTATCTATCTATCTCTTTCCCCGTCTGTGTATCACTACTCTAACCCTGCTCTCAGACCAGCTATAGAGAACTCTCTGTAACTGTACCATTACTGATTTAGAGTAAGCTTTAATCTGTAACGCTGGGTTAATATACACTATAGCGCATTATTACAACTCTAGTCTTGCATTAATACTCTTAATAGGACTTTTATGTCCAGTAATGTCTGTTTAAACTAAATGTATTTGTCTCAGTCTGTAGGGAAACACTTGCAGACAGCGCTGAGAGTAAACACACGACCAAACCAGTTCATATGAATGTGTTAGATTTGCATATTTAAATGAGCAGTGTGTGTTAGGGAATACTAACATGACTAAATATTTATGTGGAAGCTTAACAGCAAAGTTATTAAGATTTGAGCATTCCTACATGTTAACAAGGAGAATATTTACATACTTGAAGCCAGTCATAGGGCAGAATAATAACGTTGTAATTATCTGAGCATTCTCATTGTAATATTTCTGATATGTTCTCTGCTTCTGATAAGCACTTAGTAACTGTTACACAAAGCCAGCAGCCCTGATCCAAAGAGAAGTGTGTGCGCGTGCATGCGTGCTTGTGTGTTTTTGATTCTTGCTGGGATAATGCTGTCCAGCTTGAGTAATTATGCTATGCATCATGGGTAATGTAGTTTTGCAGTAGTGTTTGGTTTCAGAACCTAAAAGAGATCAGCACAGCGCCCCTCGCTGGGGACAGAAGTAACTACATGCAGACATTCTAGTGCAGCGCATTTAAAACTGTAAACACTGCAGGTATGAAGGGCTTTTCAGACACACTAACGGTATTATGATTTAACACTGATGTCTTATTAACATTCCTACTTAGCTTGAATAAACATTCATATTTGTTCAAAACTGTGTGTTGTTTTTTTATATTATTATTTGTTCACATTAGAAATAATAAAAAAAAACACATTGAAACACCAGCCCAGCAGGAAGTGAAAATACCTCAAAAAATTAGATGTCGAACCAGAGTCAGTGTATCACCTAATCCCAGATGGTGTCCAAATATTTTGGTCCTCCTACAAGTCTAAGGTATGTAGTGTGCGAGTCCGTGAGAGCACCAGATTAAAAAGCTTTTCAGTGGGATGGATTTAATATGTTTGTTAAAGTAATTAAGGTCACATTCTTACTATTATTAATAGGTATAAATAATTGACTATGACGCTGACTTAACTTTTTGGACAGTCATGGACAGTAGCATAGGAAATCAGGGCTCAAACGTTAGGTGCACCCAAATTTTCGACCGCATTGAATTTAACACCGCAGTTTTACAGGTTTCCTTTAAGAGTCTGAGGATCTGTCTCATCTTGGTACCTAATGCCAGTCAGGGTAGCTCTGGCGAGCCCATGGATATCTGTACAGCCCTCCAAAGAAATGCCTCCCCACACCATTACTGACCCCATTGGCGTAGGAACCGAAACAGGTGGATTTGCCCCCCCCCAAAAATGATATCTTTTCGCTCAGATCAGGTGTACTATTAATGAGGAGACAAACCGGACCAATCACGAAGCCGGTTCAAGTATTAAGTCCCGCCTCTCAGTAGAAACAGCCAATCAGCTTGCTGGTTTTGCGCCGCGCGAAGGAGAGGCAGTTTGCTGTTTGGAAGCCCTTCCCCCTCGCTGTGAGATTTAGCAGCGGGATCGGGACGCAGCAGCTTCAGCTGATTGTAAAACAGATCTGGATATACGGAGATTTTTCTAAAAGAATGGTAACGGTAGGTTAACCACGTCAACCGTGATGATATGTTTCTGCTAGCTGGTTAAAAATACACGTCTCTGAATCAGCCCACAGATTAAACACACTGTGATTAATAAACTGCAGCTGTGTAAGTGAGTTAGCTTAACTTTGGAATGAGCTAGATTGGGAGTCAGGGTTAAAGAAAAAAAACTATATATGTAATGTTCAACTTGCCCTGTACCTGATCAGCTAATCACTGTTTCATTTTCAATTAATTTAGGATTACAGGACTTACTGTGAGCTATAATGAACGAATATTCATTTAGCTAACTAGTTAACTAGAAGCCAGATGTAGTGGTTAGCCAGAATTTAGTACAGTACTTGTACAGTGTTTGTAGTTTAAAGCAGTTTCTTAACCCCGATCACTGCCCCAAAATTTTTCCACCTGATCCAGCTGATCAGCTAATAAACAGTAATTTACTGAGTTTACCTGTTAAAATCCTTTAAAGTCAAAGTCAAAGTGGTTTTTATTGTCATTTCAGCTATATACAGAGTACACAGTGAAACGAAACAACGTTCCTCCAGGGACCATGGTGCACATAAACACAGTGTAGACAGAACAATAGTGCAACAGTACAAAAGTGCAGACAGACAATACAACACCATACAGACAAAGAATAATAAATAACAAGACAGTGTGCAAATTTAGCCCCCTATGGAGCCTAAATTAATCATTATGTATATCCAGCAGTGTATTAGACACATCATACCACCACTAACTTTATTAAATGCCTTTAAAGCAGAGGAAGCTCTAAAATATGCAGTATAACATGTAAGAACAGGGTTGAGAAACACTGCTGTAACGTGACTTCTGTTCATTTGTAGTTCACAGTAAGACCACATGTCCTGATGTTTATAAAAATCTCTATGAAACTTAAAGTTACATTCTTTTACATAAAAGGACACCATCTTAAGAAGAGCTCTCAGTAAAAAAAAAAAGCGCAGGAGAAAATGTAAATATACAACAGAATTGACATGACATAATAATAATAATAATATTATTATAATTTTTTCTAACAACAGTAAATGTAACGTGGAGTAACATGTTTAGGTTGTTAAATCACCTTATAATAATAATTTACTTTTAGAGTGGGCTTGGGTTCATATTGGCAAATGTGTCCCCCCCAATATCAAGTCCGCTCCTACGCCCTTGACTGACCCCCTGCCAAACCGGTCATGCTGGAGGATGTTGCAGCAGCAGAACGTTCTCTACGGCGCCTCCAGACACGTCTGTCACGTGTGCTCAGTGTGAACCTGCATCCGTAAAAGAGCACCGGGCAACCTGCGACCTCCTATCCAATATTACATATTTGTGAGTGAACCAAAATATTTGAACCTCTAGAATTTAGCAGTTTGCAGGTAAAATTAGAGTCTGGTGTTTTCATTCAATGGAATGACAATCAGGTGTAAGTGGGCGGAGCCTGTTTTATTTAAAGAACAGGGGCCTCATGTACTAAGACTTGCATAGACTTCCTACTAAAATGTTCCGTACGCTCAGACCTGAAAAGTTCCGTACGCACAAAAAATCCGGATATATCAAACCGTGCGTAGGCAGAATCCCACGTACTTTCTCTTAGTACATCACAATCAACTTGAAATCAAGCGCAAATGCACGAAAACATCACACCTGCCATGTCTCCTCCCTCAATTACGCAGAGTATAATGTTATAATAATAATAAGAAGAAGAAGAATATGCTAGAGTATTATATGCAAGTCAAGAAAGAAAAGTGTTGCAAGACGCGTAGCGTAATAACTAATAATTACCCATGTTTTAAATTAAATTATTATATTATTCTAGGATGGACAATAAATGCTTTCATTTAAATAAGTTGCTTACCAAGAAGCCACCCGTCACGCACTTAGCTTGTCTTATCCTCTTATGCTTTTGTAAAAAATCTAAAAAGCCAGTCATCATCATGGGACAAAAAAACATAATGGTCACGGAAAATGCACTCTCAATTAATTTGGCCATTAGCAAAATTTTTCAATAATGTCAACGCTGCCATCTCCAACAACTCCAGTGCAACATTTTAGTTTATATAATCTAGGCTAAGTGGAAACACGTCGATTATTTTAGTAAACCAATGAAATTGTCTGATTAATTGACTTTATTTTACCCAATAATGCTTACTACAATGTGTGCGTAAAGGATATCTTAATAGTTGTAATTTCAATGCAAGTGTCGCAAAATGACTAAAACACAGTACATACGTACAAAAAAACATGCGTACGCCCGAAACAAAAGTGCCGTGGGGAAACGCACTTTCTCACGTTCAGGTCAAATTTACTACATCTGACCGTGAGCGTGAAATATGGCGTACACAATTTTTTTGTGCATACGCACCTTTAGTACATGAGGCCCTAGGGATCTATCAAAAGGAGGAGTGTTGCATTTGTGTGTATAAATAAAGATATTAGCTGTCTTGTTCCTTCATAAGAAACGCAACAATAAACAAGTGCAATTAATTTGGTAATACTGCAGGGATATTAAATATGGTGAATATATGGATTAGATAAAAAAAGGTTTTTATGGTGTCATTACGTAATTTTGACAAATTCCTGTCATAATATGAAGTAATATAATTAGAATGTTTGTGATTTCTGTAGAGCTGATTGTATAATTCTTCCAGCTGTACACTAAACATCCTCATTTACACTATAGTACACCTTTCAATTGCTAGTTACTAAATCGATGAGATGTGATTGTCAGTAAAATTAGTTAGTTAAATAACTGACTCGCTAACTGGCTAACAAGCTAATGTCAGTTCAACATAGTCTTCAGCTCTATTACTATAAATACTGCTATAGTTTTAAAATGTAGCTGATCCTGGAAACTGCAAAGTTGTTTATTTACTGTGATTATTGATGGAGAAATCTGGAAAGTTAAGTATTGTCTGAGTTTATTGATAGAGAAGTCTGTAAAGTTGTGTAATTTCTTTGTTTATGGATGGAGAACTGTGAATTTATGTGTCTTCTGAGTTTTCCAAGGGAGAAATCCATAAAGTTGTGCATTTGTTTCCTGATAGACAAGTCTGTAAAGTTGTGTACTTACTTTGTTTATTGATGGAGAACTCGGTAAAGTCATGTATTTTTAAAGGTGTCCTTCTGGTTCTTTGTGAAATACTATAGGTCTTTCAGAGTTGTATATGCATGTTGTATATGAAACTGTTCCTTAACCTCCATTGTCTGCAGTAGCTAGTAAAATAAAATATTGTAAACTCTGTAAAATTTTATATTTTCTGTCATATCTGATGGAAAACTGTGTAATGTATTCTCTGTGATTACTGATGGAGAACTCTGCAAAGACGTGTATTTTCTGTGTTTACTGATGGAATCTTGTGAAAAGTTGAGTATTTTTGATGGATAACTGTGTAAATGAATTTATTTTCTTTGATTATTGATGGAAAGCTCTGTAAAGTTGTGTATTTTCTGTGTTTGCTGATGGAGGCATCTGTAAAGTCATGCATTTTTCTTGAAGAACTGTGTAAAGTTGTGTATTTTCCATGTTTACTGTGATTATTGATGGAGAAGTTTGTAAAAGTGTGTATTTCCTGTTATTTCTGATAGAGAAGCCTGTAAAGTAATGTATTTTCAATGGAGAACTCTGATAATCTTGGATTCTCTGTGTTTACATACAGATAAGTGGAGCATTTTAATGGAGAACTATGTAAAGTTGTGTATTTTCTGTATTAACTGATGAAGACGTCTGTAAAATTGTGTATTTTCCATGTTTACTGTGATTATTGGTGAAGAAGTCTGTAAAGTTGAGTATTTTCTTTTTTAAAGATTGGGCATGTCTGTAAAAGTGTGTTTTTTCTATGTTTACTGATGGTGAAGTCTGTAAAGTAATGCATCTTCTGTGGTCACTGATGGATATGTCTGTTTATTCATATATTTCCTTTGCTTACTGATGGAGAACTCTGTAAAGTTGTGTATTATTGATGGAGAACTCTGATAAGTCATATTTTCTGTGTTTGTTGATGGAGAAGTCTGTAAAATTGTGTATTTCCTTTGTTTACTGACAGAGAACTCTCTAATATTGTGTATTTTCTGTGATTTCTGTTGAAACATTGTGTAAAGTTGTGTATATTATGTGTTTACTAATAAAGAATTGTGTAAATTCACGTATTTTCTGTGATTAATAGTGTAAAAACATGTAAAGACCTCTGTAAAGTCATGTATTTTCAATAGAGAACAGTGTAAAATTGTGTATATTCTGTGTTTACTGATGGAGATGTCTGTAAAGTATGGTATTTATGATAGAGAACTGTGTAAAGTCATTCGTCAAGTTGTTTTTTTATTGTAATTATTGGAGAAGAAGTGTGTAAATTCAGGTATTTACTGTGATCATTGGTAGAGAAGTGTGTAAAGTTGTGTATTTACTGTGATTATTGGAGGAGAAGTGTGTAAAGTCGTGTATTTACTGTGATTATTACTGTGATTATTGGAGGAGAAGTGTGTAAAGTTGTGTATTTACTGTGATTATTGGTAGAGAAGTGTGTAAATTTGTTTATATACTGTGATTATTGGAGGAGAAGTGTGTAAAGTCCTGTATTTACTGTGATTATTGGAGGAGAAGTGTGTAAAGTCGTGTATTTACTGTGATTATTGGAGGAGAAGTGTGTAAAGTCATGTATTTAGTGTGATTATTGGAGGAGAAGTGTGTAAAGTCGTGTATTTACTGTGATTATTAAAAGAGAAGTGTGTAAAGTCGTGTATTTACTGTGATTATTGGAGAAGTGTGTAAAGTCGTGTATTTACTGTGATTATTGGAGGAGAAGTGTGTAAAGTCGTGTATTTACTGTGATTATTGGAGGAGAAGTGTGTAAAGTCGTGTATTTACTGTGATTATTGGAGGAGAAGTGTGTAAAGTCCTGTATTTACTGTGATTATTTAAGGAGAAGTGTGTAAAGTCGTGTATTTACTGTGATTACTGGAGGAGAAGTGTGTAAAGTCGTGTATTTACTGTGATTACTGGAGGAGAAGTGTGTAAAGTTGTGTATTTACTGTGACTTTTGGAGGAGAAGTGTGTAAAGTCATGTATTTACTGTGATTATTGGAGGAGAAGTGTGTAAAGTCGTGTATTTACTGTGATTATTAAAAGAGAAGTGTGTAAAGTCGTGTATTTACTGTGATTATTTAAGGAGAAGTGTGTAAAGTCGTGTATTTACTGTGATTATTGGAGGAGAAGTGTGTAAAGTCATGTATTTACTGTGATTATTGGAGGAGAAGTGTGTAAAGTCGTGTATTTACTGTGATTATTGGAGGAGAAGTGTGTAAAGTCATGTATTTACTGTGATTATTGGAGGAGAAGTGTGGAAAGTTGTGTATTTACTGTGATTACTGGAGGAGAAGTGTGTAAAGTCGTGTATTTAGTGTGATTATTGGAGGAGAAGTGTGTAAAGTCGTGTATTTACTGTGATTATTGGAGGAGAAGTGTGTAAAGTTGTGTATTTACTGTGATTATTGGAGGAGAAGTGTGTAAAGTTGTGTATTTACTGTGATTATTAAAAGAGAAGTGTGTAAAGTCATGTATTTACTGTGATTATTGGAGAAGTGTGTAAAGTCGTGTATTTACTGTGATTATTGGAGGAGAAATTTGTAAAGTCATGTGTTTACTGTGATTATTGGAGGAAAAATGTGTAAAGTCGTGTATTTACTGTGATTATTTGAGGAGAAGTGTGTAAAGTTGTGTATTTACTGTGATTATTAGAGGAAAAGTTTGTAAAGTCGTGTATTTACTGTGATTACTGGAGGAGAAGTGTGTAAAGTTGTGTATTTACTGTGATTATTGGAGGAGAAGTGTGTAAAGTCGTGTATTTACTGTGATTATTGGAGGAGAAGTGTGTAAAGTTGTGTATTTACTGTGATTATTGGAGGAGAAGTGTGTAAAGTCGTGTATTTACTGTGATTATTGGAGGAGAAGTGTGTAAAGTCGTGTATTTACTGTGATTATTGGAGGAGAAGTGTGTAAAGTCGTGTATTTACTGTGATTATTGGAGGAGAAGTGTGTAAAGTTGTGTATTTACTGTGATTATTGGAGGAGAAGTGTGTAAAGTCGTGTATTTACTGTGATTATTAAAAGAGAAGTGTGTAAAGTCGTGTATTTACTGTGATTATTGGAGGAGAAGTGTGTAAAGTCGTGTATTTACTGTGATTATTGGAGGAGAAGTGTGTAAAGTTGTGTATTTACTGTGATTATTAAAAGAGAAGTGTGTAAAGTCGTGTATTTACTGTGATTACTGGAGGAGAAGTGTGTAAAGTCGTGTATTTACTGTGATTATTAAAAGAGAAGTGTGTAAAGTTGTGTATTTACTGTGATTACTGGAGGAGAAGTGTGTAAAGTCGTGTATTTACTGTGATTATTGGAGGAGAAGTGTGTAAAGTCGTGTATTTACTGTGATTATTAAAAGAGAAGTGTGTAAAGTTGTGTATTTACTGTGATTATTGGAGGAGAAGTGTGTAAAGTCGTGTATTTATTGTGATTATTGGAGGAGAAGTGTGTAAAGTTGTGTATTTACTGTGATTATTGGAGGATAAGTGTGTAAAGTCGTGTATTTACTGTGATTATTGGAGGAGAAGTGTGTAAAGTCATGTATTTACTGTGATTACTGGAGGAGAAGTGTGTAAAGTCGTGTATTTACTGTGATTATTGGAGGATAAGTGTGTAAAGTTGTGTATTTACTGTGATTATTGGAGGAGAAGTGTGTAAAGTCGTGTATTTACTGTGATTATTGGAGGAGAAGTGTGTAAAAGCGTGTATTTAGTGTGATTATTGGAGGAGAAGTGTGTAAAGTCGTGTATTTACTGTGATTATTGGAGGAGAAGTGTGTAAAGTCGTGTATTTACTGTGATTATTGGAGGATAAGTGTGTAAAGTTGTGTATTTACTGTGATTATTGGAGGAGAAGTGTGTAAAGTCGTGTATTTACTGTGATTATTGGAGGAGAAGTGTGTAAAGTCGTGTATTTACTGTGATTATTGGAGGAGAAGTGTGTAAAGTCGTGTATTTACTGTGATTATTAAAAGAGAAGTGTGTAAAGTCGTGTATTTACTGTGATTACTGGAGGAGAAGTGTGTAAAGTCGTGTATTTACTGTGATTATTAAAAGAGAAGTGTGTAAAGTTGTGTATTTACTGTGATTATTGGAGAAGTGTGTAAAGTCGTGTATTTACTGTGATTATTGGAGGAGAAGTGTGTAAAGTCGTGTATTTACTGTGATTATTGGAGGAGAAGTGTGTAAAGTCGTGTATTTACTGTGATTATTAAAAGAGAAGTGTGTAAAGTCGTGTATTTACTGTGATTATTGGAGGAGAAGTGTGTAAAGTCGTGTATTTAGTGTGATTATTGGAGGAGAAGTGTGTAAAGTCGTGTATTTACTGTGATTATTAAAAGAGAAGTGTGTAAAGTTGTGTATTTACTGTGATTATTGGAGGAGAAGTGTGTAAAGTCCTGTATTTACTGTGATTATTGGAGGAGAAGTGTGTAAAGTCGTGTATTTACTGTGATTATTGGAGGAGAAGTGTGTAAAGTCGTGTATTTACTGTGATTATTGGAGGAGAAGTGTGTAAAGTCGTGTATTTACTGTGATTATTAAAAGAGAAGTGTGTAAAGTCGTGTATTTACTGTGATTATTGGAGGAGAAGTGTGTAAAGTCGTGTATTTAGTGTGATTATTGGAGGAGAAGTGTGTAAAGTCGTGTATTTACTGTGATTATTGGAGGAGAAGTGTGTAAAGTCGTGTATTTACTGTGATTATTAAAAGAGAAGTGTGTAAAGTCGTGTATTTACTGTGATTATTGGAGGAGAAGTGTGTAAAGTCGTGTATTTACTGTGATTATTGGAGGAGAAGTGTGTAAAGTCGTGTATTTAGTGTGATTATTGGAGGAGAAGTGTGTAAAGTCGTGTATTTACTGTGATTATTAAAAGGAAGTGTGTAAAGTCGTGTATTTACTGTGATTATTGGAGGAGAAGTGTGTAAAGTCGTGTATTTACTGTGATTATTGGAGGAGAAGTGTGTAAAGTCCTGTATTTACTGTGATTATTGGAGGAGAAGTGTGTAAAGTCGTGTATTTACTGTGATTATTGGAGGAGAAGTGTGTAAAGTCGTGTATTTACTGTGATTACTGGAGGAGAAGTGTGTAAAGTTGTGTATTTACTGTGATTATTAAAAGAGAAGTGTGTAAAGTCGTGTATTTACTGTGATTATTAAAAGAGAAGTGTGTAAAGTCGTGTATTTACTGTGATTATTGGAGGAGAAGTGTGTAAAGTCGTGTATTTACTGTGATTATTAAAAGAGAAGTGTGTAAAGTCGTGTATTTACTGTGATTACTGGAGGAGAAGTGTGTAAAGTCGTGTATTTACTGTGATTATTGGAGGAGAAGTGTGTAAAGTCGTGTATTTAGTGTGATTATTGGAGGAGAAGTGTGTAAAGTCGTGTATTTACTGTGATTATTGGAGGAGAAGTGTGTAAAGTCGTGTATTTACTGTGATTATTAAAAGGAAGTGTGTAAAGTCGTGTATTTACTGTGATTATTGGAGGAGAAGTGTGTAAAGTCGTGTATTTACTGTGATTATTGGAGGAGAAGTGTGTAAAGTCGTGTATTTACTGTGATTACTGGAGGAGAAGTGTGTAAAGTTGTGTATTTACTGTGATTATTAAAAGAGAAGTGTGTAAAGTCGTGTATTTACTGTGATTACTGGAGGAGAAGTGTGTAAAGTCGTGTATTTACTGTGATTATTGGAGGAGAAGTGTGTAAAGTCGTGTATTTACTGTGATTATTAAAAGGAAGTGTGTAAAGTCGTGTATTTACTGTGATTATTGGAGGAGAAGTGTGTAAAGTCGTGTATTTACTGTGATTATTGGAGGAGAAGTGTGTAAAGTCATGTATTTACTGTGATTACTGGAGGAGAAGTGTGTAAAGTCGTGTATTTACTGTGATTATTGGAGGATAAGTGTGTAAAGTTGTGTATTTACTGTGATTATTGGAGGAGAAGTGTGTAAAGTCGTGTATTTACTGTGATTATTGGAGGAGAAGTGTGTAAAGTCATGTATTTACTGTGATTACTGGAGGAGAAGTGTGTAAAGTCGTGTATTTACTGTGATTATTGGAGGATAAGTGTGTAAAGTTGTGTATTTACTGTGATTATTGGAGGAGAAGTGTGTAAAGTCGTGTATTTACTGTGATTATTGGAGGAGAAGTGTGTAAAAGCGTGTATTTAGTGTGATTATTGGAGGAGAAGTGTGTAAAGTCGTGTATTTACTGTGATTATTGGAGGAGAAGTGTGTAAAGTCGTGTATTTACTGTGATTATTGGAGGATAAGTGTGTAAAGTTGTGTATTTACTGTGATTATTGGAGGAGAAGTGTGTAAAGTCGTGTATTTACTGTGATTATTGGAGGAGAAGTGTGTAAAGTCGTGTATTTACTGTGATTATTGGAGGAGAAGTGTGTAAAGTCGTGTATTTACTGTGATTATTAAAAGAGAAGTGTGTAAAGTCGTGTATTTACTGTGATTACTGGAGGAGAAGTGTGTAAAGTCGTGTATTTACTGTGATTATTAAAAGAGAAGTGTGTAAAGTTGTGTATTTACTGTGATTATTGGAGAAGTGTGTAAAGTCGTGTATTTACTGTGATTATTGGAGGAGAAGTGTGTAAAGTCGTGTATTTACTGTGATTATTGGTAGAGAAGTGTGTAAATTTGTTTATATACTGTGATTATTGGAGGAGAAGTGTGTAAAGTCGTGTATTTACTGTGATTATTGGAGGAGAAGTGTGTAAAGTCGTGTATTTACTGTGATTATTGGAGGAGAAGTGTGTAAAGTCGTGTATTTACTGTGATTATTAAAAGAGAAGTGTGTAAAGTCGTGTATTTACTGTGATTATTGGAGGAGAAGTGTGTAAAGTCGTGTATTTAGTGTGATTATTGGAGGAGAAGTGTGTAAAGTCGTGTATTTACTGTGATTATTAAAAGAGAAGTGTGTAAAGTTGTGTATTTACTGTGATTATTGGAGGAGAAGTGTGTAAAGTCCTGTATTTACTGTGATTATTGGAGGAGAAGTGTGTAAAGTCGTGTATTTACTGTGATTATTGGAGGAGAAGTGTGTAAAGTCGTGTATTTACTGTGATTATTGGAGGAGAAGTGTGTAAAGTCGTGTATTTACTGTGATTATTAAAAGAGAAGTGTGTAAAGTCGTGTATTTACTGTGATTATTGGAGGAGAAGTGTGTAAAGTCGTGTATTTAGTGTGATTATTGGAGGAGAAGTGTGTAAAGTCGTGTATTTACTGTGATTATTGGAGGAGAAGTGTGTAACGTCGTGTATTTACTGTGATTATTAAAAGAGACGTGTGTAAAGTCGTGTATTTACTGTGATTATTGGAGGAGAAGTGTGTAAAGTCGTGTATTTAGTGTGATTATTGGAGGAGAAGTGTGTAAAGTCGTGTATTTAGTGTGATTATTGGAGGAGAAGTGTGTAAAGTCGTGTATTTACTGTGATTATTAAAAGGAAGTGTGTAAAGTCGTGTATTTACTGTGATTATTGGAGGAGAAGTGTGTAAAGTCGTGTATTTACTGTGATTATTAAAAGGAAGTGTGTAAAGTCGTGTATTTACTGTGATTATTGGAGGAGAAGTGTGTAAAGTCCTGTATTTACTGTGATTATTGGAGGAGAAGTGTGTAAAGTCGTGTATTTACTGTGATTATTGGAGGAGAAGTGTGTAAAGTCGTGTATTTACTGTGATTACTGGAGGAGAAGTGTGTAAAGTTGTGTATTTACTGTGATTATTAAAAGAGAAGTGTGTAAAGTCGTGTATTTACTGTGATTATTAAAAGAGAAGTGTGTAAAGTCGTGTATTTACTGTGATTATTGGAGGAGAAGTGTGTAAAGTCGTGTATTTACTGTGATTATTAAAAGAGAAGTGTGTAAAGTCGTGTATTTACTGTGATTACTGGAGGAGAAGTGTGTAAAGTCGTGTATTTACTGTGATTATTGGAGGAGAAGTGTGTAAAGTCGTGTATTTAGTGTGATTATTGGAGGAGAAGTGTGTAAAGTCGTGTATTTACTGTGATTATTGGAGGAGAAGTGTGTAAAGTCGTGTATTTACTGTGATTATTAAAAGGAAGTGTGTAAAGTCGTGTATTTACTGTGATTATTGGAGGAGAAGTGTGTAAAGTCGTGTATTTACTGTGATTATTGGAGGAGAAGTGTGTAAAGTCGTGTATTTACTGTGATTACTGGAGGAGAAGTGTGTAAAGTTGTGTATTTACTGTGATTATTAAAAGAGAAGTGTGTAAAGTCGTGTATTTACTGTGATTACTGGAGGAGAAGTGTGTAAAGTCGTGTATTTACTGTGATTATTGGAGGAGAAGTGTGTAAAGTCGTGTATTTACTGTGATTATTAAAAGGAAGTGTGTAAAGTCGTGTATTTACTGTGATTATTGGAGGAGAAGTGTGTAAAGTCGTGTATTTACTGTGATTATTGGAGGAGAAGTGTGTAAAGTCATGTATTTACTGTGATTACTGGAGGAGAAGTGTGTAAAGTCGTGTATTTACTGTGATTATTGGAGGATAAGTGTGTAAAGTTGTGTATTTACTGTGATTATTGGAGGAGAAGTGTGTAAAGTCGTGTATTTACTGTGATTATTAAAAGGAAGTGTGTAAAGTCGTGTATTTACTGTGATTATTGGAGGAGAAGTGTGTAAAGTCGTGTATTTACTGTGATTATTGGAGGAGAAGTGTGTAAAGTCGTGTATTTACTGTGATTATTAAAAGAGAAGTGTGTAAAGTCGTGTATTTACTGTGATTACTGGAGGAGAAGTGTGTAAAGTCGTGTATTTACTGTGATTATTGGAGGAGAAGTGTGTAAAGTCGTGTATTTACTGTGATTATTAAAAGGAAGTGTGTAAAGTCGTGTATTTAGTGTGATTATTGGAGGAGAAGTGTGTAAAGTCGTGTATTTACTGTGATTATTGGAGGAGAAGTGTGTAAAGTCGTGTATTTACTGTGATTATTAAAAGAGAAGTGTGTAAAGTCGTGTATTTACTGTGATTACTGGAGGAGAAGTGTGTAAAGTCGTGTATTTACTGTGATTATTGGAGGAGAAGTGTGTAAAGTCGTGTATTTACTGTGATTATTGGAGGAGAAGTGTGTAAAGTTGTGTATTTACTGTGATTATTGGAGGAGAAGTGTGTAAAGTCGTGTATTTACTGTGATTATTAAAAGGAAGTGTGTAAAGTCGTGTATTTACTGTGATTATTGGAGGAGAAGTGTGTAAAGTCCTGTATTTACTGTGATTATTGGAGGAGAAGTGTGTAAAGTCGTGTATTTACTGTGATTATTGGAGGAGAAGTGTGTAAAGTCGTGTATTTACTGTGATTATTGGAGGAGAAGTGTGTAAAGTCGTGTATTTACTGTGATTATTGGAGGAGAAGTGTGTAAAGTCGTGTATTTACTGTGATTATTGGAGGAGAAGTGTGTAAAGTCGTGTATTTACTGTGATTATTAAAAGAGAAGTGTGTAAAGTCGTGTATTTACTGTGATTACTGGAGGAGAAGTGTGTAAAGTCGTGTATTTACTGTGATTATTGGAGGAGAAGTGTGTAAAGTCGTGTATTTACTGTGATTATTAAAAGGAAGTGTGTAAAGTCGTGTATTTACTGTGATTATTGGAGGAGAAGTGTGTAAAGTCGTGTATTTACTGTGATTATTGGAGGAGAAGTGTGTAAAGTCATGTATTTACTGTGATTACTGGAGGAGAAGTGTGTAAAGTCGTGTATTTACTGTGATTATTGGAGGATAAGTGTGTAAAGTTGTGTATTTACTGTGATTATTGGAGGAGAAGTGTGTAAAGTCGTGTATTTACTGTGATTATTGGAGGAGAAGTGTGTAAAGTCGTGTATTTACTGTGATTATTGGAGGATAAGTGTGTAAAGTTGTGTATTTACTGTGATTATTGGAGGAGAAGTGTGTAAAGTCGTGTATTTACTGTGATTATTGGAGGAGAAGTGTGTAAAGTCGTGTATTTACTGTGATTATTGGAGGAGAAGTGTGTAAAGTCGTGTATTTACTGTGATTATTGGAGGAGAAGTGTGTAAAGTCGTGTATTTACTGTGATTATTAAAAGAGAAGTGTGTAAAGTCGTGTATTTACTGTGATTACTGGAGGAGAAGTGTGTAAAGTCGTGTATTTACTGTGATTATTGGAGGAGAAGTGTGTAAAGTCGTGTATTTACTGTGATTATTGGAGGAGAAGTGTGTAAAGTCGTGTATTTACTGTGATTATTGGAGGAGAAGTGTGTAAAGTTGTGTATTTACTGTGATTATTGGAGGAGAAGTGTGTAAAGTCGTGTATTTACTGTGATTATTGGAGGAGAAGTGTGTAAAGTCGTGTATTTACTGTGATTATTGGAGGAGAAGTGTGTAAAGTCCTGTATTTACTGTGATTATTGGAGGAGAAGTGTGTAAAGTCCTGTATTTACTGTGATTATTGGAGGAGAAGTGTGTAAAGTCATGTATTTACTGTGATTACTGGAGGAGAAGTGTGTAAAGTCGTGTATTTACTGTGATTACTGGAGGAGAAGTGTGTAAAGTCGTGTATTTACTGTGATTATTGGAGGAGAAGTGTGTAAAGTCGTGTATTTACTGTGATTATTGGAGAAGAAGGCTGAAGGCTGTAAATCTCCGGCTCTGTTTCTCTGTTCAGGCCTTCCTGTTGTTTTCGGCCTCCACGTCATCACGCACGTAGCCGATCCGTGTACGTCCGTCTAACGTCATGGATAATGGGCGGGGTCATTTAAATGGACGGTCCTGATTGGCTGCCGCCATTCAAATTCAGAAGCCCCGTCCCCTGCCGCTCTCTCCTGATTGGCTGGCAGCTCTTTCCTTTGTGGCCTGGGTCAGTTCCGGTTCGGATCGTAGAGCCGGAGCGGATCATACACTAACCTGCTGAGAGCCGAGTGTGTCCGCGGAGTGTGTTTAACTCAGTGTGTGTCTGAGAGAAAGAGTGTGTGTGAGCGGCTGTGTGTGTTAGTTGTCGGCGCGGTGTGTGTTTTACTGTGTTTATCGCTGTGTGTCCGCCATGGCCACCCCCGCTCTGTACGCGTGCACCAAATGTAACCAGCGGTTCCCTTTCGAGGAGCTCTCCCAGGGACAACAACTCTGTAAGGTGGGGGAGGAGAGAGAGAGGATATTCTGTATAACATCTGAGTCTGTGTTTGTGTATAGTAGGTCTATTGTAGATGTACATCCAGTAGTTGTAGTAGCAGTAGTAATGTTGGTGGGGTTATATTTGTGTGTTTAAACTGTAATGTTGAATTCGTCTGTGTGTGTGTATCATGTAATACAGTTGTGTGTGTGTGTGTGTGGGTGTGTGTGGTGTGTGTTGTGTACTTGTAAGAATGAGGGCAGAGTTACTTGTGAAAGGGTTTATGGGTTTAAGTGGTTCAGAGGTTTACCTGTATGAGTGGTGTAGTTTGTGTGTTCTAAAATGCTTTTAGGGTTCAATGTTTGGTTTTAAAAAGTTTTAGCATATTATGATTAAAAACTGTTAGTGTGTGAGGTTTAAATGATTACAGTTAGTGCAGTTTAAAAGGTTTTGGGGTGTGAGGTTCAAGGGGTTTACTTTGTTAGAAGGGACTTAAGTGGTTTAAATGGTTTTAGGTTGTGATTGTCAAGAGCCTCAAGGTTTTAACCTCCTGTTCTTTGAAGGTTTTAGGGCATTTGGTTTGATGGGCATAAAGGTTTTTATCTTTGGGGTTTAAAGGTTATAGGGTGTGTGCTAAAATGGGCCTTAAGGTTTTAACTATCAGGGTTTAAGTGGTTTTAGGGTTCGAGGGGCCTCAAGGTTTGATTTTAAGGAGATTGAAAGGATTGAATTTTAAGTGGATATTGGGGTTTAAATGGCTTTTGAGGGGCCTAAATGTTTAAGGGCATTTGGTTTGATGGGCCCAAATGTTTTAACCTTTTTTGAGTCTAAAGGTTTTTAGGAAATGTGGTTTGAGAGGCCTAAATCATTTAAGTGACTCACAGTTTTAAAGAGTGAAGTTCAAGGGCCCTAAAAAGATTTTAGTATGTGTAATTTAAGGGGTTAAAAAAGGAGTGGATTTCAAGGGGGCATAAAGTTTTTAACCATTGGGGTTTAAATGGTTCTAAGGTGTGAGCTTCGAGGAGCTTAAAAGATTTTAACCTTTTGAAGAATAAATGGTTTGATGGGCCTAAAAGATGTTTAACTTTGGGGTTTAATTGATTTACATTAAAACTTAAGTAGGGTTAAAATGATTGAGCGTGTGAAATCTGTGGGGTGTAAATGGTGGTTATAGCTGAGACTGTTAACTTGTTGCACTGATGAGAATAAGAATTGAACACACTGACTCCTGGTTGAGTCAGAGCAGATTGATGGAGCAGTGATTGACCAGCAGAGCCAGAGAGAGTAAGTGTGGGTGTTTTCACATCAAAATCTAAATCACGAAATCATACGTTCTTTGTGTTTGTGACTTTCTTGCAGGAGTGCCGTATTGCGCATCCCATTGTAAAATGCACCTACTGCAGGACCGAGTTTCAGCAGGAGAGGTAACAAACGTTTTATTAAAGGGGGCAAACATACTGGTACTATATTAGTACTTGTAAATCCACTATAATTTATGTAATACCATTCCAATCCAGACTAGCTAATAGCATCAAGTTTGAAGGTGAAGGTTTGGTTGCACACTGCATTCATCAGTCTTTCGTCAGCAGCATGGATAAATTATTCAAAGATTATAGTGTATTTTGTGTCTGACTGCACATGCTAAACTGCAGCAGTCATACCACAATAGTTTAATACAGATAAGTGTAGTATCACTCCACTATACTAAACATATCGCCTATCCCCTATTTGGAACATCCAGAGCATGGGTCACTTTGCTCACTGTCTTTCTAAGCTGGAATAAACAACTCTAACATGGCAAATGTCAGTATCCCATGATTTTTGCCATGCCACCTGGAAGCTAAACAGTGCTTTACTGACCTATGAGATATGTGTATGTAATTGGTCTCCTGCATCAAATGTGGATTCTAGCCAGACACTGCCAGTCACGATCATTACCCCCCTGCTGTCCGCTGTGGGTGGGAATGTGTTCTATATTAAGTACCCACACAGTTTTGAAAATAGAATGTCCCATTCATTTGGGACACACCATCAAGTCTTGCACAAACTTCACAAATCCAATATGCTTTAATATTATCTTGCTGGCCTAATTTTTATCCGCTCTCAGAGGGTAAT
The DNA here is from genome assembly GCF_023375975.1 of Astyanax mexicanus. Taxonomy (NCBI): domain Eukaryota; kingdom Metazoa; phylum Chordata; class Actinopteri; order Characiformes; family Acestrorhamphidae; genus Astyanax; species Astyanax mexicanus. The sequence continues at coordinate 38,141,288 of NC_064408.1, read as the reverse complement.
GCTTTAAAATTTCTACGGAGATGGATTACCTAAGCTGTCCTCAGAGCCAGTTCATGATCAGAACACAGGAATATCAGACAGCTTTTGCAGTAGTAATGGTAGTTATTGCTTTGGTGATGTTCTTTGCCTGAAGTATTTTTTTAATTATATGTTTTTGTTTTGTTTCAGCAAAACCAACACCATTTGCAAGAAATGCGCACAAAACGTCAAACAGTTTGGAACGGTAAGTGTGTCTGTGTGAAAGAGAGAGAGATAGATGATTGGGATGAGTGTGTGTGTATCAAAGAGCAAATTCTGTTTGAGATGAGACACTTGTATCTGATGAGTATAGGGATGTTTGTGTGTATTTCGCAGCCGAAGCCGTGTCAGTACTGTAACATCATTGCTGCTTTTATCGGGACAAAGTGCCAGCGCTGTACAAACTCCGAGAAGAAATATGGCCCACCCCAGACCTGCGAACAGTGCAAACAGCAGTGTGCCTTCGACAGGAAAGAGGAGGGGCGTAGAAAGGTAACCAACATGCACATCACTCTTCTGCAAAAAAAAAATCTCAATTTTGCATGTTTTTATTTTCTCGTTATCAATATTTAGGTGATTGTAAAATGGTCATTGGATAATATGTGTAATCTTTTAGGTGGATGGTAAGCTGCTGTGTTGGCTCTGCACTCTGTCGTATCGGCGTGTTCTTCAAAAAACTAAAGAACAAAGGAAAGGCCTTGGCTCCTCCCACTCCAACACATCATCGCTTAGTGACAAAGAGCATCGACATCATCATCGACACAGCAGCTCTCACCACAAGTAAGTCCCTCGTTCTTTTATTTATCTTTCACATGCACACACCGCTTCTTGCATAGAGACGATACGATGATGATGATCAATATAGTGTAGAGTTAGTGTAGTACAGGCAGTCCAAATGAAGGTGTGTGTGTTGCAGGCTAAGTGGCAGTCTGAGTCCAGAGCAGGAGCAGCGCCTGTGGGATCAGAGGTATATACATGTGTATATACAGGTTGCTGATATTGATGTTGCTGTCGTATTTTTTTAGGGTGTGGATTAAAGTGATGTCTTCTTTTTTTTTGTCCATAGCCATAAATCCTCCTCAATCCAGAAGGAAACTCCAAAGAAGAAACCCAAACTAGAGCTCAAACCATCCAACGGAGACAGGTACGCACACCTGAGAGAGCGAGAGACGGAGTACTCAGATATGAGCTCTTTAAGCAAAGTGACGCCTTTCTCTCTGTCTCTCTCTCGCTCTCTCTCGGTCTGCAGTAGTTCTGTCGCTCAATCGATGGACTCTGGAGGAACCGATAATTTTATCCTCATCAGTCAGCTGAAAGAGGAAGTGATGTCACTGAAGCGTATGCTGCAGCAGAGGGACCAGACCATTCTTGAGAAAGACAGGAAGGTAAGTAAACGCACACAATCTTAATGTTTCACAGCTTCTGACACAATGTGAACTACAGGTGGTGCTGTAGGGTTTTGCTGTAGAATCATGTTTGTGTTTTGATTTAAGTTCATGAGCCATATCATAAAATAGTGGGTGCTAAGTTCGCCGTCCACCACCCTGGGAGTGTTTGCTCACTGCCATGGATGGTTTAAATGTGCAATCAGATTTCATCTTATTGCTGTACAATGGCTATGAAGGGTAATCTCAGCCCTTAAGTGGAAATTAGAACACTAACTCTAAACAACTGCTTGTGTTTAGACTTTGTTCGTCTTCATGTTTATGGAAATTAGTGACAGTCTGAGGTTCAGTGTTTGTTAGCAACACTAACCTAGCTTCTCTTGTCCCAAAATAAGTAAACACGCAGAACCTTTATTGGCCATATCTAGGTTTAGAGATCAGTCTTGTTCATTTGATTTTTTTTTTTTGGTAGTTTGATTTCCCCCAAAGCTAAACTGTAATAAAATGCATGTGTATAGTTTTGCTATACCTTAGCTTAGAGTTAGGAGACACTAAAACCATTGTAATCATTCTTGGTAAACCTTCCACTGGTGGTCAGGAGATCGCAGCTTCGAATCCCGTTCATGCAGCTTGTGATTCCCCCCCACATCACTCCAAAGGGTGATGTTGCTCAGCACAAGACGCCTGTTGAGCTGATTTATCAGAACTGAGTTGCTGCACTTTCCTCAGAGTGCGCTTTGATGCTACTTGCCAATGCTGCTTCAGTCTGACTTCGCATGAATCGGAAGAGGCATGTGCCAGTCATTACCCTCCTGGTGTTGGGGAATCACTGGTAATAGGGGGAGTCCTAATGAGTGGGTAATTGGCTGTGTAGATTGGGGAGAAAATGGAAATAAAGAAAAATAAATAAAATTAATGAAAAAATGTATTCTCAATTTTTTATTTTATTTTTCACTTGCTATGTGTCGCTAATTGTGATGTTGCCACCTCTCATTGAAAATAAGGGGCATTTGGTGGCTTTGCTTCCTTTGGCAGAGGTGTGCTCTCAGTTTTTCTCATTGGCATTTTGTTTTTGTGTTCAGTTGACTGAGCTGAAGGCTGATTTTCAGTATCAGGAGTCCAACATGCGTGTGAAGATGAACAACATGGAGAAGGCACACAAAGAGGCCATGGAGCAACAGCAGGTTAGACACCTTTACACTCACTGCCACCAGCTTTCCTTAGGGGATAGGGTTATGGGATATGGTTGTGATCGGCAACATGTGGCTAGAATTGTCCCTAAAATACAAACAAGCAGAAAACGCATCCATGTTCATGTTGTAGGTCAGTTAAATCTTGTTTAAACTTCAATGGGACATGGTATATTGTTTCCTGTCACATGACCCAACATGCCCATGTAGAATGCGTACTTGTGAGAATTGACCAAATGACTGAATTATAGGTCATACCAGAGCAGTCTGCCACTTAGAATTTTAGTTTTATTATCATGTGTTATCATGTTGTCTGCAATGTATTTTGTTATTAATGTTGATTTTATTTCCTGTGTTTCAGTCTAAGAACAGAGAGCTGCTGAAGCAGGTCGCTGCTCTCTCTAAAGGCAAAAAACTTGACCGTAGTAGCAGCTCCCTGCTGCTACCATAGCAAACCCCTTATCCCCCCACGTGTGTCATCACTGTGAGGAAGCGAAGGCCACCCTCCCCTCCGGCTGTTTTTTTTCCTCTCTGTATTATTATTATTTTTGAACACTTTGTTGTTTCATCTTTTCATCTGCTTTCTTCAATCTGTTTTCGTCTTTTACTTTAAATCTGTGTTTTGGGTGTTTTCACACCTATAGTTAATTTGCTCTGGTCCGAAAGAGTTAAAGAGTTAACTTGGAGCGTCTTGGTTTTGGTCCTGTGTTTCAGACTAGTTTGTATTTTAGTGCGGTCAGCTCATCGGAGTGTACTGATTACTCTTCACACCTGTCGAAACAATCTGCACCAAGACTGCCAACGAACCGGAGTCCATTTTAACCGGACCAAATAGTGCTGGTGTGAGAACACTTATTTTTGTTTTAATTTTTTTTCTCCTCCTTATCTTTTACCCTTTCTTGATCTTTATAGTCTCTTTTTAAAGAAAGCTCTCTATTTATTCAATTTTTACTTAAGCTTTCTTTTACTCTCCTTTATTTTTCCCCTTTTTCATCTTCATCTTATGATGTCATTTATGCAGCCGCTGCTTTAGTTTTGTGTCTATTGTTTCAATGTTATTTTAAACTGACTTTTGACCTTTTGGACTCCATGATGGACGCGGTCAGGCCAGAATTTGGCCCTAAAGCTCATATGCAAAATGTAAGCAGAATGCTTGAGGAACGTTTGGGGAATGTTTTCTGGACGCTGCAGGAGACGTTCCGAAATGAACATCGGAAACATTGGCGGGATTTTATAAACAACGATTTTATAGTTTTATCTTCAGCACAAACACAAACATCTCTTTCTTTTTTTTTTTCCCCTTCTCTCTCTTTCTAGATCTCTCTTTCTATATCTCCATCTGTCTCTTTCTCTCTCTGGTGGATGATTGTGTTACTGCATGTTTCACTGCTGTGTTGATGAGTGTGTATTTTGTATTTTTTAACTGATGATTATAATCATGATTATTATTCTGTTGTGTTTGACTTTCTGTTAAACGCGTGCGTGCGTGAGAGCGAGCAAGTGTGCTAGTGAGAGAATCTGTCATACACTCCACATTATAGAAATCTTTTTCTTTCTCTTCTATTCCCCTTTCTCTCTCTTTCTTTCTACCCTTCTCCTCCTCTTTCTCTCTCCTCTATTTCTCTTTCTCTCCTCCCTCTCCTTTTCTTTCTATCCACCCATCTATCTATTATGAAATTCTTTGTACTGTGATCACACTTTTGTACATTTATTTTTCCCCCCCCCAAGAGGACAGACGTTTCAGGAATAATAAATTTAGTAAAACCCTGACCGTGTGTGCGAGTCTGTGATTTCTGTTTAATTCCTTTGTGTTTTATTTATTTAAGCAGAAGATTCCAGAATGTCTAATAAGTCTAATGTAGCTTTAGCTAACAAGGAGTGGAGGTTTAAAGAAAGGGGTACACATGAAGGTTAAACGACTCCTTTTAACATTATTGTTTCGAAGTGGCAAACTGTTTTAGTGACTAGAATAATTATTAGAAAAACAACAGTAGTCTTAATTTATAACCTGTAAGAGAATCATTATCAGTCTGTAAAGCTTGGGTTGTGTTAATTCCAGCGCTGGAGCACCAGATCCCTGCAGAGTTCTGTATTTTATTTTTTTCAGGCGCAATCCAACCTTATTCAACTCTCTTACTGATTGCCAGGTTTAGCAGGTCTGTTGGAGGAGGAAAACCTGCGAAATTTTCTAAACTCCAGCCTCCATAGCCCACTCCAGCGTATTTATGGGATTGTCCTGCTCTTTTTTAGAAAAATGTAACAAATGATGTATTGCTCCGTTCAGGAGAACGGGTTCCCTAGTGGAAGCTTGCAGTTGTTCATTAGTCGGGAGATGTAAAGGTAGGAAGTAAGCATTTTTAGGCTAACTAATATTATTCCTGCGCATGTTTTAACCCAGTTGGACCTCGCTTGTGTAGTTTTGCACTTAAAACAGACCGAGATATATCTGTTGCCAGGCAGAGAAAACTTTTATCCAATTAAATGGCAGTTTAGCTTTGACCACAGCATTGGAAAAATTTAATTCTGCACACTAAAAAGTAAAGCATAGCAGAATCCCAGATAATGAGGCAGAGTAAACCCGTTTTCCCCACATCCTGTTGAGTTTTTTAGGGATGATTTATAAATGTGAAATACAAAGATTTATATAAAATAATATTTCAAATCTAAAAAGGTAACAGTTGATAAGCAGTTCATACCACATTTTCCAGTTCTGATTTATGAAAACATCCTCGAGCCAAGCTGTTATTTTCGTATGGCTATTAAATGGTAAAATAGTAAATGCTCCTGTATGTTTAAAAAGGGATGGATGGATGCGGTCGAATTATGAAAATCATACTTTATACTAAAACTGAGGGAGGGCAGACTCACTGTCCTAGTTCTGTTATAAAGAGAGCTGGTGCAGAACTGCGCCACCTGCTGGCTGCTCAACCATCATTTTTGTCTTTATCTAGGACTAATACACACATATCATCTACCAGAACAAAGGGTTCTCTGGAGACTGGATTGTCTCTAATTTACTGTCAGTTGTTGTCAGATTTATTTCCTCCCTGTAAAACAGATCAGTGTCAGTGAGTTAAAGCTAAACCCCCTTTAAACTCGCTCAGCTCCAGCACTTAATGAGATTTATTTTATTGAGCTGTTTGTTAAATATAGATTCCCTTACAGCAGAACACAGCAGAAGCAGTGGGAACAGTCCATCCATTCCAACCCCCACCCATCAACTAATAATGTAGTAACAACTGTAGTTACAACGATTATAAGAATTAAATACACACCAGAATAAACTAAACAAAAGTATAAGCATAGTAAATATTATACAGGAATAGAACATTAATATAGAATGTTTATATGCATTGAAGGATGTGATGGGAGATAATCACACCTTCACACTATTTCCAGTGGTTTCATACCTTTATATATAAATACAGTAAGGGAAATAATTATCCCTTTCTGATTTTGTATATTTGCCCGCTGACAAAGACATGAAGAGTGTATAATTTAGGGGAAGGTTAATTTTAACAATGAGAGATAGAATGTCAAAATAAAATCCAGAAAATCACACTATATTAGCCATGTATTCCATTAAGAATTTTGGCACCTACAGACCAGTTAGACGCTCCTAATTAACTCGTTACCTGCATTAAAGACAGCTGTCCTTAATTGTCACCTGTATAAAGGACTTCTGTCTACAGACTCAATTAATCATTCAGACTGTAACCTCTACAACATGGGCAAGACCAAAGAGTTTCTAAGTATGTCAGGGACAAGATGCATGAGGCTGGAATGGGCTACAAAATCATAAGTAGTATGCTGGGTGAGAGGGAGATAACTGCTGGTGCAAAAATTAGTACAAAAATTGAAGAAATATGGAACATTAAGGACACAGGGCTGAGCAACATTATGATAAAAAACTTGTTGCCCTGACAGACTAGAGATGGACAACAAACTGTTAACCGCACACTGATGACGTAATGATATTAATAAATTACATACAATTGCATTGGTCATATTGACTTACATGTCTTGTACATAAATGTATAACTGTTTGGATGAAGTTTGTGTTGGGTTAGGGGAGGAGACACCCAAAACACTTGAGCAAAAATTCTGAACAGAATCTGCTTATTGGAGTGACCCAGTCAGAGCATACCTGTCAAGTTTTAGATTTAAAAATAAGGGATATTTTCCTCTGTACGCTTAAAGCCGTCCCACCAGCCCAACGAAGGTTCAGTATCCCTTACATTTTAAGACAGGTTTACAAAAAATCTAAAATAACCACAAGTGAACCACTTACACACTACAATTAGATTATCAGAATCTGAAATGTTGTGGACATTCCTACATATGTCATTCTTTTAATACAGCCAAATTAAAAACCCTTTTCTATATATTTTTTAAGAAATTAAGATTTCATGTCTTTTTTGTAATAAATGCACTCTTTTATATGATATATTTTTTATATATTTAATGGATTTAAAATTGAACAAAGGGTGCACAAATTCTGCAAAATTACTGTTGGTGACCTAAAAATAGTATCATGAGCTTTTACTAAAAGGACATGGACCAGATATGTTTCATCAGTAAAAATTAGTCCTAAGGGGCCTACACAATAAATTTTAATTAATACTTCTTCCTTTTGATCACTCCACCCCTGATTAGTTCAGTTAATTTCGGTTCTCTCCACATTTCTAGTTAAACTGAGTCACAAGCTGTATTTTTTTATTTTAAAAGGTTTAATCTGTGTGTTTTATTTTGGAGACGAGTATTTCTAAGCAGCTATCAGAAAAATATCATCACAGTTTACATGATTAGCCTACCGTTACCTTTCTTTTAGAAAAATCGCTGAATATCCAGATATGTTTTAACATCAGCAGCTCCGACTAGCTGCCTGAACTCACAGCGACGGAGGGGGCTTCCCCACACTGACCCTCCTTTGCAAGCTGATTGGCTGTTTCTCCTGAAAGGCGGGCTTTCTCCTTGAATCGGCTCCACGATTGGTTAAGAGACACAGAGCGGTCAGTGCCCTGTCTCCTCAATAATATATATATTTTTATTTTAATAGAATACGGGAAATTTACGGGAAAATACTAATACGGGAGGACGGCGGGAAAGAGGAGTAAAATACGGTAGTTTCCCGGCCAAAACGGGAGACTTGACAGGTATGAGTCAGAGCCCCAGATTTCAGATGCTACGGATTGACTTGGAGAGAGACACTTGACACATCCAAGGAATATAACAGAGCTAAAGCACTTCTGCCAAGAAGAATGGGCTAAAATTCCTTCTGAATTATGTGATTTGGAGGGGGGTGGGGATCAACCAGTGATTACTAGGGTTCACTTACTGTCCAATGCCACTTTGAGCGTTGATATATATAATATATATCAATATATTTGACATTTTTAGATGGATGGATGGATGGATTGATGAATGGATAGTTAGTTTATTGATCCCAGAGGGAAATTCTGTACATCCAGTAGCCGTTATACACAGTACACCGAAGTTCCAAAAGAAGAAAACAATAAAATGATACATATAAAAATGTGTAAATATGTAACCAGTGGACAATAAATAAACTAGTAGTGCAGAATAGGGTAAAACAGTAAAAATAATGTAATAGTGCATCTCAGAGGGTGTGTCTGCAGAGATGGTTGTGTGTCCATAGAGTGACCAGAGTTGCCGGAATGAAAAAGTGTCACAGAGTCTTTAGTTTGCTGTGGTGAGAGGAGTTGAACAGTCTTATGGCCTGAGAGACAAAAGTCTGTTTGTGGAGCAGGACTGGGACAGCATGGGACAGCGTGCCTGGTGATGATGCTGTACAGAGGATGGTGAACATTGTCCATGATGTTCAGCAGCTTGGTTTTGACATTTTTTTGCTGAAAACCATGGAATTCCAAAAGGTTCACATACTTTTTTATATTATAATAATTTTTAATAGTAATTATTAAATATGATTATAATATATTATAATGATTATAAAGATGATTATAATATAAATCATAATCATTAATAGTTACATTAATGATATTGAGAAAAATAATTTAAAAAATTCCCACAGCTCTATTTATTTTAAATTAGTTTGAGAGTAGTTTGCAAGTGTGAGAAACTCACTGTAGAGTTTCTTAGAAGGAAAACTGTCAGTAATATCTAATCTGATGTGAATGTGTATGTAACACATGTGGGCTTTCAGTGTCTCCATAATTGTGTGATTTATAAAACTTGATTTAATGTTTTGTTCTGTTTGTTTTATTTCAGTTTTATTTTCTGAGTGAACATATAATCCCTGTTAGTATACTAACAGTGGCAGCTGGCTAACAACCCTGATTTTATTCTATAATTATTGCCTTAAACAACAACCTAATAACTGGTATTTTAACATCATAATCAGGTGAGAACTAGTCATATAGAATTTAAAATCACTGAATTTTTATATGGAATTTAAATCACTTAATTGTGCAAACTATTATGTCCTTTAGTGATGGATGTTCACTATGTGTCATTTAGGGACTTAATGAGTTAAAAAGTGAGGGAGAGAGAGCTGTGAGAAACTTTACACAGATTTTAAAGGTTCTGTAACACATATTTACATCACCATGGGCTCTCCTGGGTTAAGTGAGCATGCTAAACCTGGCCTTTAGCTGTGGGATTTCACTGGACTCTTTTGTTTCCTGGAGCGTTTGTCCATAGCAGGCTGCCGTAGCAAAGCCGCGAGGGCTGCCGGGATATCGTAGGTCTGCGTGAGGCGACGGTGAGACATTTTTACATTTATTTATTTGTTTAAAATGAACAGATTAGAAATATGAAACGCGGGCTGCGACTCAGCTCAGTCTACAGGTTTCTGTGGTGAGCGGTAGGAGGGTAAATTTCAGAGCTTTGCTTTAAAAAGACGCGGTTTTGTTGACTGTTTGTGTTTCGACTGGAGGCTGGGTGGATTAAAGTGTGAAAAGCGAGTTTACGTGAACCAGTTCAGGTTCCATTAGGGCGGTAAAACATGTTCTGGAAGACTCGCTTATTTTAAGAGGAGGGCCGTGGCTTGTTTTTGTTGCCTAGCTAGGGTTAGATATGTAGCTTAGTCAGATTTTTGTTTGTGTGTGTGTGACTCCTGTGTTATGTTCATCTGTAACAAAAAAAAAACCGTCCTGAAGCAAGTCAACAGTTCACAGTGTACGTGTGAGCTAACTTTTACACATGGTGGCGGTAGTTTCACACACCATTGCTGTATCTAAGACTCCCGAAGTAAACAACAGGAGATCCCTCCTACATACATTCATAACAGATCATCATTTGGACACAGCGTGATGTTATGTCCAAATTAGACAGCAATCTTAAAGTCATTAGATTTTAGTAGGGGAAAAAGGTGTCATACTATTGCTTCACAATATTGGAAAAAAATGTTGCAGTATATATTGCAAAATAAACAATATATATTATTTTTTGCCAATTTTTGTCCAGAGTAAGTGGTCCAATATATCCATATATTAATAATGCCATCTGTGTAACAGAACAGTGGGTATTTCCTATTTTGCAAAAAGTAACCTTACTTGAATGGTTTAATTAGTCTTACATGACATTGCATCTCCCACATTGTGAGTACTGTGTGATAATGCTGAAATTATATATTATTATATATTAGGGCATGTTTTTATAGTTCTTTTAGGTGATGTAAAGGGGCTTCTATAAATAAAGCGTACATGATGATTTTTTTTTTTAACACAGATATTTTTGATTATGCTGACATTTGTAGGGATGCACTAATGTGGTGAATTCTGGACTGATGCTGATATCCGATATTACACAATTACATATTCCAGTGCTTATATACACATTCATAACTTACAGAGAGACTAGACACCCAACTGGGACTTTATAGATTTAAAACTAATAAAAATAAATAAAAATGAGCTTAAATCAATTCATTTTAGAGTAATGCAACTAGCGTTGCTCTGACCTTTTCCGGCATGCAATAAATACTTCAGGAAATATCAGTTTGAAATACTGGCCATACCAAGTGATGTGCAATTATGTCGAATTATATTGGTATCAGCCAGTAATTGTTGTTTTTTTATTTTTATTTTTTTAAATAAAAAAAGCTAGACCATCAACCTAGTACAGTAGCCCTGCCTACAGGTGCTCTATTTCCATCTCAGTTGTTATTAAACATTCAGAGCTGAAAAGCAGGTACTGTCCTTGTAGTGTCTGTATTGTTGTTGATTTGATCTGTGTATTTATGTTCTCCTGCAGGTGACCCAGGATGACCACAGCAGCGCGGCCAACGTTTGAGCCCGCCAGAGGGGGGCGGGGAAAAGGAGAGGGTGATTTGAGTGCGCTCTCTAAACAGTACTCTAGCAGAGACCTGCCTGGACATACCAAAATCAAATACAGGTGAGCTCCTTTGTTCTGAACATACAGCCCTCATTTTTAAAGGGTTTTTAAATTCAGAATGATCTATGTGCTGATAAGCATTTTAGCTTAAAAATAATCTTCGTCCGCAATAACCCACCTAAAAATACATATCACGTGACCGGTTATGTGCATCATTCACTATAATAGTAACCCCATTCTGTCAGTGTAAAAACCAATAGTCATAGTGCCATCATACATTCCACACCTAAGGTAGTAATTGTACTTTTTACTTATTTATTTCTCTTACATTTAAATTTAAGTTACAGGTGAATGTTTCATTTATATTATATGGCCAAACAAAGTGAACACATGTAAACAGTGATTTGTCTGGGTCTAGGTGCTGTATTAGACACTGATTGTGTTTAATGGATTGCGATTTAAGTATGTGTGTGTGTGTGTGTGTTGTGTCTTTTAGGCAGCCCACACAGGATGCTCCTGAGGAGATCCGCAACCGTGACTTCAGGCGTGAGCTGGAGGAGAGAGAAAGAGTCGCAGTGAAGGGCAGAGAGAGAGGAGCCAGGGGTAAGGGAGAATGTGTGTTTTTGTGTGTGTGTGTGTGTGTAACAGATGTTTAAAAATGCAGTCTGATAATCCGGCATTCTATGTAAACTATTGTAATATAAGTAAAATATACACACACTCTGTATCTGACTGTAACAGGAGTTTTTGTTTTGCCTTGTAGAGCATACCACATCCTCTTCCTCATCTTCATCCTCCAAACGACCAAGACTTGATCAGATTCCCGCAGCTAATCTTGATGCAGATGACCCGCTTACAGATGTATGTATTCTGTGTGTGAAGTATATGCATGGAGAGTACGGGATGCATAGCATTTTTAAAACAAAGTTAAAACAAAACTAGTTCCAGACATTAGACACTTTTTATTACAGTAGTATTGTGGAAGGAAGCTAAGAAAACTTTTAAACTGGAGATTAACATTTCTGTTAGCATACCTTTATGGGAATTGGTTTGTTTTACCTGGTTGATTTAAAGGCACAGAATGTGATTTTTATATACTTTTTTGTAAAATTAATTGAATGTTTCCTTATGGTTTACTAGTTTACTGTTGTTGGTGTTTCACGTTAAAATGTTAAAATACACACAGTGAGAGACGTGAGGCTAAGGAACAGCCAAAAAGTAACATTTCTGACAAAGAAAAACCAACAAAAAGATTTTAGATCAGGCAAGACAAATGCAAATTCTGCTGAGGCCCATGGAAGGTGGAGAGCCCTAAGAATATTGAAAGGCATGGCAATAAGGCATAAGGATGTTGCTCTTTGCTTCTTGATGGGTGGAAAACGTACATTTGCTGTTTTACAAAAATAGGTCACTATTATTTTGTGCGGTTTGTCAATATTTGAGAACCCAGTATTGTTACTTTCATATAAATTTGGTGGGTGGGGCTTCTAAGAGACTATCAAGGAGGGGTGTCTCTCCAGAACTGTACATAGTACAGACATTTTAACCAATTGTAAAGTGGGAAACTAGAGAATGTGCTAGTTAGCATGCATATCAGGCTAACTGGGGGATGCATTAGACTGACATGAGGGCACATTGTGCTTCTGCTAGACATATAGGGCTAGATAGTGACATGTTAGTCAGGTAGAAGGTATGTTTGTGGATGTTATGTAGTTCACTAAGTTCACAAACACAAGTTTCGTAATGGTTGTGCAACTCGAGTGGTGGCTATATTAGTCGGAGAGTATGTGTGAAAGTGTGAAAGACTGAGTGACTTATGCAGACTGATTTGATAATGGTGGTTTGTGGGTAAACTGTCCTTGTCTGACACTTGAGTAATGTTTCTTTACATCACTGCTTTCTCTCTATCTGTTTATCTCTGTCTTCACACTTTCCATGTTTAATGGTTGTTAATATAAATAATAATTCTAAATGTGTGTGTTTTAGGACGAGGATGACTCTGATTCCGACTCTGACAGTGATGACGACACTGCCGCCCTGCTGGCTGAACTGGAGAAAATCAAGAAGGAAAGAGCAGAAGAGCAGGAAAAGAAGGTGAGACTCACTGGCAAGTCAGAATGCTCACAAACTTCATTCAGTAGACGATATAGTTGATATATTCATACTACAAAAAAAAGATGCCTGCCAGTGAACATAAACACTGTGGTCACAAGTATTGAGACACCAGGGGCCTCATGTACTGAAGGTGCGTACGTACAAAAACATTGCGTATGCCATATTTCACGCTAATGTACTCAATGTGACTTGAATGTAGAGTGTGCGTTCCCCCACGGCACTTTCATTTCAGGCATATGTATGTTTCTAATGTGTTTTTGTCATTTGGCAACACTGAGTAGCGATGCGTTAAAATTATAATTATGTAAGCCATTATTGATTAAAATCTGTAAATTAGTCAGACAATTTCATTATCTTACTGAAATAATCATTCATCTTCTATTCACTAGATTATATAAACTATAGCTGGGCGATTAATCGATTTTATCTATTCATTCGAATTTACAGTTAAGGACGATGTGTTTTTATAAAAATCGATTTTCTCTGAGTTTTTGTTTTTACGTGCGGACATTATTTAGCTTTCTGACAAAGTTTTAGTAGAAAGTCCACACAAGTCTCAGTCTTATGTGGCCTCTGCTCAGTTTCTTGTGATTTCTGTATTTCCAGCACCAACTTGTATGTTTTTAATTTTATTTTGAGTTGTAGGTTGAGTTGTAGGCCTGCTCATGTATTGTGTCTTCTGAAATCAACGGTATTAAAAAAAAGACCTAAATCATTTTTTTTTTTTTGTGATTAATTGTATCTACTGCCCAGGCTTTGTACTAGATTTTGGACTAGTACAGTAGTGGATTGCTGTAAGGATTTGATTGCATTCAGGGATAAGAGTGTTATTGAGTTAGGACATTGGATGCCCATTGGATGCCCATCAGCCCATCTTATCCACAACTCCCCAACTTCTAAAATAATTGGATGGAGTTCCATTATGGTGCCAGTAGATTTATGTTTATATGCTCCAGAGAATCCTGTGATATGGCAGTATTTCTCTGCATGTACTAGACAAGCTGTGTGCGCACTTGTTTCAGCAAAGGGTACAAATGAATCTTATTAAATTAACTAATATTTGAACAGTAGTATATTTTTGATTAATCCACCTAGTTGGCCTACAGCAGTTTCGCCCCACACATTTATCTTAAAAGAGTTAAACTCTACAGTATATGACGTGTGTCTTTGTGTGTGTCTGTTTATTTTTAGGAGCGAGAGCAGAAGGCTGAAGAGGAGAGGATCAGAATGGAAAATATTCTCAGTGGGAATCCACTACTGAACCTTGCCGGACAACAACAACAGCAGCAACAGCAGCAACACACACAGAGCCAAAGCAGCTTCAGCGTTAAACGCAGGTACGTACGCATGTAAACACACATACACATATTTTAACAGGCAGTCAATGAAGAGAAAGCAGCAATTAATTGTTGCTTGAGTATTGCTTAATTGTTTGAACATTTCATATATACATATAATCTTTGAAATGTTGTGCCTTTCAGTAAGAGTTGTGACCATGCCTGCTCTTTAAAGCATGTGATCACATACGTAAGATCTCCATCATACTGAAGTGTGTGTGTGTGTGTGTGTGTCTGTGTGTTTCTAGGTGGGACGATGATGTGGTGTTTAAGAACTGCGCTAAAGGAGTGGATGAATCTCGGAAGGAAAAGCGATTCATTAACGACACGCTGCGCTCAGAGTTCCACAAAAAATTTATGGAGAAATACGTCAAATAGAATTCAGTAGAGTTCAATGAAATTAAAGTGACTAAGTGTTTATTGTTTTTGCAGATTTTTTGTTTTTACCCTGATTCACCTCCTGCTGTGTGTAATTAAAGGTTTTCTTTTGTTTCTCAATTGTGTGTATGTCTGTCATTTTTCTTCATCTTAATTTTATAAATATTCATTATATTATTAATAAATATTTCCACTTATTATATAAATGATTATTAATCATTTAATTGCTTATTAGAGCTTCTTAGACTTATTAAATTTTGTCCCAGTAATCAGCAGCCATGGGTTCCCTTAAGAAAACACAATGCAGGAGAAGACTCTAATAAGACAGTTTAGTATTTTCAGCTTAGTATTTTAGCTATTTTCTCTGCATAATATAATTAGGTAACTGTAGTTAACAAAGAATGGTGGAGATCAGGTTGAGGTCTGGAAGACAAAGAAAAGTTGCAGAGCAAGCTGATTGTAGGATTTCTAAAAATGAAAATCAATACCCTTGTTTAACTGTGGAGACTCTAGAGTGGTGGTGCATTTATTCTACTGTGCATCAACACTTGGAACAAATTTGACATTGCTGTAATAATCCTTTGCAATCGAAAACCAAATATTCTCTTTCATCAATAATCAGGGTGGTTAGCCACATGGACTGACTGCTCTTTCTTTGCCTCTATACTGAGTTTGATACACATGACTACTGAGGCAACGTTTCTTCAATTTAAATTGGTTGAACATGTGATTTCTATCTTGCCCGCACTTAGTGTTCTGGGGTTTACCTCTTTATTTTGAGCTTTATACTCTTGAGTTCAGCATTTAATTTTTTTAGTTATATTCTCACACTGGAGCTTAGCATTTTTTTATTTTAATGTCTCACTTTATAGCTTTAGCATTTTATTTGTAGTGGGAGTTTTATTTTTTTTAGTTCAGACTAAATTTGGAATATACCGATTTATGTTTAAATTTTTTTTAATGTGAGAATAAAATCAAGAGGACAATGGATGATCACAAGCCATCAAACCAATCTGAACTGCTTGAATTTTTGTAACAGGAGTGGCATAAAGTTATTCAAAAGCAGTGTGTAAGACTGGTGGAGGAGAACATGCCAAGATGCATGAAAAGTGTGATTAAAAACCACGGTTATTCCACCAAATATTGATTTCTGAACTCTTAAAACCTTATGAATATGAACTTGTTTTCTGTGAAACTGAAGTGGTCTCTTAATTGTTTTTGTGTGTGTGTGTGTGTATGATATAAAAATCCAAAAAGAACATGAGTGTGTATTATGATGTATTGTCTTTGCTAATAGACGGATAAAGAAGACGCTACACTGCAGTTTTGAAATTAATCAATAGTAGACTTTTATGTAATCAGTGTGGGCAATGTTTACTACACACAGTAAACACAGCATTGAAGAACTGTTTGTGTGTGTGTGTATGTGGGTTATAATCAGTCAGAGAGAGAGAGAGAGACATAATGGTGGGAAATGTTCTCCTGGTTGGTTTGGGCAGTGTGTTCCCTCTGCGCTGTGGAACACTGCTCAACTCCCACAATTCACTACAATGATTAACCAGCTTTAATATAATGAATGCTTTCATATTTCACTCTATTACAACTCCTTCAGGGTTCTCAGCAAACACACACACATCTCGTACACCTCACACACCTCAACACACCTTAGCACATCAAGTGTGCACCTTTTTAAAAACATCCAGCTTCTATCAGTTCAGGAACTACGAGGCAGGAACCCAGTCCTTTATTTAAAGTTTCTGTTCCACTTTAAATAAGTGTTGTAGCACTGGAGACTGGTATTGGTATAGAGACCATAAACAAGCTACCTAACCTCATATGGATGTTGAAATTGTCATAATAATGACAGGTATTTTATTTTATTATTATTTGTTTAATACATTATTACATTACATTATTAGCCCGGTTTTGTTAAATGTTTTGCAGGCATAAATTGTGGTAATGTATGTATGTTACTAAATTACATGTAATTGAGAAGACCAAATTTGCGTTCATAATGTCTGCAATTAAATACAAGTCAAAATAAATGTAAGAAATACTTTTTTTTTTTTTTTGCTTTTTCAAAAATGGCCTGCGTGGCAAGACAAATACTACTGCTGAGCAAAAAGAACATTAAGTCTCATCTCAATTTTGCCAGAAAACATCTTGATGATCCCCAAGACTTTTAATAAGATACTATGTAAACTGACAAGCCAATAGATTAACTTTTTGGAAGGTGTGTGTCCCATTACATCTGGTGTAAAAGTAACATTGCATTTCAGAAAAAGAACCTACAGTACCAACAGTAAAACATGGTAGTGGTAGTGTAAAGATATGGGGCTTCTTTGCTGCTTTAGGACTCGCTGTAATAAATAAAACCATGAATATCGCTGTCTACCAAAAAGTCCTGAAGGTGAATGTCTGGCCATCTGTTCGTGATGTAAAGCTGAAATGAACTTGGGTTCTGCATCAGGACAATGATCCAACACACAACAGCAAGTCCACCTCTGAATGGCTTAAGAAAAACAGAGTGAAGACTTTGGAGTGGCCTAGTTAAATACCTGTCCTGAATCCTTTTGAGATGCTGTGCCATGACCTCAGAAAGGTGGCTCATATCATGCTTGAATAATCCTTCAATGTGGTGGAATTACAACAATTATTTTAAGAAGAATGGAGCCAAAACTCCTCCACAGTTCTGTGAAAGATTAACTGCAAGTTACAGCAAACGCTTGGTTGCAGTTGTTGCTGCTAAGGGTGGAATAAAGAGTTATTAGGTTTAAATGGGGGCAAACACTTTTTCACACCACTGCATGATACTGATGTATTGAACACAGTTTGCACGTGTGGTTGTTCTGTGGTTAGAACACAGTTCTGGTATCTAGCAGTGACATCTTACATAAGAAATCAGATAAAGTCAGCATAAAGTGGCATAATGCATGAAGTTGCAAAGCAGGGCAAACCTAAAGAGCTGAAAATTACGATTGCAATGGTAATAGTAAATGGAAAAAGTAATGTGGATCGCACTTTTGCTGCTAAAAAGAGTGCATGTATTAATATTACATTTCTAAATGGTTGTGGGCACACCTTTTAATGAATGCATTTCTGCTGGTCTAGTCTCTGTAGAGAAGTACTGGCAAATAAATTAGGACTCTGTGAAGCAGATTAATTTACTGACATAACTCATAGCTGAATGCAATCAAATCCTCACAGCAAAGCTCCAAAATCTAGTAGAAAGTTTATCTTGGACAGCAGACACAGTAACTTCAACAAAAGCAGAATAAACTCTTTTTCATACCCTTGATTTCAACAGAAACCATTAAAAACGCAGGTGTCCCAATACCTTTGTCCACGTAGTGTATATTATTATTATTTTACTTTTTAACATGCTGAATTACAATGGTTTAAGAAAAACAACCATTGTCAGTTTGGCAGCTAGGTGTTTTTTCCCCTGTGTTCTTGCACAAAAATTGTTTCTTAATAAAATTGATGACAAACTGTGTTTGTAGATTTTAGAAGGAAGTGGTTCCCCTGTGCAATTGAGCTGTCAGCTTCTTATTGGCTGATTATTTGACCTTCAGTACTTGGAGTGTTCTCATTGGTTGTTTTGTAATCATGTATGTTTTAAAACCCTGAAACCCTTTTAGACGAAACACTTTGGCTTTTGTATTTGTATCTCTAATAAATATGAAATTCTCTAGTCACAACAAGTGATGCAGGTTTTTACTATTTTTGATCACTAAAAAAAACAACCATTTAATAGAATCATCCTTATTTTAATTTAAAATATTGTGATGTATTCTAGAAACATCCTCTTGTCACGTCCTGTTCTGTCTCCATGTTTTTACTGCTCTCTCTGTGTTTGTTTACCTTTCCTTCTCTGTTCCTGTCATCCTGTTTGTTCCTCCTGTGTCTCCGCCTTAAGTGTTTTCACCTGTGTTTCATTTGTAGCTCCGCCCCCTCATTACCTTTGCTCAGGCGTTCCCAGTTTCCTTTCCCACCTTGTGTCTGTATTTATAGCCCCGTCTTTCCTGTTTACTTTGTCGGTTCTTGTACGCAGTTACGTCGGTTCAGGTTCTATATGTTTTTTCTGTGTTCTCAGAGTTCCTGTTTTTTTGGGGGTTTATAGTTTGTTTGTTTTTTTGTTGTTAATAAAAATCACTTGCACTCGTGTCCTTTCCTTGCTCCTGCCCTTCCTGACACCTACAAACATAAAAATAAAATATTTGGAAACTAAACCCCAAAAAGTCCTTGAAGTAAATTTATCACAATTTACTTAGTTTTAACACTAAAACCAACATATTTTTTATACCCATCTCATTCAGCCTAAAGCAGGTAAGTCCCATCAATTCAACTTACTGCAATTTACTGGTAACCACACCCATTCTGCCTACAGCAGTTTAGCTCCTCCCATTTAGCTTACAGCCCTTTAACTTCACTAAGTCATCCTAGAGGTATTTATAACTAGGTATTCAGCCTACAGTAGTTCAGCCCCATTCATTTACAGCAGTTTAGCTTTGCCCATTTACTCTAAAGGAGAGTTTGGAGTTTGGAGAGAGAGTTTGGTTTAGCCGCTCTATCACAAATTCTGTTCGTGGTTTTGGTGTGGGCTGTTGATTTGTGTGGTTATTTTTGGAGGTTATTTATTTAATGTCGTAATTCTGTCTGTAATGTCCATCTATTCCCTTTCTGACCGTTGACCCAGTGGTCTGACCATGTTTGATGTGGTGGAGATTTTTGCCACAATTCCCTTTGACCTATTTGAAATGTGCAGTGTGTGTTGATGCTGAGTAACACAGCCATGATACACACACGCAAAACCTCTCCAGCAGTTTCACAACTTTACACTGCCTGACTCACACAAACCACTGTTACACACTCACACCAGTAAAGAGCTTGATCTGTAACTGTAAAGTACATATAAAATAATAAATTAAATAAAAAAAATTATATTACAGTAGAAAGTGAATGTGGTGTGAAAAGCATTATATATTTAAATGTATTATTAGTAAGAATAATTTTTAATACTCAGAATTCAACCATGACAATTAGAATATAGCTTTTTGAGTACAGTTCATCAAAACTCAAAATTCTCTGAAAATAAACATTCTGGGCTCTATTTTAGCAATATACAAGAAAATAGTCCAATTGTGCATCTAGCAGCTGGATTAAGGGCATGTTGGTATGTCTTTGGTTTTGTGAGGCCACAAAAAACATGCCTTGCACGGCTCAAAGAATAAAGAAATAAACTGAATTTCCTTATTTATTATGGATGTGTTTTGGGCATAATGTGTTTTGAAATAAACAAAATCAGTGCGTCATTTGCCATTCCCTTTAAGAAGCAGGTGCGCACTGACTTTGGCGCGTTCATATCTTAACAGTGCAGCGTTTTTGCATGTCTCAGCAGAGGATACTGACCTGCATGTTCACAAAAGCGTGCTGGCAGCTCATTTAAGTGAACAGCAATGTTATTTTATTTTATTTTAGTTTATCGTTAAGGTAAAAGTCAAGTTTTCTGTAGTGCATTAGTGTGTTTGTTGTACGCTGTTAAAAACTCTGCCTTCAGGAATCGATAGTCAGATTTAGGAGTCAGGAGACAGCTTGAGAGTCGACTTGAGTTTATTCTCGGCAGACAGAACATTATACATGAGCACAGCTTAGTTCTCTCTCTCTGTCCGTCTGACTGGTTCATCTGACTGATCCGCCTGACTGATTAGAACATTTCAGGAGGATCTTAAATACAGTAGATACTGCTTTGAACATTGCAGGGGAGGGGGGGTATGGGTCTATGGAGGGTTATGTGGGGGGTAGCATCATTAGGGGTTGATTGTCGTCAGATGGTGGTCATCTTGGTTGGATTTCAAATTATTATACAAATGACTTATAAACAAAGAAGAGACGGATGACCATCAGCTCTCTTCTGCAATGTTATCATTGTAATGGGGAATATGGGGATAAGGAGTGAGACAATAGAAAACTTAAAGAAAGTACAATTTGTTGTTGACTGAAATTCTCAATGTTGGAAACCTAATAAAAGCACAATTTGTTATTGATACAATCTCTTTACGCTCACATGCGTAGCTGAGATCTAATGATTGACTGTTGACTGTTGTCTAGGTTCATTTCAGGCAGTGGAGCACCTGTGTTTTCAGCTGCCAAAATAGAAACATGCCAGAAATTTACCCGAGTACACCTCACTTCCAGACCATCACACCCATCAGTGTGGATTTATTCCTAAACTCTGATGCTATTTTAACAGCACTGGTGCAAGGCATGAAAAAAGAATGTTGACAGGATATAAGATAGCAACGAGCATCGCGATGTGCCTTGCACACGATGTACGATAGGGGACCTCTATGTTAATACTAGTTACTGATAACATTTCTGATGTTTCTGATGTCTCTTTACACTTGTATGCTTATTCTTCTGTATGCTCCTGTTTACCTGCTGCTTAGGCTGTGTCTAAGTAAAATGCAGCATGGCATGTGGAAGTGGTTCTACATTGTGGTCTAAAACACGTGCAACTGATCTGCGCTCTCACAAACAAAAACAAAATATACACTGATGTGACACTAATCCACACACTGTGGCCCACAGTTTAAAATAGGGCTGAACAATTACTCAAATATGAATCATCAAATCATTGACATTCATTAAATTCAGCTGATGTTATTCTTTATTAAAAAAAAATGTTTTTCCTATTTAATGATTCATTGTATTATATTATAACAATTAAACAATCATAATCAAGGTAAAATGTTCAATAAATAATAAAGTCACACCTCCCAGCTTTAAAGCTACCACATTGGGCCTGACTAATGGGAGAGCTTGTTTAGATGATTGTATCTGGATGGCATCTCAACCGGGGAGTAAAGCTATTATTGGACTTCACAGCATTGTGAAACAAGATTCTCCGACTAAAAGAAAATATAGCTCAAGACTCAGTTTAATCCCAGAAATCAGGTCTATTTTTAATATAACAAAAATCACCTGGTTGCTGTGTTAAATGCAAATAATATAAACATGACAAATGGATTTTTATCTATCTACTGAACATGTTTTTTTTTACAGACATGTATAAAGTACTAGAGACATAGATCTGAGTGAAAGTACAAGTAGAAGTTGAAGTGTTCTTTCAGCAGCACACTTTAAGTGGAAGAAACTAATGTATTTAACATTTTTGTAGGTAAGTTTTAGTTGTATAAGTAGTTTATTCTAAATTTTACGACCTCACAATGTGATTGGCTGAGAGGCGTTCTATAAGTGCTGTTATCAGCCGGTAATGCACTGTAACCGGAGCTCTCCATGTATTACTCCGGCACATACAGGTAACCTAGCAACAATGCAGCGCTTACAAGCTAAACAGTACAGCTACACACAGAGCAGCAATGGAACTATTTTAACTCGCAGAGTTTTTATAACCAAACAGATCGTATTTTCTCATCCTTTTTAACTGAAACTGTGGTATAATCACAATAGTACACAAGAGGGGGTACTATAATGTGTAATATTGGCACTGCTGTGCTAATCTACAGCTGCAGCACTACAGTGCCAATATTATACGTTATAGCACTCCCTCTTGTGTATCATTGCTTTAATCTACTACTGAAGTACAGAAAGTAAATGTATACGTACTGTGTTACTGTGTGAGAAGATTAAATATCTTATTGTTTATATTATTTTAAATGTTTAGGCTAAAGGCCATTCACAGTTCCTTTAGTCGTAGCAGCAGCACACGAACAGGAAAGTACCAAACAGAGTGCATGTACACGTACATGGAGTCTTCAATCAACTCTTTAAACAAATCTGTCTGAAAGAGAGGCTAAACAGTACTGGCAGAAAGTCTTTGGGATATTTTAATTAATTCAGCGTAAAAGGTCACTAAATGGTCTTTTACTTTAGTAAAATCAACTAAAACTATCAATGACCACATACACGTGTTTATTATGTAAAAAAACAAGGGATTAGAGCAAATTAATGGAAACACTGAGCTTAACTCTTTATAAACAGCAACAAATCAGCTATGTCCCTTCCCCCTTTAAAACATCCATCCACCCCATCTCTTCACCACTCCAACAAATATAAACACAGACTCTAAGAAGGGCCAGCGATGCCCCTGGTTACACGTTATATGATGCAGCACATAAAATATGTATAAGAGTAAAAGTATTAAACTCAATGAAAATATGTAATGAACTAAAAGTGGAAGTAGATACAGATACTGCATTTTAGTACTTAAGTACAGAAGTTTCGTTCATTTTGTGACTAACATGCCTGCTGGGTGAAGGAATTAGTCACACTATGACTGCTGTCGTGGGAATAAAAATATTTCACTATTACTATATTAGTAGTCATACGTTTCTTTCTAAAGAGCTGGAACAGCTATTTCATCACTAATGGCATCACTGATGACATCACACACCGGTTCTGTTTCCTGTCAGTGTGTTTCACTGAGGGTTTGTTCCAGACAAGAAGTCAAACGTAATGGAAGCTTCTGAACTCCTCGGTGACCCCCCTGACCCGCACCACTCCTCATGCGAGCCAGGAATTCAACACCTGTAAAAGTTAAACAACACAGATTCCTCTCTCCTCCGTTTGTGTTTACATGTGTGTGTGTGTGTTTGAGAGTGTGGGTGTACAGCTGTGGTTCTCTGTGTTGATAGAATTCCCAGACTGGAGGAGTGTGTTTGTGTGTGTGTAAGAGAGAGAAAGACAGAGAAAGAGAGAGAGAGAGAGAGAGAGAGAGAGAGAAAGAGAGAGAGAGAGAGAAGGGGGTATGGAATGTGCATAGAAGAGCCAGTGAGTCATGGTTGTGTCTGAGGGTGTCTGAGTGTGTGTGTGTAAACTGACCCCAAAAGCAGCTGCATCATTTCCTCCTTCTTCCTACACTGTGATTGGATTTGAACAGCTGTGGGCGGAGACTCTTTTTGGATACACTTTTTTTCTGGAGAGAAAAAGAGGGAGAGAGAGAGAGATAGAGAGAGAGAGAGAGAGGGGAAGGGAAACAAGGGGAGGAGAAAGAAGAAGAGGGGAGTGGATGAAAGAGAGAGCAGAAGGAAGAAAAAGAAAAAGGGAAGGGGAGGGCGAAAAAAGAGAAGAGGGGCAAGGGGAGGAGAAACAGAGAGAGAGAGAAGAGGATGGAAGAGAGAGGAAAAAAAGAGAGAGAGAGAGACAGAGAGAGAGAGAAGGGGCGGGGGAAATCTAGAGAGAGTAAAAAAAAGGAAGCTGTAACAGATTGGACTGAAGCAGAAGTTTTGAGCGGCAGTGAACAGCAGGTAAAACACAGCTCTTATAATTATGTGTGTATATATATATATATATATGTGTGCGTGTGTTTATAAGTGTAATGTACTGGTGAACTGTATTATAATTTATACTGTTTTTCCTGTAGTTGTGTTTGTGTTGGTGTGTGTGTGTACTTGTGACCAAGCTTTGCCTTTTTGAAAGTGTGTGTGAGTTTTAGGAAGGAAAGTGTGTTACATTGAACAAGGCTGTTATGGACCGCTAGACCGTTTATGAGTGTTAACACACATTTTTCTGAGTATAACTGTTTTCCAGTAACTCTACTGTAGCACTGTATTAGTGTACTGTACTATATTAATAATGTATAATAATTTACAGTAGTCTATACTGCTATATAGAGTAATATGTAGCAAATTGTATGTAGCACTAATACTACTAGTGCTACTCGTATCTGTACAACAAACAGATTCTTGAATGAACGTAAACTAGCTTTCTTGAGGGAGATCCTGACGAAATATATTCCGTTTATTAGTAAAGGAGTTGGTTCAGCATTACGTTGCCTTTTAAACCTTGCATGTCTTATTCATTCAAGATGTGGTGTTTGTACTATAACAAAGATGTAGGGGTGTGTGCATGATAACAGTTAATGCCATGTGTGCTTAAACAGATAGCAATGCTGGCATGTGCTGTACAACAGGAAGGTATAGTAATGTGTGAAAATGTGTGGAATACAGTACCAGTCAATAGGTGGACACACCTTAAATCAAGTGTTTTTTTTTTTCATTATTACTACATAACAATACTGTATATTAATA
Source organism: Astyanax mexicanus (assembly GCF_023375975.1). Taxonomy (NCBI): domain Eukaryota; kingdom Metazoa; phylum Chordata; class Actinopteri; order Characiformes; family Acestrorhamphidae; genus Astyanax; species Astyanax mexicanus. The sequence goes on along the minus strand of NC_064408.1, from coordinate 38,116,497 downwards.
CTAAAGTTATCCTCAGTAGCTGTCAGTTAACAGCTGTGCTGAACATATCAAGAGTTAATTACTTGAATTTTTGAAGAGGTAGAGTTTGTGAGATACAGTGAATAGCTCTATTTGAGGAATGTTCAAATCCATATTATAGCAAGAACCACTTAACTAAGTAAATGAAAAAAATAACTTTAAGAAATGAAGATCAGTCAATCTGAAAGATTTTAAGAAGAAAGAAGAACATTTTAAGAAGAATGTATGCTCAAGTGCAGTCACAAAAAAGGCAATCAAAAATGTTATGATGAAACAGGCTCTCATCAGGAGCAAGAGTTACCTCTGTTGCACAGGATAATTTCATCAGAGTTACCAGCCTCAGAAACCACAATCTAAATGCTTCACAGAGTTTTTTGGTTTGTTTAAGATTTTTATGTTTACTAAATGATTCCTTTTGTGTTCTTTGAATGAATTCTTTGAATTTTATTGAATGAGAAGGTGTTCCAAACTTTCGACCGGTACTGTAGTACTGTGCATAGTATAACAGAAAAGTATAGTTATGTGTACTAAAATAGAAAGTACTTTAAAAGTGACATATGGCAAAGAATGTATAAAAACAAACAAAAAGTGTGGTATAACAGAAATATGAGGTGAGTGCACTATTATGTAAAGATATAGTACATTGTATAGGATGCTACATTAACCTTTCTAGGGAAACTTGGCATTAACTTTTCTAGGGAAACTTGGTCATGCCTTTTTATGCAGGGCTTATGTAGCTAATGTGCTGCACGTCAGCATTGTCTCATATTTAATTAACCAGTTGTGAAAGTCTGTGGATTAATAGAGAGAACTGCATTACAAAGATCTAAGGTCTGCTTTATCCAGCACTAAAACTCTTTTTTTGGTTGCTGTTCTGTGTAGATGGTGTTTGTAGTGGTGTAGTGGTGTTTGTGAGCTCTGCTGTGTTGTTGTGCTAATAGCTACTTACTATGTAGGCTGAACAGTGCATCGTTAAGAGGGTATCCAGTTAGTGATGTTGAAAATCTTTACTCTCTTTCCTCTACAAGATGCATTAGTTTTACACATTCTACAAATATGAGCTTGAGTAAAAAAAAAATACAGAAAAACAAAACAAATGCCAGACTGCCAACCACTAGTCCGGTAGTTCCATCTACATGTTGAACAGTAACAGTAAAATAACAGTAAAATAATAGTAATATCTAGCTGTGTGCGCATGTGCTATAACAATAAAATAAGAGTAATATGTAGTGGTATGTGCTCTATAACAGTAATATAACAGTAATATGTAGTGGTATGTGCTCTATAACAGTAATATAACAGTAATATGTAGTGGTATGTGCTCTATAACAGTAATATAACAGTAATATGTAGTGGTATGTGCTCTATAACAGTAATATAACAGTAATATGTAGTGGTATGTGCTCTATAACAGTAGAATAACAGTGATATGTAGTGGTATGTGCTCTATAACAGTAATATAACAGCAATATGTAGTGGTATGTGCTCTATAACAGTAATATAACAGTAATATGTAGTGGTATGTGCTCTATAACAGTAGAATAACAGTGATATGTAGTGGTATGTGCTCTATAACAGTAATATAACAGCAATATGTATGGGTGTATGTTCTATAAATGTAAAATAACAGTAATGTGTAGTGGTGTGTGTACTAGATCAGTGAGACTAGTACACTGTGTCCTACATTCAAATACTCTATTGTTAAACAGTGAGTTGGGATTCGTTATATTCCCGCTCGGATATTGTTTACCATCCACAAAGCCACAGTGAGTACTTTAAACGGCTCTTTAGGCAAATCAAACCAGTCAGACTGGTGTGTGTGTGTTGGTGAATCTGGGTCAGAGCTTGGCTGTTCCTACCACACCGCCCCCCTAATGATGTCATCAAGGTGTGTGTGAGTGGAACACATCTTCACCTGAAAGAAATATCATGCAAATAAACACAAAAACACACAATATGCAAAACATTTTACATTACATTACATTACATTACATTACATTTGGCAGACGCTTTTGTCCAAAGCGACTTACAATATTGAAGTGCAAATAAAAGAAGAGGTTAAGTACAAAAATAATAGAAGTTAAAAATAAAGCATCTATAGATAGGGCCTTAAGGAGGTCAGAGGGAAATAATGGGATAGAGGAGTAGAGAAGAGGAAGAAGGAGATGAGGTTAGAATTAGTTAGTTTGTTAGAGGTGTTAGGAGAGTAAGTGCTCTTTGAAGAGCTCTGTCTTCAGGAGTTTCTTAAAGATAGCGAGAGATTCTCCTGATCTGGTAGTGGAAGGTAGTTTGTTCCACCATTGGGGAACTCTGTATGAGAACAGTCTGGATTGCTTTGTGTGAATGTTTGGCAAAGCGAGGTGACGTTCATTGGAGGAGCGCAGTGGCCGGGAGGTAGCGTAAGCCTTCAGGAGCGAGTGCAGGTAGGAAGGAGCCTGTACTGTCATCACCTTGTAGGCGATTGTAAGCACTTTGAATGTGATGTGAGCAGCAACCCGTAGTGAGTGACATGTGCCCGTTTTGGTTGGTTGAAGACCAAACGTGCTGCTGCATTCTGAATCATCTGTAGTGGTTTTACTACACAGGCCGGGAGGCCAGTTAGTACGGCATTGCAGTAGTCAAGGCGTGAGATTACCACAGCTTGTACCAGGAGTTGGGTGGCCTGTTGCGTCAGAAACGGTCGAATTTTTCCGATGTTGTAAAGCGCAAAGCGGCAGGATCGAACAACTGAGGCCACATGGTGCGTGAAGAGAAGCTGGTCATCAACCATGACACCCAGGTTCCTAGCAACCTTTGTCGGTGAGAGAGAGAGAGAGTCGATGGTTATGGCAAAGTTGTGTTGAATAGAAGGTTTTGCTGGTATGACCAGAAGTTCAGTCTTTGAGAGGTTTAGTTGGAGGTGATGTTCCTTCATCCATGCGGATATGTCTGAGAGACACTGTGATATTCGTGCAGAGATTGAGTGATCATCTGGTGAGAACGACAGGTATAGCTGAGTGTCGTCAGCAAAGCAGTGGTAGGAAAAACCATGTGAGCGGATAACCCGACCTAGAGAGGTGGTGTATATTGAGAAGAGAAGAGGTCCCAGTACCGAACCCTGGGGAACCCCAGTGGGTAACGAGTGGGCTGGGGACAGCCGTCCTTGCCATGACACCCTGAACGAGCGCCCAGTGAGGTACGATCTGAACCATGACAGCGCATTGTCTGAGATCCCCATGTTCGAGAGTATAGTTAGGAGGAAGTCATGGTTGACTGTGTCGAAAGCAGCCGAGAGGTCCAGCAGAATGAGCACTGAGGACTGTCCTGCAGCTCTAGCAGTTTTTAACGCTTCTGTCACAGACAACAGAGCCGTCTCAGTAGAGTGCCCTTTCTTGAAACCAGATTGGTTCTGGTCCAGGAGGTCATTTTGGGTGAGGAAGCCAGAGACTTGATTGAGAGCTGCTCTTTCTAATGTTTTAGAAAGAAAAGGCAGTAGTGAGACCGGTCTGTAGTTATCAACCTGGGCGGGGTTGAGAGAAGGCTTTTTAAGCAGTGGTGTGACCTGTGCTTGTTTAAAAGCAGTCGGGAACACACCAGATGTTAAAGAGGCATTGATCGTGTGAGTAATAGCCGGAATGATTGCAGGTGCAATGGTTTGCAGAAGGTCTGAAGGAATCGGGTCAAGTGGAGACGTAGTAGGACGGCTACGCGTTAGGAGAGCCAGTGTCTCGTTCTCAGTGAGAGGAGCGAACGAGGAGAAAGCGACGCCTTCGGTAGAGGGATACCGGGCAGCAGAGCATGATGTAGGACTGCTACATGTCGCATCAGTAAACTGTCTGCTGATAGCTGCCACTTTCCCAGTAAAGAATGAGGCAAGAGCTTCAGCCGTAAGGCAGGTAGCCTGAGGAGGAGGTGGAGGGTTGAGTAGTGTTTTGAATGTAGCAAATAGTTTCCGGGAGTCTGTGAGGGAGCTGATTTTTTGTGATAGAATTCAGCTTTAGCAGCAGTGAGGCTGGCTGAAAAAGAAGCCAGGAGCAGTTGGTAGTTTTTTAGGTCTGTCTGGTTTTGCTTTTTTTGCCATTTTCTTTCAGCAGCTCTGAGTTTGGAGCGTAGTTCCCTGAGCGTGTCATTTTTGAGCCATGGCTGCGGTTTGCTTGGTTTAATGGCTCGAGATGTTTGAGGACAGAGGTCGTCCAAACAGGAGCTTAATGTGGAGCAAAGAGTATCAGTGGCATCATTAACATTGAGTGATGAAAATGAGCCTAATGGAGGCATATTGTCAGTCACCAGCGAGGAGTACTGGTCTGCTGGGAGATCTCGAAGATTTCGGCGGAACGAGACCATAGTAGGAGTAGCTGTGGGTTTTTTCGAAATGCGAACGTTGAGTTGCATGAAGAAGTGGTCTGAGAGGTGTAGAGGAGTGACAGTTAAAGAGTCGGTGTCACAGTTACGAGTGAAGATCAGGTCTAGATGTTTGCCAGCTTTATGTGTTGGGGGGCTGGGGACCTGCTCCAGATCGAAAGACTGCATGAGGGATGAGAAGTCTGTGAAGCTGTTACTGTCATGATGGATGTTCATATCCCCTAGAATGAGAATGGGGCAATCTTGCTCGGGGATAGAAGACAGTAGCATGTCAAGTTCATGCGTGAACTCGCCCATTTTGTGTGGCATTTACAGAGTGCAGAGGTTTTTAATGTGCAGCAGTTAGAAAAAAACAAATGCCGGATTCTGATCTGCATAAAGCGAAAGCTATTTCTATTCATTATTGTTATTTGTGTATTGTTATCATGTATATATTAGTTTTATAGTTAAATTAACTGTCGGTAATACTACTGAACATGCTGTAAATCATTTGCATATTCAAAACACAACAGTAAATATTGCTGCACTCTTAAAACACTGTAAAACAGTAACAGACCAGTTGCTGTATGAGAGTGAGGTGAACCACTGGTTATACTATAATCTTTATACTATAAAATGGCATTTATTGTCATTTATACTATAATAAGTGTAAGGTCTAGCACATTTTATACTGTAATAGTAATGTGTTGCTGTATTTGTATGTAATATTAGTAAGGTGTAGTAATATTTGTTGTGCAATTCTAAAGTATAATACACTTAGTTTTGTTGTCCCCTTTGAATAGATTATAAAAGTGAGGCAATAGGAGTGTCAGAAAAGACTGCTGAATAAAATGGCTGGGGGACATGGATAAGTTGCAGTTTAGAACTTTAGAAACTTTATATTCATACATTTATTTGACTTAAAACTGCCTTAAAATAGGTAAGGAGAATGGAATTAAACAAATAAGACAAACATATAGACTTTGTTATTTATTTATTTGACAAAATCCAATATTGTACAATATTAATATCTGTCAGTGGCAAAAGTATGTAAAACTTTAGGAGTATTCGATCATTTGAAGGTGAAATTAGAGCTTTCAATCTATTACATGACAAACACACAGTCAGACAGATTGTGTTAAAATGCAGAAAATTCAAGACAATCATTACCTTTCCCAGGTGTGGTTAGCCAACAATGACCACACCAAGAACAATGTGTGTAATAGTCTGTGAACAAAGGAACCAAGTGTAACTTCTAAGAAACTAAGGGCCTTTCTCACATTGGCTAATGTTAATGCTTATAAGTTCACCATCAGGAGATCATTGAAAAACAATGGTGTGCATGGCAGGGTTGCAAGGAGAAAGCCACTACTCTCCAAAAACATCATTGCCACTCATTTGCAGTTTGCTAAAGATTATTTGGACAAGGCAGAAAGCTATTGGCACAATGTTTTGTTGGATGGATAAGACCATAGAGACCAATATATGTTTCTGGTTTAAATTAAAAATGTTATGTTTTGAGAATGTAAAACACAGCTTTCCAGCATTAGAACATTATCTCATCTGTGATGGTGGTGGTAGTATCATGGTTTGAGCATGTTTTGCTGCATCTGGGCCATGGGCTGCTTGCCATTGTTGATGGGAAAATGAACTTCAAATAATACTAGCATATTCTAAAGGAAAATTTATGTATTTGTACATCTGTTCATGCACAGAATCTCAAGAGAATGTGAGTAATGCAGCAAGACAATTATTATAAGCATACTAGGCGTTCCAAGGACTGGTTTAAGCAAAGAGTTAAGGGGAGCAAACCCATGAACATAACAGAGCTGAAGCTGATTTGTACAGAGGAACAGGTTAAAATCTGATGAGGTCAAATGTAATTCCTAAAGATTCACAAACTTTCAGACAGTATGACTGTCCTGCTGTAACAGGAGTAGTCTACACTGAGTGACGCAGGTGGGCGGGCTTTTTTGGGAAGGTGTGTTTAGAAACAGGAGTCGTAAGAAACAGCTCAAGGGTCTGTCATAAATTCTTTCCTATACGCACACATCCAAAGTTACTTCACATTTTAAAACGTGGAGGAAGTGTAATCACATTTGGTATGTGTGTGTGTGTGTGTGCACATGCTTGAGTTGGTTGTAACTGTCTTATGTAAATATTTAGGCTGTTCATGGCACTGGAGGCTGCAGAGAAAAACAGGTGTCTGAGCTGAGCTCTCTCATATCTCTCTTTATCTATGTCCCTCTTTTTCTATTATTCTATCTTTCCTTATCTCCTTTTTATTTCACTCACTACTAATCTGTCTAAGTTTTAGGCAAATTTCCTCTGGTGTCTGATTCCAATGAATGATGTTCATTGAAGATCAGAGTGTTTACTGTGTTCAGAGAAGGTCAGTGTGTTCAGTGTATTTAGTGAAGGTCAGTGCGATCAGTGTGTTCAGTGAAGGTCAGTGTATTTAGTGAAGGCCAGTGTGTTCAGTGATGGTCAGTGTGTTCAGTGAAGGTCAGTGTGATCAGTGTGTTCAGTGAAGGTCAGTGTATTTAGTGAAGGCCAGTGTGTTCAGTGAAGGTCAGTGTGATCAGTGTGTTCAGTGAAGGTCGGTATGTTCAGTGAAGGTCAGTGTGTTCAGAGAAGGTCAGTGTGATCAGTGTATTTAGTGAAGGTTAGTGTGTTCAGTGAAAGTCACTGCGATCAGTGTGTTCAGTGAAGGTCATTGTGTTCAGCAAAGATCAGTGTTATCAGTGTGTTCAGTAAAGGTCAGTGTGTTTAGTGAAGGTCAGTGTGTTTAGTGAAGGTCAGTGTGTTCAGTGAAGATCAGTGTTATCAGTGTGTTCAGTAAAGGTCAGTGTGTTCAGTGAAGGTCATTGTGTTCAGCAAAGATCAGTGTTATCAGTGTGTTCAGTAAAGGTCAGTGTGTTTAGTGAAGGTCAGTGTGTTCAGTGAAGGTCAGTGTGTTCAGTAAATAGCAGTAGTAATAAAGGAGAAAATGAAGATTTGTGCTAAAGAAACCCTCAGTCATACAAAAATTTACATAGAAAATGAATGTGGGTAATTTTTTACCCATGTTGTGCATTAGAGTAGCTGTGATACAAAAGGGGATTTTATTCATAAGGTAAGAAAGGAAAAAAATAAAATAGGGATGTATGAGGATCAAAAGCAAGTTAAATAAGGAATACCTTTTATTCTATACATGAAGTTACATAGAAAATGAATGTGGGTACAAAGGGGGCTTTTATTCAAAAAATAAGACAGGAGAAACTAAAATAAAGATGTACTATGATCCAAAACAAGGTAATTGAGGAATATTGAGTTATTAGATAGATTCATTGCAAATATCATATGGAACATTTTAACAAAATTAATTTTATAAATATTTGATATTTTTTATATTGAAAACTTTTTTCCACAACACAGAACAATATCAAATGTTTTAGTACTGAATAAATCGATTTTAAAGATTTTAAAGCTTAGAAAGCGTTTTAAACGCTTTTAAGATCTGACTGTAATTCCAGCATCAGCTCAGCAACTACTCAGCTCACAGTAGCATAAATGCTAGAGCCTTTACTGCATAAAACTCGTTTATTGTAGAAAAACTGAAATATGTTGGTAAGTTTTCTTTATTTTTTTTTTATTAAACTTTTTAATTCCACCTTCCGAAATTAAAGGAATATACTTTAACCCAGGCAGCTAGTTACTATTTTTAATTTGAGTTTTTAGCCGTTTAGCTCCATTCATTCATTCAGTCATTCATTCTATTCATTTCACACTCACTCGCGGGCTCCCTCTAGTGGTCTGCAGTTATAACGGCGGAGATAGGAAGTGGGTAGACTCTCTATATAAGTTACCGGTTGTGGTCTGGGTTGATGGCGAATCTGAAATTAGGGTTTTTTCGCAGTTTCGTCCGTTCATATCTGTATCGTGGAGGAAGGAAAATAAAGAGGTTAACTCCACCAATAATAATCACCTATCGACAGCCCATACAGTGAGTAACAGAGCTAATGAACACCAAACGGTTTGAGGTCAGTTTAAAAAAAACACCAGAGAAAACAGCCAGAAAGAAAACTAAAGAATCAGGATCAGAAGCTGTTTTTGGTTGTGTTTCTAGTGGTGTAACTATCTTCGGGGGATTTACAGACTCTTTGGCAGCTCGGGATCAGCTGGAGAGTTTAATAGGGTCGATTCTAAACTATAAATAGTTAATAAAGGCTGTTTTAATTAGTAAGACTAGCTGGTGTTAGGATCCCCTCCTGTGGCACTGGCGTCACTGTGTTTAACCTTGCCTAAAAAGTAAACAATACTATCAAAATATTTTTTGAAAAAATATCTTCAAAATAAAGTTACACAAATCCCTCTTTAAATCAGCTTATTTGGAGTCATCCTAGATTTGCCACGTTCGCCTGGTTTATTGTGATGTTAGTGTTGAAATTCTGGCTTCGAATTATTGTACGTTTTCAGGGGTTTGAATAGTTGGAGCTCTTCTTAAGCAATACTAAACGAGGGGGAGTGCTATACTGTGAAATAATGGCTCTGCTCATGCCTACAACCTGCTGCTCAATTTGTAGCTGCGCTGTTTCGTTTATAAGATATAAGCCCTTCGTCGTTGCTAGGTCACCTGTATGTGGCGGAGTAATACATGGTTAGTTATTTATACAGTTAGTTCCGACTCTGCAATGTGATTGCCTGAGAGGCATTCTATGAGTGCCGGTAATGCACTGTATGCGAAGCTCTTCATGTATTACTCCGCCATATACAGGTAACCTAGCAGCGATGTCGCGCTTACAAACCAAACAGCACAGCTACAGAGTAGCAATGGATCTATTTTAACTCACAGAGTTTTTATAACCAAACAGATCATATTTTCTCATCCTCAAATAATAACTCAAAATCTTTCAATAAACAGTGATAATGGAACTGTGGTATAATCGCAATAATAACACTCAAGGTTCAGGGTATAACATGTAAGATTGGCACTGCTGTGCTGATGTACGGCACTCAGCCTGCAGTGCCAATATTGCACGTTATACGTTATACCACTCCTCTTGTATTATTGCTTAAATTATATATATATATATATATAATTTGATGAAGATGAATATGATATAGAATTGATGTTTGTATACACTAATTTAAACCCTATATATATATATATATATATATATATATATATATATATATATATATATATACCAGAGGGTTTAAATTAGTGTATACAAACATCAATTCTGGTGTCTGAGATTAACATTGTATTAATGCATAAGTGATATTTTTTTCCCGCCATTTTAACATACTTTTGCTACCTAAGGTGTGTTTAGTTTGTTTGTTTGTTTAATGAAGGTCAGTGTGCCATTTGTAGGTCTGGATGTAGGTCTGCATTCAAACACCCTTTTTTATTTGAGTGTTTAAGTGTTATTTAAGTGTTTATCAAATTTTCTACAAATATGCACATGGGTTACCACAGTAACCACTTCACAACCACCCGACAAACCATAGCAACACCATTGCAATTATCTGGAATAAAATAGCATCAATTTAACATTACCATAGCAACTACCGTAGATACCATAGAAATTTAGCAGCACTTAGCAGCCCCACTGCAACCAGTTTGCACTACCATAACAATAACCTCGGATATTGCAATAACACCATTGCAACCACCTGGAATACCACAGCAACAACTTTGCAACCACCTGAAAAACCATAGCAACACCATTGCTATCATCTGGAATAAAATTGTATCCGCTTAACCTCACCATAGCAAGCACTTTGCACCACCATAACAATCAAGTGAGATACTGCAAAAACACCATTGCAACCATGTAGAATACCACTTCTGTGTTTCCTTTAGGAAATGCATTTTTTGCTATTTTTGGATGTTTATTTTTATAATATTATTATTTTTTGTCTCTCTTTCAGTGTTTATGTTTACCTCTGCTGTATGTGTTTGTGTTTAGGATGTCGGAGTGTGTCAGGGCTCGCAGTGTGTCCGGGCATCCGGAGGGTCCGTACCGGGCGGTGGACTGTGAAGAGGCTCTGGTCCGGCAGGACTTTGAGGGAGTAGACACACTGGATAAACTGTTCCGGCATGCTGTGGCCAAGTTCAAACAGACCCCCTGTCTGGGGACGAGGAGCATCATCTCAAAAGAGAACGAGACTCAGCCGGATGGAAAGGTCTTTCAAAAGGTAATCAATCGGCCAATTCAATTAGTCAATTAGTCATACATACTAATTTACAGAAAAAAATACCCAGATTATTATTCCAGTAATGTCTTTTACCTTGCCATGACCAAGACCACTTAACTTCCTTTTAGTGATCATAACAAACAACAGATAAGCCATGTTTGGGGTTGGTTTGGCAGCAACACTTTACAATGGGAAAGTCAGAAGTGCTTAGTGCAGATCTGATGAGGAGGATTGTAGATTTACACAAGACTATTAGGACTGTCTCTTCAGCAGTTTTAACATCTTAACCCTCTTTATTAGTCTTTAGCAGTCAATGGAGTCTTTAGCAGATCTGAGCAGTCTTTGACAGCTCTCTTTAACAATCCTTAGCAGTTCTTTGCTGATATAAGCAGTCCTTATCATTCTTTAGCATTCTTACTAATCTTACGCAGTCTTAAACAGTATTTTGCTGTCTTTAGCATCCCTTAGCACTATGTAGCTGTCTTTAACACTCCTTAGCAGATCTAAGCAGTCTTTAGCAGTTTTTGTCTGACTTTACCTATCCTTAGCTTTCTTTAGCAAACTTTAGAAGCCTTTCGCAATTCATACTAGTCTTTAACGGTCTTAAAAAGTATTTTGCAGTTCCTTAACAATCTTTTTTTTGCAGATCTAAGCATTCCTTATCAGTCTTTAGCATTTTGTAGCAGTCCTTAACAGTCCTTAGCAGTTTATTGTCTATCTTTAACTATTAACTAGAAACCTTTAGTACATTTTCCTTTGTCTTTAGCCATCTTAGGCAGTATTTTACTGTCTTTAGCACGCATCTTTGTAACAGCATCAGGTATTTATTTTTAGTCTTGTAAGACCAGCCTCCATATGTTTAAATGGGGAGAGACCAAAATGCTGGGAACTGAAGGTCAGATTACCATGTCAGAAACATATCTTATTTCACTAATGAAATCTGATAAAAAAATCTCCTGAACAGTTTGTAGCATTTGCCTCAATAATGCATTATGTCTTTTTGTGGCTTCTGCCGCTGCACAGATCTCCACAATGAGGTGGTCTTCCCAATCTACATCCCTACCCTCTGCCACTCTTTGGAACTGAGTTACATTTTTTGTTGAAGGGCAGGACTTTATTTAGCATTTTGGGATCTCCCATTCATATTTTATTTGGTGACTGGTCTTCTATTTCCTCTTTAGCCGTTCTTAGCTTTTTTGTTGCAGTTTTTAGCCTGCCTTATGCACTTCTTAGCATTATTTAGCAGGATGATATTACGAGTAGGCATCATATCAATTAATCAGGTTTATCATTGTGATTGAATTTGTTATTGAGCTAAAAACTAGATCTAGTAAGCATGTATGTTTGATTGTGTGTGTGTGTGTGTGTGTGTGTAGCTGGTGCTGGGAGAGTACAGCTGGAAGTCATATGAGGAAGTGGAGCATGAAGTGGAGTTGCTGGGCTCTGGATTGGCTGCATTAGGTCAGACGCCAAAAAGCAACATTGCCATCTACTGTGAGACGCGAGCTGAGTGGATAATCACCGCCCAGGCCTGCTTCAGACACAACTACCCCCGTAATACACACATCTACAAACAAACACACAAACATTGCTCTTACTCCGACTTCAGAAAACATTAACAGACCTTTTTTACACATGTTCTGTGTGTGTGTGTGTGTGTGTGTGTGTTTTTCTGTAGTGGTAACTCTCTATGCGACTCTGGGTGAAGAGGCTGTAGCTTTCGGACTGAACCAGTGTAAAGCCACGCACCTCATTACCAGCAAAGAGCTGCTGGACACCAAGCTGAAGGTAAATGTATTTACCCAGACACATACCATACACACTTGTAGCACATACACTTATGTACCCAACTAGGCCTGTCACAATAATATTTTTTTGTAAACGATATATCGTCCCAGAAATTATTACGTAAACAATATTATTGTCATTTTAATACTGAAGTAATAATAATATAGCAAAACAAAGCAAGTATACCCTTTTAAAGAAAATACATTTTCAATGAATCAAAGTTTGTGAAAAATATACTTTTTTTATTCACCTACTGCAGTCCACACTGTGTATATGGAGTCTCAGTTATTAAAACATTGGTCTGGTATTGCATGACTGTTAAATATGAACAAACATTAGGGGTGAGCGATATGGCCCTTAAATAATAATAGATAGTAAATTTCATGGTATTTTCACGATAACAATACTCTTAGCGAAATGACAAAACACTTAATAAAAAAGAAAATCAAAAATACACTCTTGCAACAAAATGAAAATTAAAAACTTATTATTGCATATGATATGATATGGCATAGCCTAACTGAGATATTAAAAATACAAAAATATTTGTAACAGAAGTCAATGATCCAGATTCTCATGATACTAATAATGCACTCCAAATATCTCCATATATCCAGGATTAAAGTAAAATAAATGATACTGGACAGATATAATCTGTCTCTAGTATATCTATAATGGGAATTAGAACAGTGTGAATTTTTCAGCAAATAAGTAGTACCTGACGTGATAATGTGGGTGATATGGCACGATGTTTCAGGGTATAGTATGTTCAAAATATTATAAATGTTGGCGATTTTATTGCGTACAATACAATATGGCACACCGCAATAGATGATATAAGGATGATCAAATATTATAGAGCTAATGTGTATGTATTGAACGATAAATCGATAATGTAATTATCTAAACAGGCTTATACACTACCAACATACACACACTGTTTTTATGTGTCCAGGTGGTGCTGGCTGAGGTTCCAGGCCTGAAGCATGTAATTTACGCTGGCACTGGGAGTGTGTCATCAGGAAACTACCCACAGTCTCTCGCGATCCACAGCATGCAGGAAGTTCTGGACCTGGGAGCCAAACCTGAGAACTGTGAGTGTGTTTCACCACCACTGATCTGTATTCACAATCACAGACCTTTACACACCACCACTGATTAATAATCACAATAAAAGTGTAACATTTAAAGCTTGTAAGACTTGTGCAAACATAACAGTGTGGGTGTGAAAGAACAGCATCTGTAATGAGGTGAGAACGACTTCCTCAGTTGACAGGTAGAACCCCCGTCATTCTGCTAACAGGCAATACCAACTATAACTGTCAATGAATCACCATTACAGAGCATCATAATAATAATACTAATAATAATAATACAAAAAATATTTCATCAGTTAATGCATTTCAGTTTATTTAGGCTTTATTCAGTTAAATGTAGTGTTATTTATGTTAATGTAGTGTGATGAAGTTTATATAATTTCTGTATGAGTTTATTTCAGTTAATTTTTTTGGAATTAAATATTTTATACTGATTTATTATTAAAGCTTTTCTGCAGAATTAAATGAACTACTACTAGCATTATAAACCCTGACATCAAAATTTTAATCAGACCATCATCATAATAATAATACTTTTCTTTCTCTCTCTGTCTGTCTGTCTGTTTGTTTGTCTGTCTGTCTGTCTGTCTATTTCTTTCACTCTGTCAGTGCAAGTGGAGTATGCTCCTCCATCTCCGTCTGATCTGGCAGTGGTGATGTACACGAGTGGATCCACTGGTCAGCCCAAAGGAGTCATGATGCTTCACAGTAACCTCATCGCTGGAATGGCCGGCCAGTGCCAGCGCATCCCAGGCCTCGGGTCAGCCTTTTTAGCCAATCATAACATAGTAATTAAACTCTACAGCAGCCAATCAGAACACAGTAAAGACTATAGTGACTAGTCAGAACACAGTAAAAGACTTTAAATAACTAATAAAAGTGCACCAAAATACTACAGTAATCAATCAGAACATAGCAAATCACTGCAGTAACACAGTGTGTGTATGTGTTCGTAGGCCGGAGGATGTGTATATAGGGTATCTTCCATTGGCTCATGTTCTGGAACTGACAGCAGAGATTTCCTGTCTAACGTACGGTTGCAGAATCGGTTACTCGTCTCCACAAACACTCACAGACCAGGTAACGCACACTCACACACACTCACACACACGGATATTCACTGTTACACAGAGATACTATGAATGTGCACTTTGTAAAATGTAAAACCAGTTTGTAAAACTAAAAAAATCACTAATTGGGTGTTTGTCATGTATTTGAAAAGAATAAGTCTAAAGATTGAGTCATAAGGTTATATTTTTTAAATGTCTCAGAACTTATTTTAAAAAAAATGTAAAAACTGACTTTAGCAGACCTTATAGTAGTATTGTGCAGCAGTGCCTGCAAAAATATAAATATTTGCAAGGTGCCCAAACTTTTGTTTTGGCCCTTTTCCTTTTTTGTTATAGTTTTGAAACTGAAAAGAAACAAATTTAGCTTAAACTAAAATCAAATAAATATTTTCTGATAAACTTTATGCCCTTTAAAAAAACCCTCATCTTTTACTTATCTTTTTAGACTAAAATATATATTGAGCGTATGTTAACTCTTGAATTGTTTATGTATTGATCAGCACAAACCATGCTGGTCTAAACTGTGCTTTTTCAGCAAAAATACTTAAATATCAAAAATAGAACAGTACACATTGATATAATACACCCAGTCAATTTTGTCTAATAATATGATTGTGTGTGTGTGTCTTTGTGCCTGTATGTCTGTGTGTGTGCCTGTGTATAGTCCACTAAAATACAGAAAGGCAGTAAAGGGGATTGCACTGTGCTGAAGCCCACTCTGATTGCTGCTGTTCCGGTAAGAAAACTCACAACCTCTACTCAATCCTTTAACACACATCAGCCTCACCGTTAATACACACACTTAACCATACTAAATTATGCACTAATGCACAGTGGCCCACCAGAATGTGTACGGTTTAGAGGTGGAATATGTTATTTCAGTTTGCTCTGGAAAAAAAAACAGTAATTTCACACTTAAGTGTTTCTCACTCAGTAAGGATGGAACAATCTCTCCAACATTTTTTATCTCACATAGGCTGCTATATTTTATCTTATATTTCTGCACGTTTTTTGTCCTTGTCTTAACGGTTTAACTATATTTAAATGTGATGTTCATGTTTTTTAGCTACATTCTCTGGGAAAATATAGGGGTTTGTTTTCACACTTAACAACTGTTTATTTTCCGTGCTAACACATGATAACTGCTCTCTCCCTCTCACACACTTACAGTTAAAGCTCATCAATTCATGTCTCACATCTTCTATTCCTGTTAGGCAAATTTAAATTATATCGTCAAATATTTCACCCCTCCCTGCCAAAAGTCAATTTTCACGCCTTGTGCCTGCGCCGCTAAAATAGCAAATACACCCACACATATCTAAATGGTCGTGGTGGTTTGGAAGTGAGGTGTGTTCAGGTAAAAAGAAAACACAGGTGCGATTTAAACCCTGACAACAGTCAACTGTTCATCGGCATCTTGGCAATGCAGATGTGCCACATGCTCTAAGCATGCGTATACCCCCGCTCGTTACACACACATATGGACACCCAGACCCTACTTTTTTATCAACAATAAACAGAATACACAAAAAACAGCGTGAATGTACAGATCAGTTTTCTCTGCTGAGATGTGCAGAAGCGCTGCACTGTTAGAATAGCAACCTGCCAAATTCAGAGCGCACCCGATTTTAATAGGAATGGTAAGAGATCACTCTGTTTGGTTTATTTCACATTACGCCCAAAATACCCGCATGATTAATTAAGAGAATTAGTATGCCTTTTGCGTATTTCAAGCTGTGTACTGCATATTTTGCTGAAATATGGATGTATTTGTTTCTTTAGTTTTAGAATGTAGCCACAGAGCTAATGTAGCTAGCTAGTGAAATATTATTCTGCATGCAATGAATGCTCATCTCAAGACAATATAGCTAACATTGTGTGCGTGTATGTGTGTGTGTGTGTGTGTAGGAGATAATGGACCGTATCTACAAGAATGTGATGGGGAAGGTCTGTGAGATGAGTATGGTCCAGAGGACTCTGTTCAGAATGGCCTTCAAATACAAACTGCAGCAGCTGGAAAACGGTGCCAATACGCCAATCTGCGACACGTGAGTCACACACAACAAACACTTAAAATCACTATTAATGCCAGTTTTTCATAAACTGCTGTCAGAAACTTGGTCAGTATTTAAGTGTCTGAATCATATCCACCCTGAACAGTCTACTGACAACAATAATGATACCAATAAAATATTATCATACTGCCCATATCTAACTTAAAGAACCATGCAAGGCCATACAAATAAGCAATGTACTCTCATACTAAATATACTGATTACAACAAACAATTAAATAATCTGACTGAAAAATAGTGAGTTCCCATCCCTGCTGGGAGAAAGCTGCGTTAGCATCATGTGATGTTATCATGCGATTACTGTTTTTCTCACAGAACCTACTTTGGTTTATGTTTCTTGGCGGCTCTATGAGATTTCAGACTGGATTAATAACCGAAATCTGATATCTTCTGTCTGCTATCTGATCCAGCATTTCCTGAAAATATCTGCTCATCGCTGATCTCTACACGCTGTCAAACATAATGTGCTTAGTCTATTAGAAACAGTGGAAGCTGCCACCAGTTTGCGCTTAACCTACTGCCAGCACCGATTTTTTTTAGCTTAATCCCTCTGAACATTTATTTACCAAGAAAGAGTTTTTCACAAACTATACATCATTGAATAAAACGCACTCTCACAGTTTTAGTGCGCATCTTCCAATAATATACACTTACCTTTATTTGCCATCTCCTGCAGCAGCCTGTGTGAGATAATGTTTAAAGCAGTGCCTGGTTCAGACTGCTTTACATCTCTTTTTAAACACGCTTAAAACACCTAACACCGCCCTCCTTTCCCAGTATGTTTTATACTTCACATTCAGTTACACTTCAACTGCAGTAATAATAATAATGTTAAAACTGAACCTAAAGAGCTGTCAAACTATTTGAATAAATAAATAAAATAAGTAAATAAATAAATCAGGTAGTCATGATTAACTGTAATACTTTGTGTATAGTATTATGATGACTAGTAATATTAATTTGAGTAACATAATAAATCATCATGAGTCATGAATTATCTTATTCATGAACTATAATCTTAATTAACTATCTTTTGTGTGGGGAAATTACAGTTAACCCTCTTTTTATTCAGTTCATTGAAAAGGTTTATTTTTCTACAGATCATTGTAATAATCACTTTATTTGGTGTAGTTAATTATTAGTAATAATTTTATGTATGTGTAACGATCCAGAGTTGGTTTTATTAGCAGCTATATTGAAAACAAACAAAGCAACAGAACCAAGGACAATAAAACAAACAAAAGACAAGCAAGAAAAGCAAGGACAAAAAAAACACAGAAGTCAATCTAACAAACAATCTAAAGCTGACAAACCAGTAACTCGACATGAACAAACAAAGCACGACTGTGGGTCAAAAAGCAAGAAAAAACAAAAAAACATTGGGTATACATACACAGATACAGACACAGACAAGGAACTCCTGGGGGGGATAACGAGGGGGCTGGGTTACAAATGAGACCCAGGCGGAAACACTAATTATATATCTTTTGTATTACTGCTACTGCTATTAGTAATGATTATAATAATATTTTTTTTTCTTCCATAGAATAAAAGTAGTAATAAATTTTAAATGTTGTAAATGTGATATTTTTATCTGAGGGCATTTGTGTTTGTGTGTGTGTTACAGGCTGGTGTTTAAGCGTGTGTGTGCCTTGTTAGGGGGGAGTGTTAGGCTGATGCTGTCTGGTGGTGCCCCTCTCTCTGCACTCACACACCGCTTCATTAATGTGTGTTTCTGTCCCATCGCAATCGGATACGGCCTCACAGAGACCAGCGGAGCGGGAACTATCTCTGAGTGTAGGTGTACACACACACACACACACACACACACACACTCACAAACACACTATTAACCTCCGGTATGTAAGTGTTTCTACACTCTTGTTTAAACATGTTGAGCCCACACGTTTTGTGTGTGTGTGTGTGTGTGTGTGTGTGTGTGTGTGTGTGTGTAGTTTCTGACTTTTCAACAGGTCGGGTGGGTGCTCCTCTTATCTGCTCAGAAATTAAACTTCGAGACTGGCCTGAAGGTAAGACAAACACACACACAGATACATTGGTTGTCTGACTACTTTTTATCTGTTGTAAACATAAATAATTACTATGACTTATCTATGTACTGCCCCCAGGTGGATACACCAGTCAGGACAAACCCCACCCTCGCGGAGAAATTATTATTGGAGGGCCGAATGTTGCTGTGGGTTACTATGGCACAGCGGGTGAGGCGGAAAGTGGAGAATTCTGGGTAGATGAAGCAGGGCAGCGCTGGTTCTGTACAGGGGATGTGGGGGAGGTGCATCCCGATGGCTGCTTGCAGATAGTGGGTGAGTGACAGCTTAGCAGACCAGTCATATTCCATCCAACCAGATACAGCTAAACCCCACATACATTTAACTAAGACCAATCAAATAGACACTAAACACATTGACCAATCAGGTACAGTCCAGTCATATATTAACCTATCAGATACAGACTAATCAAATAGACGCCAAACACATTGACCAATCAGGTACAGTCCAGTCATATATTAACTAAACATATACAGTCCAATCAAATAGACACCAAACATATTGACCAATAAGGTACAGTCCAGTCATACACTAAGTAACCAGATACAGTCCAATCAAATAGACACCAAACATATTGACCAATCAGGTACAGTACAATCATATAATAACCAATCAGATACAGACTAATCAAATAGACACTAAAAACATAGACCAATCAGGTACAGTCCAGTCATACACTAAGTAACCAGATACAGTCCAATCAAATAAACACCAAACACATTGAGCAATCAGGTACAGTCCAATCATATATTAACCAATACAGACTAATCAAATAGACACTAACACATTGACCAATCAGGTACAGTCCAATCATATACTAACCAATCAGAAACAGTCCAGTCATATACTAACTAATAAGATACAGTCCAATCAAATAGACACCAAACATATTGACCAATCAGGTACAGTTTAGTCATATACAACCCAATCAGATACAGTCTAAGCCAGTCTAAAATCAATAAGATACTGACCAATCAGATACAGACCAGATCAATTTGACACCAAACACATTTACCAATCCAGTACAGTCTACTCATATACTAACCAATCATATGCAGACCAATCAACCAATCAAGTTATCATCAATTACATACTGAGCACTGCAGTGTATTCACAAACTTACCAATCAGATACAGACCAATCAAATTAAATACAGTTTTGGGCTAGTCAATGGTAAAAAACATTGTATCACAATCTTGTACATTACACAATATTTATCGGTATATTTTGACATGCAGGCAAAATGAGTGAGTAGCAACTTATTCTAAAAAGAAACTGCTATTTAAATATGTGCCCATAATTAAAATTCAACATGTGCTACATACAGTTAAACAGGACTGTTTACACAAATTGTAATAAATCATGCAGTTTGTCAGTGTTCTTTTAGCACTGACAATTTTCACAATATCTTACAAAATCAATTTGAAAAAAAATTATCACAAAAACAACATTAATCATGATAAAATATATTGTCAGTTGCTTATAAACAATCACATACTGACCAATCACAAACAGACCAATCAAATTCTGATCAATCACATCCCGACCAATACAGCCAAATCGCAGGTACAGACTAATCAAATTAACACCTCTCTCTCTCTCTCTCTCTCTCTCTCTCTCTCTCTCTCTCTCTTTATCTCTCTCTGTCTCAGATCGTAAGAAGGACTTGGTAAAGCTGCAGGCGGGTGAATATGTGTCTCTGGCAAAAATTGAGGCAGCTGTGAAAAACAGCTCACTGATTGACAACGTCTGCGTTTATGCTGACAGGTTAAACACTCTACACACTATACTACATACAATATAACTTACACTCTGTACGTAGCTACGCTACACAGTAAATTTTCCTATAATTAACTTTACACTCAACAACCTTCCACTCTGTATTCTATATACACTAAAACAGTATAAATGATACTCTATACACTATTGTTTATGCACTTTTAACTATACACTATAATATACAGATGTAATAATATTCATATTGAATGTCTTTGTTTTTGGCCTGTTGTAGTGTAAGTGTGCAGAAACACATCAAGCATGCTAACGTTTACTTACCACAAGCTGTACTCCCCATACTCCCACTCTAGTGGTTATCACACTAGATTGAACAATTAAGAGACCACTTTAGTTTCGGAATTAGTTTCTCTGATTTTGCTATTTATAGGTATATGTTTAAGTAAAATTAACATTATTCTATAAACTATGGACAACAATAAACATTTTGTCATTTAGAGCATTTATTTGCAGAAAATGTGAAATGCCTGAAATAACAAAACATGACATGTTCTCCTCCACCAGTCTTACACACTGCTTTTGGATAACTTTGACACTCCTGGTGCAAAAATTCAAGCAGTTCAGCTTGGATTGATGGCTTGTGATCATCCATCTTCCTCTTGATTATATTACAGAGGTTTTCAATTTGGTAAAATCAAAGAAACTCATAATTTTTAAGTGCTCTCTTATTTTTATACAGAGCTGTATATAAGTATAAATACACAAAGCCTTTAGTTGATTTAGTTGTCTCAAACTTATGCCAACCATGAGGTTAAAATTTGTGGTGTGTACTTCTTATGCTCTGTACTTTGCACATTTTATATCTTTTTTTTATTGTGAATAACCATTAAAGGGCAAATTAATCAACAAGTGCACATAATTGTTCATTTCTTTTGTCTTTGTTTCAGCAACCAGAACTATGTCATCAGCTTTGTGGTGCCCAATCAGAAGCGGCTTACTGAACTTGCCAGGAAGATGAGTATAGAGGGCGAATGGGAGGAGCTTTGCAATAATGCTGTTCTGGAACAGGAAGTTCTAAAAGCCATTAAGGAGATTGCTACTACATGTAAGCCCCCAGTTCTTTAGAATACCCACACACTTATACAAAAGACACCTGTAGATCTCTGTGGATAATTTCTTCTGTTTTATCATTTTACTGTATATCGTCGCTGTCCAATAAAAAAACAATTATCATTTGTTTGTTATATTTTTGTCGATTTTTAGTTTAATTTCTAGTCATAATTTCTTGATAAGAGGGCCAAAAGAAATTCTCAAAAATAACCTGAAATGAACTTTACATTGCCTTTCATTTAATGTTAAGAAGGTTTTATCTCTCTTTTGTAATTTTGTTTTTGGGAGATATATGTTTGTCCTGGACAGAGATTATGCTGTATCACCCCATCTGACACAAGTGGTAACTCTCCTAGACACAGTGAGCACTGAGATATAAAAAATGTTCAGTACTTAATCAGTTGATTCAGAGGTATTCCGATCCTCGAAACTCCAATATCAATCTTATTTTTAACCTTTAAACTCAGTTTTGCTTTTTATGGTGGGAAAACTGTAAAAACAGGCCCATTTCCTAATTGTGAGCCAGCAGTTATCTTCAAAACAAGGTTCTCGTGTTTTCCTGTCATTGTTGGGATTTTTGCCTCTTACACACACACACACACACACACACACACACACACACACACACACACACAAATACACTCACTGTATGCTGTGAAATCATGAAATCCAGCTCATTTAGTATTAGATAAGTAACTGTGTGTGTGTGTTTGTGTTGCAGATAAGTTGCAGAGGTTTGAGGTGCCACTAAAGGCGCGTCTGAGCTCTCAACCGTGGACTCCAGAAACCGGCCTGGTGACGGACGCCTTTAAACTCAAGAGAAAAGAACTGCAGCGACACTATTTACACGATATAGAGAGGATGTATGGCTCTAAATAACTCATGCATGCGCACACACACACACACACACACACACACACACACGCACACACACACACACACACTTATTTCTAGGCAATGTTTTTAGGGTTTTAGTGAGAAGAGGTGATGTGCTGCCCTCTGCTGGCAGATTAGGTTGTTACAACTTTAAAGAAAATATTAACTGTAATGTTTGTGTGCCTTTATTCAGCAGCATTCCAGTGTCCTGATACACTTGTGTGTTTATAATACATTTGTTTATGTAAAGAATTTAGGACTGTGTATATAAAGGGATTAATTCGTCTGAGAAACCTTTGGAAACGTGATGAGTGGAAAAACTACTTGAACTGGACTTGAGTTCCAGCTGGAAATGGGAGATTTTGTAGATTGTTTGCACCAAAGCACCTAAAAACTAATATTCAAATTAGACAATGCTAAAAATAGGGCTAGTGCTAATGCTAGTGCTAAACCTAGCCATTGCTAGTTATGCTAGTGGTAATACTAGCACTAGTCTAATAGTGTAAATGCTAATGTTTATGCTGGTGTGAGGGTTAGCATTAGCCATACATTAAAATACACATGCCTATACATTTTATGCCTGTTATGGACTTTTATGGATAAAATTGGTATTTAATGGAGGTCTGAGATTATCACAGTCTGATCACACGGGTAGCAGATACCACATAAAACAGGGTGCTCCTGAACAAGTTCAGAATGAGTTTTTTTAATGTAAATCTTCGTTTGTATTTTTTTTTTTCAATTAAAGATTTTATGCTTAAACTGTTCCTGATTCTTCGACACAGAAAGATCAAACATTTCTATTCTGCTGAAATACGACTGTCTGAAGTTTATTCAGGCATGAGTGAGTGAATAAGCTCTCACAGGCCAGTTAACACTCAGTACACAGAATATCAGCTAATTAGCACTCAATACCTAGAATTCCAGCCAATCCAGTTTCTATCTTATAGTTGTTTGTTGTATAAACCAGAAATATGTTTCCAAGTGCCTTAATTTAATACATTGTTTACTTTCTGGAATGCTCTGTAATTTTTCAGTTGTTGTATTTCAATGATTTTTCAGTTTTTGTGGTATAATGGGAGAAACAGGCTGAGGCTAGGGACTTCATTGTAGAAAGGAGCTAGATGCCTGACTTTGGTGTTTTATATAAAAAAGGGACCAGCCATTGTAACCCCTGGAGCAGTTTGGGCTCAAAGCGATACGACTGACCTAACAAACTCTGATTATGTTCTTTTAAATAGTTGTAAACATTTCTGTTATTTTGCTTGTTTTGTTTTAGACGAATTTGGAATTCAATTTTTATATCTGTAAATGGTGTATCTTTGTTGTTTTTCCACTAAAAGGAAAAACTGATATCATTCTGAACACATTCTACTGGCAAACTGTTAGCATTCTGAAAACATATGAATTTGAAAATATTTTATTAATAGAATAATCTTAAGCAGGTTAAATGTCTGGATGGTTATTTTAATGCATGTTTTGTTATTCCAGCTCTACTCTGTTAATGTAATACAAAGATGGGTTTTATTTTTACAGACATTTAGGCTGATGACATTAATCATATATCATACAAAAATACACAGATACTGCCATTCATAAACCATATTTATACAGTCCAGTAGTTGTTTTTTTTTTAAAACAGAAAGTGGTGATAAATTTGTGTTGATGAAGAAGTGGCACTTTTGATGAGAGTGTACAGATTTATATGAAAATAAAAGCTGAAAGTTATAATGTGTCTTTTCTTTTAAATAACACTAATCCCAGTTTACACAATATACAATATTCACACTGCCACCTGGAACTTGAACAAATCTGTTGTTGCTTTTCAGACTCTGTCTGCTATAAATTTTATTTCACTTCTGTTTGAGAAATTTATACACACTGCATGCACACGGATGTGATTTTCTTCTACAACTCCAAATGAGCTTTTCACTGTAGACAATATAATCCCAAAATGTAACACATAATATCCAAAAAGATTTCATCCTCTAAATCACATAATGGGCCCTATTTTAGTGATCTATAGCACACCAGTCAATTGCGGATCGCGCAGCTGGATGTCAGGTGTGTCGGTGTTAGAGACCGACCGATATGGGTTTTTCTAAGGCCGATGCCGATACCGATCATTAGTGGTCAGAGTCAGCCGATGGCCGATGTGACCTGCCGATTTTTAGGGCCGATATGCTATCGTATTATACTTATTTGGCATGCTTAAAATCATACTAGTAAGAGGAGGCACAACAGTTGTAAACTTCACACAATTTATTGAAAATAAGGTTAGCATTTTATAGTGACTTTAATGTTACTATATCACTATATGTTAATAAAAAAAATATTAATTTTATTTAGATTGTATTATCCATAACATTTTATTTTATTCATTATATAACATATGTTCTATATACACTATATATTCATGTTTATAGTAGAAATATTATGTTGGCTATTATATAAAATTTACTGTAGGGGCCTACTAATTAACAAATGTATGACTTGTTGCAGTCTGTTAGTCTATTAATTATTCATTTTAATATGTTTAACAGAGTGCAAGAAGACTTCCATAATGTGACAACTTTAGATAGTTACTCCAAAACGGCAAAGCTCATTTCTTCTTCAACTCCATGCAGTTGAAAACGAATGGACATGGGAGGACAATGTTATAAAATGTTCACATTAGGGCTGCAGCTATTATTTTACAAAAATGGGTGACGTTTAAATTAAGAATAAAATTATAAATAATGCAAAAACAGACAGGTGCTGTAATTTAAATATAGCTTTATCTGTTTTTTTTTTCTTCTTCAAATGAGCTCCTTAGCCAGAGAAACGCGTCTCATCAGCTGTACTGGAGGTTCGGTGCGTGAGCGGAAAATGAGTTGAGAAAGCTGAAGAGCGCGGACTTTATAGGTTCAGGATAAAATGAGCTTTTATCAGAAAAGTCTGGAGGGGGTTCTAAAGTAGAACCCGACAAAACAGAAAATTCTGCTCATCGTTTCATTTAATATCTAACAGCGCAAACCGCTTTAAACGGGTGAGTTTTACAGCAGAGAGATGTTTTATTTTAACTCCATTATTTTAGAAACTATTTGTTTTATTAATTCGTTTACAATAAAGCTTATTTATATACAGTGTTGGGAGTAACGGCGTTAAAACTAACGGCGTTACTAACGCCGTTACTTTTTTTCAGTAACGAGTAATCTAACTAATTACTATGACTGTAACTATAACGCCGTTACCATTTCCGACACCCCGTTACTGCACGTTACTTTAGCAGCTCTATGATCTTTTTTTTTTATTTCGCTTTGCCCTGGTTAACCCCTCCTCTGTCCGGTGAACTTGAGCTTCTGGTCGCTGTGCCTGTGGTTTGGCGTGGTGAAGTGAGGCACAATTGTGACGATTTGCGTGCTCTAATCAATTCAGTGATTGCCGTGGACAACCCAAGTTCCGAATTAAGGACGTTAAGCTCTTTTTAGCTGCTCCGGTTTTTGTGGTGCTGCTGCTTTCTATTTTAGAGCTTAGATTCTCTGCCCGAATCCCACCTGACCTGAGGACCGACCCGAAATCAGGCTCCTATTTTTATTTTATATAAAGCTCTGGTGTGATAATCACAATGTTGCTAAGTAACCAATTATTATTGTTCACTAAAGCGAACGAAATAGTGAAAATTGAAAGTGAAAAACATTTGTGTTAACTGAATCTAATAAAAACGGTAATTAAAAGGAAAAACATAACTATCTCCAACTGTATTTTGTGTTTATAAAACTAACTAAAACGAACTGAAATTACTGATAGAATACCCTCATTTTTGTGTTTAATTTATTTATAAGCGCTGTTGTACAGCGGAGTTGTACAGCGGGAGTTGTTGTGCCGAGCGCGCGGCACTCGTGGTCCGTTAGTTCTTGTGTAAAGCGCTCGCGCTAGCAAGCCCACCCTAAAATGAACAGAAAAAATAAAAACAAAATAAAATTAAACTATAATAAAAATGAAAACTGTAATCACGTAGCTCTGGGCGCACGTGAACGCCTCGCGTTTGACTTGCAGCATTGTGTGTAGCTGTTCTTAAAAATCATTTAAATTAAATAATAGTTCTATACTTCTATGTTACAGTGTTAATTAACATAATTCTGATTATATTTCGCTCATTCAATCAGCCCGAAAACAGACAGTTTATGGGGCGGATCGGGTCAGGCTCATAATGACAGTTTATGGTTCGGGCTTGGGCAGAATGTGCACGGGCTCCGGCTGGGTCGGATTTTTTGGGCATGATCTAAGCTCTATTCTCTTTTGGTGAAGCTGTTATATTAATACCATTTTAACGGGCATTAAATTGTTGTTTTTGTCCATTATTTTGTTTTATATATACATATTTCTTTTGAGTGTGGCTTGGTTTGTTAAATTTCATCCCCAGACGCGTTTTTCATGTTTTTCAGTATTACAAGTTTTAGTAATTTTCTTTGGTTGTGTGGAGAATTTCGTTTTATTTTTTTGAAATTCGTTAGATTATATTTTTGTCAACATTTTGGGTTTATTTTCGTTTGTTATTTTTTGTTATTTTTCTAATAATAATAGTAAATGCATAATTGATTTCCTTTTTTTGACGGGCGAATAATAAAAAGTAACGTGATAGTTACTTTTACTGTAACTAATTACTTTTATAGTGGAGTAACTCCGTTAGTAACTCAGTTACTTTTTTGGAGAAGTAACGAGTAACTATAACTAATTACTTTTTCAAAGTAACGTGCCCAACACTGTTTATATATAAGGAGAAGTACAGTCCTCTAATAATCCTGACTAACCAGTAATTATTATTTCAGCGCAGCTGATGCTGCAATATCCTTAAACAGTTTTAGTCCTGCCCTTTTTCATTTCGTCTAAAAATAATTTAAATACTGAAAATATCAAGTGTTAATTTGATTTTATTTACTTAGATTTTCGTTTCTGAAGAAGAGACGTCAGTTATTTTATACTAGAGCTTATAGATAGGGCTTGCCTTGCATAGTCAGGGCGCATTCCAAATGCACTCCTGCCATCAACGCTAAGCATAGTTTCGTTTGGAGAGAAATGCTACAACACCGATGCAGTTGAAATTCTATTCTTTTTCAGTAAATGAAGCAACATCACAGATTACTAATCATGAGAGAAAATATAGACTTTGGGACACTGGATTGTAAAAATGGATGCCTTACCCGTTGAAAGTCTTGCTCACTCTTGAAACCTTGCGCTGCGTTCCAAGTAGCTGCCCGCAGATGTGCCAGATTAAAATCGGCGCGGCCAAATAAGAAAATCGGCCGATGCCGATTGATAAAAAAATAACAAAAATCGGCCGATTAAATCGGCTGGCCGATCGATCGGTCGGCCTCTAGTCGGTGTGTCTTTGGTGTTGTAAGGGAACAAAGTACTTACTAATTCTCTTAAATAATCATGAGTGTGTTTTGGATGGAACATGAAATAAACCAATTAGTGGTTTATTGAGGGGCGGTGTGCTCCGACTTTGGTGCTTTGATATTTTAACAGCGCAGCAAATTTTTTTGTGTCTCTGCAGAGGAAACTGACCTGCGTGTTCATGCTCTGATGGTGCACCAGCAGGTAATTTAACCCTTGTGTTGTCTTGCGGGTCAAAAGTGACCCACTACCATGTTTAGCTGTAAACAAAAAAACTTAAACTATCTTTCCAACTTTAAATTTTATGACTTTTACTAAAAGCACCCCATCTTTAGAAAAAGTGTTTTTGTTTATGTTTCCATGTGGGCTGCACACCACTAGGGTACAAAGATCGTCTTATGGGTAATTTTTGACCCATAAATTATAAAAGCATTTAAACACCAGAAAAAAGTATAAAGGCCAAACACAAACTCTCTCTAATACACACAGCATCAAACATCATAAGGATGACTCCAGGGCCAATGGTGTATTCAGCTGCCCATGTCCAGCACATTTCATCCCATTCACCTTTCTCCTGTTCATCACACCAGCCATCCAAAAATCCTTTGGAAGAAAACAAATTTGGAGGATTCAAAATACAATTAGGCTCCTTTATTCTAGGGCTTTGGTAGGGCGGGTCATTTTTGACCCGTAGGACAAGGGGAGTAAACAGAATGTTATGATCGCACAAGGGTTAAAGGAAAATGCAACAATGACTCTTTTTTTCATTTTCTTATAAATATTATTGAAGCTTTATTCTGGATTATTCTGGGCCTGGGCCTGTATTGTAATGTAATGTACTGAACTGTACTGTAATGTAATGTACTGTAATGCAATGTACTGTACTGCAATGCACGGTACTGTACTGTACTGTATTGCATTGTGCTGTACTGTAATGTACTGAACTGAACTGAACAGAATTGTACTGTACTGTACTGTAATGTAATGTAGTGTGATGTAATGTACTGAACTGTAATGTACTGTACTGTGTTGCATTGTGCTGTACTGTAATGTACTGAACTGAACTGAACTGAACAGAACTGTACTGTAATGTAATGTAATGTAATGTAATGTGATGTACTGAACTGTAATGTACTGTACTGTGTTGCATTGTGCTGTACTGTAATGTACTGAACTGAACTGAACTGAACAGAACTGTACTGTACTGTACTGTAATGTAATGTAGTGTGATGTAATGTACTGAACTGTAATGTACTGTACTGTGTTGCATTGTGCTGTACTGTAATGTACTGAACTGAACTGAACTGAACAGAACTGTACTGTAATGTAATGTAATGTAATGTAATGTGATGTAATGTACTGAACTGTAATGTACTGTACTGTATTGCATTGTGCTGTACTGTAATGTACTGAACTGAACAAAAGTGTACTGTACTGTAATGTAATGTAGTGTGATGTAATGTACTGTACTGTATTGCATTGTGCTGTACTTTAATGTACTGTAATGTACTGAACTGAA
Source organism: Astyanax mexicanus (assembly GCF_023375975.1). NCBI lineage: Eukaryota > Metazoa > Chordata > Actinopteri > Characiformes > Acestrorhamphidae > Astyanax > Astyanax mexicanus. The sequence continues at coordinate 38,087,260 of NC_064408.1, read as the reverse complement.
CAGAACAAAACAGAACTGTACTGTACTGTATTGCATTGTGCTGTACTGTAGTGTACTGTAATGTACTGAACTGAACAGAACTGTACTGTAATGTAATGTAATGTAGTGTAACTGTACTGTACTGTATTGCATTGTGCTGTACTGTAATGTACTGTACTGTGCTGTACTGGAATGTAGTGAACTGTACTGTAATGTACTGTAGTGTACTGTAATGAACTGTACTATGTGAACTGTACTGTATTGTACTAAACTGTACACTAATGCTCTGTAATGTACAGTACTATAATGTAATATACTATACTGTAATGTAATGTACTGAATGACGAGTCAGTATTGAAAATTTGTCTTGAAAAAATGGATGCTGTGAGTTCTGAATTAAAGATAAAAAGAACCATTCAGAGAGTTATCAGCCAAAATGCAGGGTCTGTCATGATGATGGGATGTGTCAGTACATTTAGCATCAATGCAGAAAAATACACTTGATGCCTTACAAATTATTTTTTTTGAAGGGATATAGGGTATCCATTCGTTTTTCAATATGGCAATACAAAACCACATGCATTACAAAGGAATGACTGTGGAAGAAGAGGGTATGACTACTAGACTGGCCTGCCTGCATCCTGTCCCCAGTGGATAATGTGTAGACATTTTTATATATGAAAATATAACAATAATCCTTAAGACGTGTTTTCAGGGAAAATGGGAAAAAATATAACCTGAAACACATTATTGCGTGCCTTTTAACTGATGTGAGAAGAAATGGCAACATTTTAACATTTTTAATGTGTAGCAGGTGTGAAATGTAGGAATAGATGTTATTATTGTTTTTAAATGTAATGGTATAAGTTTATTCTGAATTAATGTTATTAAATGTAATGGTATAAGTTAACTCTGAATATTAATGTTAATAAATGTAATGATATATGTTTATTCTGGATATTAATGTTATTAAATCTTAATGTTTTCGTAACTTTATGAATATGTTATATAATGTTTTAGAACTTTATTCTGGAAGTTGATTACTGTTGTTCAGCTCTATTAGTCATTTATTCCTTATTGTGAACTCATCTAGCTCCTGCTTCTAAAGGTGTACGTACAGTTTTAGGCATTACAGTACATGAAGTGTAAGCAGTTATTTGGGAGTATTGTAATGGCCACTGACCCGGGCCTGTAATGTAATGTAATGTAAAGTACTGTACTGTGATGTAATGTACTGAGCTGTACTGTAATGTACTGTAGTGCACTGTAATGTAATGAAATGTACTATGTGAACTGTAATGTAATGTAATGTACTATACTGAACTGTACTGAACGGAACAGTAATGAACTGTAATGTACTGTAATGTAATGTAATGTACTGAGCTGTACTGTATTGCATTGTGCTGTACTGTAATGTACTGTAGTGCACTGTAATGTAATGAACTGTACTATGTGAACTGTACTGTAATGTAATGTACTGTACTATGTAAACTGTACTGTACTGTTCTAAACTGTACGCTAATGTACTGAAATGTACTGTAATGTAATGTACTGTACTATGTAAACTGTAGTGTATTGTACTGAACTGTACACTAATGTACTGTAATGTACTGTACTGTAATGTACTATAATGTACTGTATTGTACTATAATGTACTGAACTGTACTGTACTGAACTGTATTGTAATGCACTATAATGTACTGTATTGTAATGCACTATAATGTACTGTATTGTAATGTACTATAATGTACTGTATTGTACTATAATGTACTGAACTGTACTGTAATGTAATGTACTGAACTGTACTGTAATGTATGTTTCATAACTGCTGTTTGTTTATGGAGAGCTGGTTTAATGACCCGGACTGACCAGCAGACGGCGCCTCCGTCCGGCCCAACAACAAACAGCGCAGAGAGGAGAGAGGCACTTTCACACTATTTCCTCTTTTTATTTTATTTATCTTCTGTATAGCGGAGTGTTTCTGATGGTAAAACTCGGTCCTCCGGCCCCGATCAGATCCCGGACTGCAGAGCTCGGCCGCTGATCTGAGCTGTGACTCTCTGAGCGCTGGGGCTGATCTTTAATATCGGCGGTAAGTTGTAAAATGGCGGACGTCGCGGTGCTGCGCTTCTGCGCTGTTAAACTTTGGTGTAAAACTTCACTTTACTTCACTTTTATTCACTTTTTCGGACTTTGCGGAGCGGCGGGAAGCGGGGGAGCGGGGTTTTGGCTCGGCTGGTTAGCTGGTTAGCCGCGGGCTCAGTGGTTAACTTTAGCCCGTTAGCCGCTTAGCTCGGGGTGAGCTAATGCTAACGCTAACGCTCCTGGCTGAAGCTCCGGTTTGTTTTTTGGACATTTGGTGTAAAAATGCGACCGCTTGACTGTGTTGTGGCTTTCTAAACAGCAGGGTGGCGTGTTTACGGGGTTAAAATGCACTTATTTGGACGCTTTTGAGCGAGTTTTGTGTTTGTTTAGCTGTTAGCTAGCCGTGTCCTCACTGAGATGGAGGCCGCAGCCCTCGCAGCCCGACCGGGATCACGAAGCTGAAGTTGACTGTTTTTTCCACATTTTCCGTTCCACCTTAAATGGTGCATCAGTTACATCCTGGCGCCTGTAAACTGCTGCGCCTTTTAAGGTGGAACGTCAGATTAGAAACAAACTTCAGCTGCAGCTGTAAAGATGATCCTCCAAACAGCGCAGACATATAAGATAACCGAACACATTTAGACTCTTTATTAAGCAACTGTCACCCCTATAACTCTTCTTTATTTTAGAGACTTTTAGAGACAGTTGTGCAATGGTGAACCTCTGCTTGCCATAGAGGCTGTAGTCAGGCTGTTGCCCTGTGTGATTGTTTATTTCTTGTTTACACTGTACATTGTTTATACTCATCTTACCTGTGTTTGTTTCTTGTGCAGAGCGGGTGTCTGATCCAGTTTGGCCCTCCTGTGGCAGGGGGCACTTTTACACACTCACAAGGAAACAGAAAATGTTAAAGAAATGATCGCAGCTCAGGAATTACAGTCAGACTTCCACTTCCCTCAGTGAGTATGCTGATTTTATGCTGTCAGCAAATGCTTTGCTTTCCCAGTGAGTACACAACATCCTCACCAGCTTCAGTGCGTGTAACACACTTTTACTACTCTCACAACACTGACCCTGCAATGCCCTCATAACCCTTAATGAAGGTGCCATGCACTCTTATGACCTCTAGAGTGCACTACACCCTTACCTTTTACAGCAAGCGTACCCCACCCTCACCTACACCCCCAACACCTTTAGCAAGAGTTCACATTCCCACATCCCTGTCAAACAGTACACTACGCCCTAAAACACTCTGTGAAAATCGGGTAGAGAGCAAAACTCTGTTGTCTCCTTTATTGAGAGTGTGCAATACACTCGGCTTCCTCAGTGAGAGCACCACACCCTTAGATCCCTCAATGAAAGTGCACTACACCCTTAGCTCCGTTGGGGAGAGTGCACTACACCGTTAGCTCCCTTACTGAACGTGCACTACACCCTCAGCTCCCTCAGTGAGCGTGCATTACTCCCTCAGTGAGAGTGCGCCACAACTTTAGATCACTCAGTGATGTTGCACTACAACCACGACTCCCTCAGTGAGAGTGCTCTATGCCCTCGGCTCCCTTAGTGAGAGTGCACTACACTCTCAGCTTCCTCAGTAAGAGTGCGCCAAACCCTCAGCTCTCTCAGTGAGCGTGCTCTGCCTCATTTAGCTAATCTTGCATGTTTGTGTCTGTGTGTATATAGTGAAGCAGATACCCAACTGTCCTCAGATACAGACTTGGAAGATCTTGAGGGGAGACATGTCAAACTTGGGAAAGGAAAGGTAAGTAATCACCAGTCAGAGTTCTCCTACACTTTCAGCATTCCTCAGGTGTAGTGAAGATAATTAATTTGTAGTGTGTCTGAAAATTAAGATATGTGTTGAAATTCTACATCTAATCTTGTGTTTGCTTGTTTCAAAGGGGAAAAAGGCCCCAGGTGAAAAGGGTAAGGGTGTGCCAGTGCGCGCACAAGGCAGAGTGAATGGCCACCACCAAGAGAATGGCATGGAGAACCTCAGCCTTTTCGAGATTGTTAAACTGGGGAAAAGTGCAACACAGGTACTTACTCTTGATATTCAGGCCAAAAGTGTCTAGATGGCTGTTCTTATGAATTAACTTTTTAGGATGCCACACTTGTTTGCACAGGTGGACAGTTGCAAACAGTTGTATATCAGAGGAAAGGCACTGACCAATAGAGCAGAATTATCTAGAGCTGCTGTTAGCACATGAGACTAAGGTCACTGTGCCCAGTGTTTTGTGTGGGCTAAAGAGCTTTGGATTCTCTGGAGCGATGGAACACCTTTTACTGCCTTTGGGAAAATTTTAAACAGACTGAACTGATGATCTAGCATCAGTTGCTGACATAAACAAATATAATCAAAGTAACTGATAAGGAGATCCTACCATCTGTTAAGTAGAAATTGTTACTGCAATAAAATGAGACAAACTCTATCAATACTAGGGGTGTCACAATTTCGATATTTCATCGAAATCGTTCGAAATTATGCCATGGTCTCAAGCCTCAAAGTCAAAAAGAGTATCGACGATCCCTCCCTCTAAGCTACGCAAGCACGCGCGCGCTATGCAAATGGCACAGCACATTGTAGCCGACGCTGTGGACATTGCGACTGCTCAAAGACCAGCCCTTTCTCCGGAGAATGTGGACATCGTCTAAAAGAAAAACTTTAAAATATAAAAATAACAGTTGTTTTGTCTAGCCTCAAATATGTTAATATGTTTGGTACCTTAAGGAGCATCTTTCTCTCAGATAAAGGTAATAAAATATCTTTATTAAGAAAAAGTCTTAAGGTCTTATTTTTCATGTTTATCTGTTATAGTAGGATAGAGTTCAGTTTGTTAAGGCTCTAATTGTTATATTATTTTGTACATTACTGTTTCTGTATTTTTTTGTTTATTATTTATTTTTATTATATATGTTGCACATTGCTGTTTATATAGTGCACACTGCTGCTACCAAAAAAGCCACTAGATGGCATTACATATATATCCTAATTAAATATTTTAAATTTGACCATTATTGCCTTATGTGGTGTATTACAGATCACATGTATCACTTTGCATCACCTTTTGAAATAAGATATTGTAAATTTGATTAATCAAACCAATGACTGACCATAGACTAATCTAAAACTGGCTTAGGCCTCTCTGCTGTAAAAAAAAAAGAAAACTGAGAATAGAATCGAATCGTGACGCTAAAATAAATCGAAATAAAATCGAATTGAGGATTTAGAGAATCATGACACCCCTAGTCAATACACTTGATTTTAAAAGAAATACTGGTAGAGCAGGTGTACAGAACTTTTGCCCATGAAGTGTACATTTTCACTAAAGTGGTCATGTGTTAATATAGGTTGTACTAAGAGGTTCAGACTGAATGCTAAGGCTATGGATGCCTGAAAGGTTAGCAGAAAGCAAACGTGTGAATAAAAACCTATACGTTAGCAGGAAGTACGCTGTTTTAAGAGCTGCAGGTGTAAATATGTTTCAGTTTGGCAGTTTAGATCTGTAAAAAAACAGTTTCTTTAAGGAATGCTCTTTTTCTCTCCCTGCCTCCTCTTTCTCTCTCCCTGTGTAGTCTGTGGTGGATGACTGGATTGAGGCATATAAGAACGATCGCGATGTTGCTTTGCTGGAACTCATTAACTTCTTCATACAGTGCTCAGGGTGTAAAGGTAAGATTCACACCTGTGTTATAATGCCTATTTACAGTAATTATGTACAAACTTGTGTAAATATGCAAAAAAAAATGTTTGTGTTTTTAGGTGCTGTGAGTTCGGAGATGTTCAGACACATGCAGAACTCTGAGATAATCCGAAAGATGACTGAAGAATTTGATGAGGTGAGATTCTTATAATGAGCTTTTGTTAGAATTGAGCAGGTCGTTTTTCAGCTTGATCATCCGATCGCAGAAATAAGTACCAGATGTCAGATCCGGTAAATTCCCCTGCAGAACTGAAAGGTTTAACTCAGGGTTTCATTAGCAGTACTCACAGATTGAAGTAATCTTAAGAGGCGTATCTTCTTCGCTCAGATCTTTTCATATGGCATGTTTGTTTTACACATTCTACAAATGTTTGAGTTTGAGTCAGACACAGTGAGGGCTTTAATTGGGTTGGAATAAGGCACATATTGCCTCTAGTAATTGGGTAAGGAACTTGCAGAACACAGAATTCCTGTGTTAGTGTATACCAGTTATATTTATCGACCATTCTGGAGAATTCTGCATGTCTGATGAAACTTGCCTTTGGGCTTTTGACTCATAGTAAAATGTGTTTTTGTGTGTTTGTGTGTATAGGACAGTGGAGATTACCCCCTGACAATGTCCGGGCCTGTGTGGAAGAAGTTTCGGTGGGGTTTCTGTGAGTTTATCTCAGTTTTGGTGCGACAGTGCCAGTACAGCATCATCTACGATGAGTACATGATGGACACGGTCATCTCCCTGCTGACCGGTCTGTCTGACTCGCAGGTCCGAGCTTTCAGACACACCAGTACACTCGCAGGTAAACTGCCTAGATGTGGTTTTACATAGTCATTAAATCCAATGTTATTTTGATCCAGAATGAGAAATGCTGATCCGTCTTTATTTTTTGACTATTAGTCGACTGCAACAGTCCACAGCATGTCATAGCGTAGCCAAGCCTAGCTTATCACTGTAACAGGAAATTATTGTTTATTTATTCATTTCTTTTGTCATCTTCTAACATTGTTAACTGCTCCTAATGCAGCAATGATTAAATAAACACAAGTTAAGAAAGGAAACTCGGGCATCATTGAGACACTTCTCACTGACTGCTACATTTAAACTTGGTTAATTTTAATATGTATGTGTTTATATGTGTTTTTCAGCTATGAAGCTGATGACGGCACTGGTAAACGTGGCCCTGAATCTGAGCATTAATATGGATAACACTCAGAGACAGTACGAAGCTGAACGCAACAAGAGCCTCGGAAAAAGAGCTAACGATCGCCTGGAGCTTCTGCTGCAGAAACGGAAAGAGGTAACCGATGACTATATGTAACTATATATGAAATAATTTTAATAGTATAAATATGTAAATAAATGTATTCAATATATACATTATAATTACACTTGATTTTTTGGATATTCGGTTGCTGTGAAATAAAGGTTAGTTTGTGTTTCTGTCTTACAGCTCCAGGAAAACCAGGATGAGATTGAGAACATGATGAATGCCATCTTTAAAGGAGTGTTTGTTCACAGATACAGGTAGACACTTCACCTTTATCCATATTCATACACCCTCATTAATAGTAATGAGGAAAGTGGCGCAGGATATGAATATTCAAAGTTTAAAGTGTAGAGTTTGTACAATATATAGAGACAGAAACTGACCTCAGAAGTTTTAGTGAATGCGAAATGTGAATGATGTGTGTTTTTGTGCGTCAGGGATGCGATTGCAGAGATCAGGGCGATCTGTATCGAGGAAATTGGGGTTTGGATGAAGATGTACAGTGATGCTTTCCTAAATGACAGCTACCTGAAGTATGTGGGCTGGACCATGCATGATAAGGTAAGTGATTTAAAGCATCATGTCTGTGTTCACATCTGGGTAACGGTTGTCCCAAATTTGATGTTTTCTTCATACAGTGCTGTGAGATGAATGACGGCACATCTTAAACCCAAAACTGATGATACATAAAAAGGCCATGACTCAGCATTTGAGAAAAACACCAGACAAGAATAGGATGACAGCAGAGAATGGTGTATACAAGGGGGGAAAAAAACACAAACACCTGGATGATTCTCTTGAGATTTGGAACATTGTGTTCTGGAGGGAAGAGGTTTTTGGATGGCACTTTCCATGTTGTGTCTGGGGGAAAAATTAACCTAACTCTCTCTTTCTTTTCTCTCTCTCTCTCTCTCTCTCTCTTTCTCTCTCTCTCAATCTCTCAATCTCTCTCTCTCACTTTATTTCTTGTCTCTCTTGTCTTTCTCTCTGTCTGTCTGAGCAGCAGGGGGAGGTGAGGTTAAAGTGTCTAACGGCTCTGCAGGGTTTGTATTACAACCGTGAACTCAACGCCAGACTGGAGCTCTTCACTAGTCGCTTCAAGGTGAGTGTTATACCTGGACAACTACTTCTCATTGCAGTAGTTCAGTTTCTGACCAAATTCCCTCAGTTTCCCCCTGCAGTTTCTTACCCTGAGAGTAGTCAGCCAATTAAGACATGTAAAGTGTCTACAGTTAGGTGCTCTAGTTTTAAACTGCAGCTACAAGGCTAAAGTAGCTAATAATATAATAACATTAAGAGAATGCCTGAGGCCCCAGGATGTAACCATTGTGCCATTTAAAGTCAAATTGAAGATTCAAATTGAAGCCAGAATGTACTCTCACCTTGCCTTAAACCATGTGGATCTGTTTAGTAATCTCTGATAGACTTGCTCGTGTGGTTTCTGACACTGTATGACTCACTGTTATCTATAAACCTGGCCTAGTATGTCCTCCAGATGGCTGCATTTAACTATGCTAATGTGCTTTTGTCAGTCTAATGTGTATCTGGGTCTCTTTCTGTGTGCAGGACCGGATCGTGTCCATGGCGCTGGATAAAGAGTGTGATGTTGCTGTTCAGGCGATTAAGCTCCTCACACTCGTCCTGCAGTGAGTAAACTTTAGGGTCTGCAAGTGGTATACTGTCTGATAAAACAAAAAGAAAGAAAATGAGCATCAACAACAAAAAAGTTTAAGATAGATAGTAAACATTTAAATAAAAGCAAGAGCTAGAATATACAAACATTTTGAAGTTTTTTTCTTGCCTTAGTTATTGTAAAATGAAAGTAATGTATTCATATTACAGTAAACAGGACATTGTTCATGAAGTTATGAAGGCTGTTTTAGTTGTCCTCAGTATTTTTATCTTGATCCTGAAAAAAAAATACTTTCTCAAAAGCTCAGTCACATAAAAAAATGGTATTAAAAAGGAAGGCCTAGAATTTTATAAAAAAAAGAGTAGAAGAGTATTCTGTGATTAATCTATATGTATATAATGAAATATGTGTGTCTGTGTTTGTACTCAGGAGCAGCGATGAGGTTCTGACGGCTGAAGACTGCGAGAGTGTTTATCACCTGGTTTACTCCGCCCACAGACCCATCGCTGTGGCAGCGGGGGAGTTCCTCTACAAAAAGTGAGTCACCTGAACTAATCTTTGAGCTTCAGATTTTTTTTAAAAGTGTGACAATCGTTGAGCTAAATGTACGGCCTTCATTTGTCTTTTAATTTATTGAATCCATCTGCCAAAGAGCTAAAGAATACAGGAGACAGTAAATAAAATTGTGGTTTGTAACAACTCTGGTGTGTGAAAAATAGATATTTGGTCGGTAGAATTGCTGCATGTGTGTATTACTATAAAAGTTGTCCAGCACATGTTGTGTCAGAGTGAGGGGTAGGGGATGTATTCAGGTTGCTGCTTCTTAAGCTTCAGCTGCTGCTGGTGCTGCTTACTGCTAAAACTGCTGTCAACTCCACCAGCAGGATTTTACTCCATGCTGAGAGTCAGTAACTCATTTGTGACTCAGCAGCTCCACTGTGTGGACGTTGTGAGGAATTGCACATATTGGCTTTTAAGTGTGTTTTTTTCTGTGTCTGAGTTTGTTTACACCTCATGCATTTTCAGTGATCAGACAGATTCAAGATCAGATTTCACTTGTCTGCATGAAATGGCAGGTGTAAACATATCAAGGATGCACAATTGAAATTAATTTAGAAAACCTATTGTACTCTGAGTTTTATTAATGTTATGGACATGGTGTGGTACATTGGTACATAGTAGGGGTGTTGGTGATTTCATTTGTGGTTGAAATAGTTCTGTATAGTTTTTATGATTGTGTGACTGTAGAAATGTGAGAACTATTTATTGTTCTGCCTTGTTGTGAAAAATTCTTGAAACTATTCACATTCTTCTGGAGATGCTGCCCTTTAAGCAGTATAATCTACTGATGAAATTAGTGCCATTAGTGCTCTGTACTAGGGTTGTCACGATACCAAAATTTTGACTTCGATACCGATACCAACTGTAGTATCACGATTCTCGATACCAAAACGATACTTGGAAGAAAAAAAAACAATAAAAATATCTGAACATAAAATGTTTATTTTTGACTGAACTGGATTGAACACTGAACAATCGGTGCAAACGTTTTTATTCTAAAATGAAACATTTGAACAAAAAACAAGTTTCGTTATTATAACCTTAACTATAACATAATTATCTACTTCCACTTCCTAAAAACTAAAACTAAAACCAGAGGTAATGGTAGCCTGACTATGTGAACCTGACGGGCGGGCAGAAGTTAAGTTCTGAATAAGGAAAATAAAGAGACAGAAGAACATTACAATGTTATGTTCATTTTAACACTCACTGCTCCGTTTTATTAATCAACCGTTTACCGTTTTTAATAAGCCCATGTTCAGTGTAACAATCAAGCAGGCTACGTGCCTGACCACAGATTTGCGATGGAAACGCGAAAACGTGAACGTCTTGAGTTCATGTTTCACAGCCAATGGGATAATGGAGAAATAGAGAAAACCACGGGTCCAAAACAAAACTCCTGCACACTCCTCTCCGTGTTAACGTGATTTACTAGCAGTCGCTAGTAAATATTAGTAAAGCTACAGACAGAGTGTATCTTGACTAACTCCACTAACCTGTCGACTTCTCAGCTCTTTGTAGAGATCAGGGTGCTTGTCTGCTAAATGAATGAGCGAAATATGATCAGAATTATGTTAAATAACACTGTAACATAGAAGCACAGAACTATTATTTAATTAAAATGATTTTTAAGAACAGCTAAACACAGTGCTGCAGGTCAAACGCGGAGGCGTTCACGTGCGAGAGAGAGACAGAGAGAAAGAGACACGGCGAGAGTGAGAGTGAGAGAGATTTGCGTGTTCTGATGTGAGCTACTCACAGGTAAAGGTTCTCTTTTATCTCCTCATGCTCATATTGTAGTCCCTCACATAATTCTGCAGCTCCCTCAGTGTTTTCTGTCGTATTTTGCGGCTAGCGTGAGCGCTTACAACTAACACCGCGGAGCGCGAGGTGCCGCCGCGCTTGTGCCGAATCCGCTACTGAATCCGACTCCCGCTTCGCGGACAGAATCGGCACAACACCCCCCGCTGTACAACTGCGGGAGTGAAAACAGCGCTAATAAATAAAGTAGTTTAGTTTCACTTTCAGTTTTCGTTATTTTCGTTATTTTATTTAAAAATAAAAATATAAATAAAAAACAGATGCCTACATCTCAGACTATTTTCCCACACTTCACTCCTCGCGCCCGTTTTGTCCACAAGTCGCGGACGAGAGACATCTGTTATTTTAGCCGTCGCCATTCTACACTCGCTGCTGCTCTGCTGGCTTGCGCGTGAATCGATTCATTTGTTCAGAACACTAAGTTTATCTGAATCCTGCCACACCGACTGCTGCGGTGTGAATCAGTTTTCTTATGAACTGAATCAAATCGCGCCTACTAATTTGACTCATTTGAAGCTAGTGACTGGGCTATATACAGTATCGAAAGCATCGAACGCTAAAGAACCGAATCGTTTGTGATGACGTAGTATCGAAAAAGAATCGAACCTTCGGTACACCGTGAAACTCTACTCTGTACATCTTCAGACACACAGAAACACAACAGCTTTTGCTAATATTTAAAATGTGTGAAAAGCTGCTGTATCTTGCACATATGAGGTCCTGCAGTTTACCCACCACTGATTTCCACCTCTATAACTGGACATAGGTGTGTTTTTTTTGTTGTTGTTTTTTTTCCCCCCTCTCTACCAAAAAGTGGTTCTTTTTCACAGGTTAACTTGAATGTATCCTGTTGCTTGTGAAGCAATGTGTGACATTCCATATCTTTCTAAACCAGAACAATTCATTTCCACAAGCCCACCAGGCTTGACTCCAAAGTCATGCCCTTAGATTTTTTTTAATAGTGTTTAGCAATAGTAATTGCAGACAAGAATTTATATTGGAAGTCACGGAAGTTGTATGTGTATTTTTATGCTTTTTGTGCAAAAAGGGAACATTAGTTATTAGGGGTGTCACGATTCTCAAAATCCTCGATCCTTGATTTGATTTCTGATTTTAGGGTCACGATTCGATTTGATTCTCGATTTAGTTTTTTACAGCAGAGAGGCCTATGCCAGTTTTAGATTAGTCTATGGTCAGTCATTGGTTTGATTCACCAAATTTACAATATCTTATTTCAAAAGGTGAGCTTGATATAAGTGATGCAAAGTGGTACAAGTGATCTAATACACCACGTTAGGCACTAGTGGTCAAATTGTAGGGAGCAACTGTAAATGTATGATTTAAACACTGTATGTATTTGTTTGTGTGCATATTTAGGTTGTTTAGCCACCGCGGTCCAGAGGAGGAGTCGCTACCACGGCGAGGCCGCCAGTGTCTCAACGCAAACCTCATCAAAACCACTGTCTTCTTCTTCCTGGAGAGTGAGGTGTGTGTGTGTTTAAATGTAATTCAGACTGATATAAGCCTTCCAGTCTGAAAAGGAGAATGTGACATGAACAAAATACACATACATATAAAATGACTAACAGCTGTAAGGAGACCTGCAGTGAATAGGGCAGAGATGGGCAAAAGTATTCAGACACCTGCTGGTTCATTGCTTTCTTCCAAAATCAAGGATATTTAATAAAATAATAAATAAAATATTATTCTTAAGTTACTATATCTACTCTTTAGAAAAGGCTTTATACTAGATCTTGGGTCATTGCGCGTAAAAAAATGTATTGCATTCAGTAATAAGTTTTGAAAGTTTTTTTGAATGGAGCCCTATCATTCCATTCGGTTGGCAGTATGTCTACTGGAACAAGAGAAGCTGTGTTTCTGTGTACATTTGCACATCTGTGTCAGCAACGGGTGCAGTTTACAGTAGCTGAATGCATTTATTGGAAGGGGTGCCTACAAACAGTTGGATGAATAGTGTATAAAGATTCACTTAATACACTATTAAGTGTAACACTTAATCTGTTTGTGTTTATCTTTCTGTGTGTATGTGTATATATGTAGCTGCACGAACATGGGGCATATCTAGTGGACAGTATGTGGGAGTGTGCATCTGACCTGCTGAAGGACTGGGAGAGTATGATCAGCCTCCTTTTAGATGAACCCTTTCCTGGTGAAGAAGGTGGGTTTTACACGTCATTTATCAAATAAATATCTTAAACTATTAGAATTCTTAAGTAAATTATACTGTATATCAGGGGTCGGCAATAGGCGGCCCACGGCCAGATGTGGCCTGCAAGCTATGAAACATCTGGCCCGTAAGGTTGTTTGAACTATAATGAACAATAATGAAAAAAATAAAATGCTTCTCTAGCTTTTATTTACATTCCCTTTGTTTACTCCTCTGTCTCTCTGTCACGCTCGGCGTGACTTTAGTTTCCACCCGTTTTTTCAGCCTATTCTTGGGCTCTCCTTATAAGGGCATTTTTTCCCTGGCTGTGTCCCAATTCACTAGCCGGGCGGCGATATTGTATTGGGCCGCAACCCTGACTACACTGGTTTGATCCTGCGTGAGGAGCGGTGTGGTGTTTTATTTATTTATTCATTTTTCTTGGGTTTCCTTGCTTTGAGACCAACTGTTCTGCAATTGGGTTCAACAACCTTCTGGGCTGGAGAGGTACTAGTCTATAGCACTCCATCCCATTACACAGAATTTTTTTTTTTTTTTTTTTTTTTTTTTTTTTTTTGTGGCCCACCACGTGATTACTTGGAAAAAAAAATCTGGCCAGCATCCAAACTTAATTGCCCTTAATTGACCCCTGCTGTATATTGTCATCAGATGTGTAAACATCAGTTGAAATATTTAGCTGAGTAATGTTCTGTGCACATAAGTTTCTGAATTAGCTGTTTCTCTGAAGTCACATGAACCAATTAAATTCACAAATGTCTGCCTATTCAGCATCTTACACTCTTCTCTCAGCACATGCATTGTACACCAGTGTAGCGCAACACAGTCACCCTACAGCACAGATAGAGGCTGTGTTGATTCTCACACAGAGGTGTTTGCGTGTGTGTATGTGTTCAGCTCTTACAGACAGGCAGGAGACTGCACTGGTTGAAATCATGCTGTGTGCGGTCAGACAGTCCTGTGAGTGCCACCCTCCAGTCGGTCGCGGCACGGGCAAGAGGGTGAGCTAAATACACAAATCCAAAAACATTTATTGCCTTTTTCTCTTTCTTGTTCATACTTTTAAATTTTCTCTCCCTCACTCATTGTTTTTTCTCATTAAAATTATTATATTTTTGTGGGGTTTTTTAGGTCATGACGGCCAAGGAAAAAAAAACACAGCTGGACGATCGTACCAAAATCACGGAGATCTTTGCTGTGGCTCTCCCGCTGTTACTGACTAAAGTAAGAGGCATTTAAACAGTACAAAAAAAAATCACACACTGAATAAAGCATTGTATGATGATCACAAATTTTAGTACAACCTAGGACTGAAATTATTACATAAAAGAAGTTTTAGTATAGCATATGAGCACATGCCCTAGTTAAAACACAGCAGTGCTCTATAATTCTCTATGATCTAAAGCTGAATTTGCTAGATTGTAAAATGCTACAGACAGCATTAAGGGTGCTCTATAGTGTTCTGTAATGTTAGTATGATCCATGAGCACATTCTGGCACACTTTAATACACTTTAAAAACAGACTTAACAAAAATAAATGTAAAAAAGGAATTTGGAAGAACGTATAAAGCTTTGAGATACACTACAGTCTAAATCTCTTTATCGTTCCCTCTGTTTTTTTTTTGCAGTACTCTGTGGATTCTGAGAAGGTTACTAATCTGCTGCAGTTACCGCAGTACTTTGATCTGGAGATCTACACTACTGGCAGACTAGAGAAGGTACACACACAGTAAAATTCTACATTTTCCACATTTAATATGCAGTTCTAGTTCCTTTTGAAATGACTCAATTATAAACTGCTTTATTTGCCAAAACAAATAAAAGGAATGTTGTACTACCTCTTTGTCTCTGAGCTATTTGTATGCGTGTTCTTTTGCAGCACTTGGAGGCCTTGTTGCGTCAGATTCGAGAGGTGGTGGAGAAGCATACAGATACAGACGTGCTGGAGGCGTGCTCCATGACCTTCCATGCACTGTGCAACGAAGAGTTTACCATCTTCAACCGTGTCGACATCGCACGCAGTCAGTTACTGGACGAGCAAGTGGACAAGTTCAACCGCCTGCTCGAGGACTTCCTGCAGGAGGTTTGTGTAGTGTATATTTTTCAACACACACTTTTTCCCCCAGTAAAAAAAAAACTTCCTACAGGAGGTCTGCGTTTCTGTAGTATATTTTTCAATCAACACTTTTTTGGCATAGTTTAGCATTACGGACAATGACAGCTGTTTGCTTCTCTTAACTAGCGTTCTTGTGGTTTAGCTGACATCGAAGAGCATTACTATAACTGGGAAAAACATGAAGAGAGTGTAAAAGTATTGAAGTATATATATTTTTCTGCAGTATCTGTAATCTGGGAGAAAAAGCTTGATGTATTTAAATGATAACTGTTAATAATTAAAGCTACAAGCTAATATTTCGCCATCAATGAGTCAGTGGACAGAGCACCAATGATGAGTGCCTACCTTATTTACTATCTATGTAAATCTCAGAAAAACGCTCCAGTTATTTCTGTATTCACCCTCCTCATTCACTACAGTTCTCATATTGAAATCAGTGCCGTTTTATTAATGGAACGATTCCACGGGGGTTGGGTTTTTGAATGTGGCACATTTTACTCCTCATTAGTTTTCAGGTCTGTGTCATGCTGACAATGTGCATCATGACACGCTCAGCAATTAGCACTAGGGGTGTGCTATATTGTATCATATAATATTGCCAGCATTTTTTAATATTGTGAATGATATTATGACCTGAAATATGGTGCCATATCATCCACCCCTAATTATCACATCAGGGTACTACTTCTTACTGATTTTAGTAAATGTTTGTCATTTACTATTATATCTCTACTAGAGACAGATTATGTGTTCAGTATCATTTATTTTACTTCAATCCTGGACATATGGAGATATCTAGAGTGCAATATTAGTATCTGATAAAATCTGATTTTTATTTTTTATTTATTTTTTTATTTATTTTTTACATCTCAGGGGTGTGCCATAATATGCATGTATGTATGCAATAATAAAATGTCATTTTAATTGTGTTGCAGTAGTGTATTTTCTTTAAATATTTTTTTTAATTCAGTATTTTAAATACCATGAAATATCGTGATATCATTTTAGGGCCATATCATCCACCCCTAATTAGCACTACACAGAAGCCTATAGAAACACATTTATTTGTATGTTCTTTTTATCTAAAATTTGAGAACTGTCAGAATAGAAAGTTGGTTGCTTTGTCTTCTGTTTGTTTCCATGTCTAATCTGGCTGGTGTTTTCTTTTAGGGGGAGGAGCCTGATGAAGATGATGCTTATCAGGTTTTGTCGACACTTAAGAGAATCACAGCCTTCCACAAGTAAGTATCAAAGACACATTTGTAAAATGAAATTGATTGTAGTACTAATAAGGGACACTGGTTCATTACTTATTTATTGTTATATTAGTATTGTCTTTCTATATAGTTACCTATTCAGTTTAGTAAATTAATTGGTAGTATCATCTAGTCATCAGAAGCTCTGTCTGTAGGTGTGTGTGGAGCTTCTGAGGCTGCGACAGTGTCCCAGGCTGATCACTTCAGTGTGCTAAACATTTAATGAATGGTGACGCACTATTACAGAATATTACACAGAGTGTCTAATGCAAGAGTGTGTGCTTCTTTTTTTATGTTATAAAATATCTTCACTTATTTATTTTTGTGGTTAGTGTAGCAATACTGCTGAACTTAAGTTGATGTGGTTTGGCTGAATTTGGAAAACGACAAAATACTGGAGGTACTGTTGTAATGTAAGTATAATGTAAATGATTGTATGATTGCTGTGTGTGTTTCTCTGTAGTGCCCACGACCTCACTAAGTGGGATTTGTTCACCAGCAACTACAGACTGCTGAATACCGGCCTTCAAAACGGGGACATGCCGGAACAGGTATGTTTTTTTTTTTTTTCAATAATCTATCACCTCTACCACTTGACTACTGTTTGATTTTGTGTTTAGTGTTTGGTTTGATTGTTTTATTTGTATTTTTTTCCCCCCTCCAAGATTGTGATCCATGCTTTGCAGTGCACTCATTACGTCATTCTTTGGAACCTTGCTAAAGTTTCGGAGGGCAGCTCTACAAAGGTGCTAAAACACCCACACACAAACTTCTTCTCCGTATACTGTTTGGCACAAATACAAAACAGTTAAATTAATCTTTGTGGTGATATCACCATGAAGGTCCTGTCTCTTGCAGTTGTTGGGTAAAATGTGTGAGGAAACTTGTGGAAAGGAATACAGCCAAATGCATTTTAATGTAGACTTTATTAACAAGACCACATATATATAAATATTTTCTTTATTTGTAGTTCTGAGGCACATCACACATACTGAAAAGAAAAACAGCTACAGGGGGGTTGAAGAGCTTTTATTATGTACTGTTTACTCTCACATCTTAGCTCCAGGCCCAGTTGTTGGTTTATGAACTTACATTAGTCTGATAGCTCCAGCATAAAACTAAACTAGCAAACTTGACCAAACTATTGCTTTAATTGTTCCTAATTGTCCCTCTCTTTCTTTATCACACTCCTGCAGGCTGACATGGTGACTTTAAGGAAACAGATGCGAGCGTTCTGTCTGATGTGTCAGAGATACTTGAGCAGCGTCAGCATAGCAGTTAAAGAACAGGTAAACTTCACCTTATTTAATGTAAAACCATATAGGTGCTCTTACGCAAACACCTTGTATCTTTGTTCTTAAATCTAGCAGCTATGGTTTACATTGTGTTAAAATGAATCCGTGATCAAATAACCAAAAAAAGGCTCCACAATAGCCTAGAATAAAGTAAAATGTAATTAAATTAAGTTTACAATATATGATAATTTTTCTCTCCCTGAAAGTTTCTTTTTTGAATGTACCGCATTTTTTCGCACTATAAGACGCACTTAATATCCTTTAATTTTCACAATTTTTTTTTTTTTCCAAAAGCTACGTGGGATGAACCGCTAGCTAATGGCTTTTACCAGAACAATTGTGTGACAGTTGCAGCGAGGGGCAGGGTTGAGGTTGTCTATTGTCTCTGGCTGTCTATTAATCTGTCTGTATTTTCTCTACAGGCATTCACCATCCTATGCGATGCTCTGATGATCTTTAGTCATCAGATCGTGTCGTCGGGTAGAGAAGCTCTGGAGCCGCTGGTGTTTAGTCCGGACTCCTCACTGCAGAGCGACCTTCTCAACTTCATCCTCGACCATGTCTTCATCGATCAGGATGATGATGGCAGCACCGGTAAGCTAGCACATATGACTAAGCAAGCGTACAATGCAGGAAACGGAACAAAGCCGCTTGTTCTACTGTTTTACATTAAATTATAAAAAAAATAAATACATTTCTTTAGCCATCGAAGCATTTGTTTGGAATGTTATTGGAATGTCACAAGTTCAAACCCAGGTGATGCCAGGTTGCTTCTGTCCCCATTACTCATTACTCAGTGCAGTGTTAGGCAGTGTGGGTGTCTGTTAGCTTGATGTGACACAATTCACAGTCAGTGTTCTCCTTCAGGCATGCTGAGCTCCAGTAATATTGTCTTAGTGGCATTTGGAAAAGATGTTAAGTTTCACGTGTTTTGGAAGCTTTATATTGATGGTACTTCTGTATAACATACTTGTGCTTTTCTAAAGATACAAAAGCACGCCTACTAAATGTACTAAATGTATGTGTTTTTAGATGGGCAGCAGGATGATGAAGCTGGTAAGATTGAAGCTTTACACAAACGCAGGAACCTGCTGGCAGCCTACTGCAAACTCATCGTCTTCAACGTGGTGGATATGAGCACGGGAGCAGATATCTTCAAACAATACATGAGAGTAAGATTTACACACTGTACAGCCCGTTTGGATACATTGTGCCACACTTTCTGTAAAAAAAATAGGGCAGCATAATCTAAAATTGTAGTTATACAGGTAATTTTTTTTTTTTTTTTTTTTTTTTTTTGGCAAAATTCTGTAACTGGAAATTTTGGATTTTACTTTGGTGGATTTTTTGGATCATTATCCTGGGTTGGAAGCCAACCTCCCTTTATCTTTGGTCTTTTTTTTATGACTTTAATTTAACCTATTCTTCCCTCTACCTGTAGTATGTGTTTCTTGCTTTAACTGTAGCATCATTTTTTCCTTCTCCAAACATGTCTATATACACTATATACAATGCTTCAGGATGGTACCTTTGAAAACACCTGTCTGATTCTTTTGATGTCCCTTTCATTAAATCATTATTATTCATATTTGTGCAAGAGTCACTGCACAGTAGAAAAGTGCATCTTCACTCCAGAGTCAGCTAAAACTTCCTGAATATCTTTTACAGTCAGTTAATGGGGTTTCTAGCAGTCCTTTAAGTTAGAATGTGCTTTGTTAGCATCAGGTATTGTAATTTTCAGAAGCTTTTCAGAAGAAGTGCTAAACAGAAACTGAGGAGTTCCTTATTGATGGAAAATGGTTGAGGAGACACACAGACTAATTATACAGCTTTGAAATTTACATCTGTCCTTTTCTAACAATAATTGTAAACAAGCCACAATCCATACAAGGTAATCTATTTATGAAAACTATGAAAGATATTTGACAGCTCAGATCATTTGTGGTACCCAAACATTTGCATCAGTTTTTTACAGGATATTGTGCTAGAGACAATAGTGACATAGTACACTATTAATCACAATTTAGCTTGAGAATTGTGCATTGTGCTTAACCGTTTTACTTCTTTTGATTTAGATTTCTGTTTCATTTTGTCTGGAAAAATTGATTTAGAATAGATTTTCCTCTCATACATAATAAATGGCACTCACATCCATTCACACCCTTCCACTAATACATTGACTCTATTCGCAGTACTACAATGACTATGGTGACATTATAAAGGAAACAATGAGCAAAACACGGCAGATTGACAAGATCCAGTGTGCAAAAACCCTCATCCTCAGCTTACAGCAGGTAATGACTAATTATATGGCTATTATTACTATGCTATTGTTACTAATGTTGTTTTTAATACTGTTTAAACAATTAAGAGTGTATGATTTAAAGTTATTTTAATAGAGTTTGTTTTGTTTTTTAATTGGTATTGAATTCAGTTAATCATTAAGTAATTTAGGGATGTTGATAATTGTGTGCACGTTATAGTAATATTAGGATTTTCATTATGGTTTGTGTGTGTGTGTGTGTGTGTGTGTGTGTGTGTGTGTGTGTGTGTGTGTGTTTTGCAGCTGTTTAATGAGATGCTCAGTGAGTTGGGCTGTAATTTCGATCGCTCTTCCTCGTTGTTCTGTGGTATTAAAGAACTTGCTCGGAGATTCTCGCTCACGTTTGGCCTGGATCAGTTGAAGACCAGAGAGGCCATTGCCATGTTACATAAGTACGAACACACACACACACACATACACACAAATACAAAACACACTAATCCTACAGGAACACCAGAACAAAAAAAATAAAACATATCTGAGACGCAGTCAGCTGCAACGGGTCACTGGTCTCTTAGCCAACATTAGAAATTTTGTCTTATCAAATGCATCCTGACAAAATTCAGCAGGTTGATTTTGTAAATAATTTTAATGATATTTGTTTGATTTAACTGATTGCAGAAAAATGTCGTGTGGAAAGTAATGCCATATTAAACAATTACATAGACTGTTATATTTCTTCTGAAAATTTAAAAGGAGATTTCATCCATCACGAGTGGCCCACATCTCGTGGCAGAGTCTACATTTATTTCCTTTTCTGAAAAACATTTTGGTGCTGAATGGAATCAGTCAGTTTTATAGCCTGGCTTAAAGAGAGACTGTGTTCAGGTCTTGCATGTTAACTATACAGCCACACACACACACACACACACATAACATATATATGTGTTTATTAATGTTAAATAAAATTGAGTTTGGTTGTAATTTTTTTTGTGTTTTTAGGGACGGTATAGAGTTTGCTTTTAAAGAGCCCAGTCCACAGGGGGAAGGCGGACCCCCTCTAAACCTTGCCTTCCTCGACGTCCTGAGTGAGTTTTCCTCTAAACTGCTGCGACAGGACAGGAAGACTGTGTAAGTGTCTCTTTTGCATTCTTTCTCTCCCTCTCTCCATCTCTCTCTGAGGTTTCCTTTATTTGTCTCTCTTCTGTCTGTTATGGCTTGATGTGTTGGCCCTGATTTTCTATAATACATGAGATTTAAATGTATTTAATGTTTTTAATTCAGTACCTGTATTCTCTTCCTCGCCCCCTGGCGTGTGTAGGCACATGTATCTGGAGCGATTCATGACGTTTCAGATGTCCCTGCAGAGGGAGGAGTGCTGGCTGCCACTCATCTCTTACAGGAACTCATTGCAGGCTGGAGCTGACGATGACACCATGTCTGTAATCAGTGGGGTCAGCAGCAGGGGGTCTTCTCGCAGCAAAAAGCCCAAAGTCACCCCCATACCTGCCAAGAGGAAACTGCCTGAGGGTGGGTATATACACGCATATGTGCACACACCAAAGTCAGCCTTTACCTTTACCTTAAAATTCCCCTCCCTTCAAAGTTTTTATCAATTTACCGATTTACAAAGCCAATTACCCAACCCACATATTAGGACTATCATTAGTGATGCCCCAACACCAGAAGGGTAAGGACAAGCACATGCCTCCTCCGACACATGTGAAATCAGACTCCGTCTCTTTTTGAACTGCTCCTGATGCAGCATTGCCGAGTAGCCTCACAGTACGCTCGGAGGAAAGCGCAGCGGTTCTGATACATCAGCTCACAGATGCCTTGTGGTGGTCGACATCACCCTTTGGAGTAATGAGGGGAAAGAGCGCTATCTATCCACCCAGACAGAGCAAAGCTTATTGTGCTCTCTCAGGGCTCCGGCAGCTGATGGCAGGGTACATAAACAGGATTCGAACCAGCGGTCTCCCGATCATAGTAGCAGCACTTTAGACTGCTGGTCCACTCGGAGCCCCTTTACCTTAAAAGTTAGCAAAGGCATGTTTATTTTACTGGAGCTGTAAGACTAATGTAGCAAGTAGCCCATTTATAGCCCACTAATTAGCAGTGAGACTTAATGTAGCAAATATCGAATGGATGCTTTTGTGGTTAAATATTACATTTATTAGTTACACTGTATTATATATTTGTACATATGATGTTATAAATATGGGTTATATGTATGTTTCTGATTGTGTGGATGTTTTTTGTGTGTGTGCCTTTGCATGTGTAGAAGACAGTAGCTGTAGCAGTGATGCAGGTGTGTGGATGGCACGTGAGCAGAGTGTACAGCAAACACCTGTTATGATGACGTCGCCCCACATGACCTCCACTGTGCTGCGGGAGGCTAAGAAGCTCCGCCCAGACGAGGGATACGTGGGAGTTTACACCATGAGCAACGAACCGCAGCACACGCCGCTCCCGCAAACACACCAGGCCATCGACTACAAGTAAACACACACACTCAAACTCGCATCATGACGACTCTATAAGAAACAGTACAGACAGACACTGCTCAAAGAGGACAAACAAATAAGCTGACCATAAAAAACGAGCTAATTCATTACTTTAAAAAAATATATTTCATGTACATATAAAAAAAGCTATTTTTACAATGTTTATTTTAATATACTAGTATAGTTATGCTATTTAACACTAGTTTCACCCACAACTCAGCTCAGTTAGACACACCAGAGAGACTCAAATGCTTACACTTATGCTTTGTGTGTTTTCTTTTTTTTTTTTTTTTGTCAAAACACCTTTTAACACGTGTGTCTGTGTGATTTCAGTACGCATGTAGCATGGATGCTGGCGCAGAGGCAGCAGCAAGAGAGAGCCAATATCCAGAACGCCAAGATGAGAAGTCACATGCAGCACGCCATGTAAGCATATGCACACAAACATATTTCCCATTTATGTAACATTTTTGATGTGCCTAATAAAAAGGAAAGAATATGTGAGGGATACATGAGGGAAACACTTTCAAACATATAAGCACAAACCCTTTTTTATCTTTATATTTTTTAACATTTATATTTTAGGCAACAAAAAAGGTGTGTGAAATTATTCAGATGGGTCACTGTTCTACTGTATCTTAATAGGTGGACTGTGCAGCAGATTATGTGATAGATTGATTTGCTTTACAACATTAGGTTTTTAGATCACTGTGTCTGACTAAAGTCCCTCCCCATCAGACTACACTCTGGTGAACTTTTTTTTATTGAATTGTAATTTGAACATGCTGTTTTTCACTGGTGTCAGCTGTCAGGGCATGGTTCTCACAGTTCTCTCTATGGTCTATTCTGTTTGATCTTTTGACGTAATATAAAGAATGGTTGTTTTTGTGTGACAGCAACAATAAGTTTAGATTTTAGTGATATACTGGTACACAGTTGTTATAATTTACACTAGGGTTGGATGTATGTAAAGTCTTTTTTTCCCATCTGTTGCATTAAAATGTTACACCATCATTTGATTTTGGGCAACCAGTAACTCACTTGGATCCTAATCCAAACCTACACACTTTGTTTCTGCTGCACTTTTCCTCAGTTTAATCTGTCCTCTGAGGTTTGCAGGTCAGTCCGCATTTTCAGACATATAAAGTCACTCCCGCAGAGCGTGTGACATCTCGTTATTTCATTCTTCACCCCATAATTACACACCACCTCTGTTCTCACACGGTCATGTCTCTCTCTCTGCTGATTAATCATTATGTCTCACCTTCTTAAGCACAGTCAGGTTTGACTTTAGTTTCTTCAGCTTTGACTTTGTTCTGGTTCTGGAACAGTAGCCTTGATTTTGAGAAAGGTGCTGGATAAATATTTTGTTTTTGTTTGCTGTTTACCTCAGTCGGCGGAGCACAGGGCTGATGGAGGATGACGAGGAGCCGATTGTGGAGGACGTAATGATGTCATCAGAGCAGCGTCTGGAAGACCTCAACGAGGGCATGGACTTTGATACCATGGACATCGACCTGGTACTGCAATAACACAGCATCATTTTAACATGTCAGACAGTGTGACTGTGCTTTAATTGGTTTAATTGATCACTGTTTTCTAATTTGTTATAGAGTGGATCATATGAATAATATAGCATATATATTATTGAATACTCCCATTTGGTCTGTAGTATATTACACTGTAAGAATGAGCATGTTGATTGTACTAAAACCTTGTTTCTTCAAAAGGGCAACTTTACAGTTTCTCATTTAAAGTAGGAATTTATACAACATATCTGGCAGTTTTATTTACCATTATTTTTATGCACTATAAGGCGCACTATCAATGAATGTCTGTTTTCATACATAAGACGCACAGGATTATAAGAGACACAATAAGGAACTTCTAATTCAGAAGGTCTCGCTGCTGGGTGGTGGTTGGGGGTGTAGCTAACTAAGTTAAGTAAAGCTAAGCTAAGTAAACAAAACTGTAACTGTAAAAAAGACTTTCTTTTAAATTCAAGTGCTGGATGTTAATATACTCCGATTTCTCTTTCTGCTTACGTTTATGTACAGTAAACTTAGATTTCTGAATTTGTCCAGCACTGAAGCTGCAGCTTTAGCATTAGCGGCTAACCATTAGCGGGTAATGCTAATGCTGCCCCAGCGGTGTTAGCCAGGATTAGGAACAGGCTACAGGCAGATAATACCCACCTTTGAACGGGGAAATTGCCAGCGCGGTTAGCGGCTAATGCTAATGCTGCTCTAGCAGTGCTAGCTGGGGTTAGCAGCAGGCTACATGCAGATAATGCTTACCTCTGAATGGGGAAGTAGTGGTTAGCAGATAATGCTAATGCTACTCCAGGCCCGGGTGTTGGAGATCTAAACTGAAACTCCTTTCTGAAACTGAAATGCTGCACTTCAGTGGAGTGGCTTTATTGCTCTTTACAACCTGTCTGGTAAAATTCATATACAGGGTGCACCGGATTTAAAGGCGCACTGACGTTTTTTGAGAAAATAAAAAGGATTTTAAGTGCGCCTTATAGTGTGAAAAATACAGTATATACAAATGTCAATAACAGTAAAAATGTAGATTATATGAACATTTATAGAGCTTATTGTTTCAATTTCTATGGTGGATGTTGCAGACTGACCATGGCTGTTCAGTGAATGAATACAGAATCAGTGCTGGGTTTTATGGGTAAGGTGATTTATTGCAGAGAAAGTACAGAGTATGTTTGTGTTTGTCTGCAGCCTCCATCCAAAAACCGCAGAGAGAGATCTGAACTCAAACCTGATTACTTCGACCCTGCCTCCATCATGGATGACTCAGTAAGATATTTTTATCTTTATCTGGTTATACATCCATCTCTCTGCTTCTTACTCATCCATTCTCCTTCTTATCCCACCATCTCTTTGTTTATACAAATGTTTGTTTTTGTATAGGAGTAAGTTGTAATTAGAGAGGAGTGTTTACAGTGGAAGCAAATGTAGGGCAGAACTCTGTATATTTCTGTGCTGTTGCTCCTCAGTGACAGTAACGGTTGTGTTTGTTTTTGCAGGTGCTGAATGTGTCTATGTTCTGATCGAGCGAGCACTGAATGGAACGAGAAAGAGAGAGAGAGAGACACTGGAGCAGACTCACACATTTTGCTCTCTTCCTGCACACACACTTCCTGTTCCTCCAGCTGCGGAGTCTGCTGCACTCCCTCCTTTAACTCTTCAGTTTGTGATGGCGCGAGTCTAAATCTGCAACGTGGCGCCCCCCGCAGGAGACCCCGCGTTAAATGTGAAACCTCTCTCCCTCCCAGCACCGGCGGCAGTGAGGCTGGAGTCGGGCTGGGACTGTGCGCTCTTTTCTAAAGGCAGTGTAGAAATAACGGCTTTTTTTGTTTTTGTAACTTATAGAAGAGTTTTTGATTTGTAGGTTATTTTATAAAGACAATCAGCTGTAAATCAGAACTTTATAAAAGTGTAACTACTCGAAATGAGTATTTAAATCAACATTTCTAAAGGAGATTTCCTGTGTGGGACATGGGTTTAGTGGCTTACAGTGTTCTTTTTTTTTTTTCTTTCGTTTTCCTCTTTGTGAGCCTTTCCGGAGCTCCAGCTTCCTTAATGTACAAAGAGTTCCTTCAGTTTCTTCACTCCAGGAGAGATGTTGATTGGGCCATAGTGGGAGTTCTCTGTGTCTCTAATGGTTCTTTAAGTCCTGTAGCAGCAGCAGCTTATCAGAAGCATTAAAGGGGAATATCATCCCAGTCTGTAACAACTCTCTGCATAATTCAGTGTTTTAGATGAAGTCATTCAGAGTGATGGTTTGGTGGGAAACTGTGGTTCATTGTAGAGAAACTTGCTTTACAGTGGTGATTTCTTTTCAGGTGTGTTGATGGGACCAGTGGTCATCATGAGTACAACACACATACAGCCATTTTTCTTTTTACATTGTGTCAAGATTTTCATAAAACACGTTATCATATTTTATCAATTTTATTTGATTATGTATTTTACAACTTCATAATTATAAACAATAAATCATTTTAACATTTTTCCAATCAGTTAAATCTGTGCAATGGAGAAAAAAATGGATAAAGAAAGTACTAAAAGTACTATGATGCGAATTCTAGAAACTAACCTATTCCAGATGTGGGTGTTACATTACAAGTTAACTGTGTTCCAACATCTAGAAAATTGTACATTATTTCAAAAGACTATTTTTGAAAAAGAAAAAAAAAACGTAACGTAAAGACTTTGGTTTAACAAATTATTTACCAGTGTTTCGATGATCACTTTAGTCAAAATATGTCACACTTATTTCATACCCATATATTAATTTTTAGCAATGTTGCAGGCTAGCATTGTTAGTGATACCAGTTAATTCAGTTCTTGGATTCTGAATTTTGGGTCGGTGAGGCTCTCTGAGTCAGAAATTCGACTTGGTTGGGCAAATTGAACTCAGCATTACCTTCTTAACTCCTATAGTCTAAGACAAGTGTGATGCTATGTGAAATGTAGAATATATTTAATAGCATTTTAGTGAGAATATCCGTTAAGTGAAGATATATTTTTTTTTTTGTCACGTCATTTATCTTTACGTTCTTCTTAAGCAAGAACTTCGAAGAACATTTCTTTCTCAAGACATATATATATTTTAATCCGGCCTCTGATTCTATTCACCACCACTGTGAGCAATTCCTAAAACTGAGCATTTTACACCAAACCCACTGTAAATGACTGATCACATCTTAACTGGTTAATTATGCTGTTAGAATTTACCAAATAGCCCTGCCGCAGTGCTCGCTCAGGATAGGTCAGATCGCAGTGAGAGCGTTCGTTGTTTTTATTGTTTTACTGCCTGAATGGAAAAACTCCCAGAAAGTTTCGTACAGATGGACTTCTCTATACTCCAGTTTAAAGATTGCAATTAGTTATA
Source organism: Astyanax mexicanus (assembly GCF_023375975.1). Classification (NCBI taxonomy): domain Eukaryota; kingdom Metazoa; phylum Chordata; class Actinopteri; order Characiformes; family Acestrorhamphidae; genus Astyanax; species Astyanax mexicanus. The sequence goes on along the minus strand of NC_064408.1, from coordinate 38,059,675 downwards.
TTAGGTATAATATATTGTTATATATCTTTTTAAATATATAATTATATATTATATATTCTACACAGAAAATGCGTGTAAATGTGAATTGGTGCTGATTTTTGTATTTAAGTTGGATTTTTTTTTTTATTTTGTTTTATTTTATTTTATTTTTTCCCCTCACCGTAGCCGCAGGTCCACTAGAATGTAAGATTTCAGACAGACTGCAGCAACAGCAACGGATTAAATTCTTTTGTTTTTCTTTTGCTGATTTCTTAACTTTTACCTGAACTTTTTTTCCCCGTGTGTTGATGTTTTTGTTTAACCTGACCTCTTTCCTTTTGCTTTTCTGTTTTCTTTTTCTTTTTTAGGGTCTGTGTTTTTGGGCTAAAATCATGGATATGTTAATGGTGATGGATAAGTGTAATCAATGGTGAGGGTTGTTGAGGCAACTGTGAGATTTCTGCAAAGCATTCTGGATTTTAATTGAATATTTATGAGTTTGGTTCCCCCTCTTTCTTTTTTTTGTGTCACAAATTAATTTCAACTCCCCTCTCTTAATCTGTGTTGAACTGCTGAACGAGTGTGAGTGAGTGTGTGTCTATGTGTAAAATATGATATTGGACTGTATATAAATCCAAGTGTTTTTTATTCTATTTACAAAAAGAAAATGTCCACTGTTCCATTTCCTGTTTGTATTTATGTCAGAGACAAAAAAACCTTTTGGAACAAAATAAACCCTCAGCTGTGATTTTACCTTTCTGTATTGCCGCTGTGTGTCCATCAGGGGGCGCAGAGCTCCTGTTCTCTTTAGCAGCTACACAAATATATCACCACAGTAAATTACATAGTAATACACACAGAGTAATCCCCCAGTACTGCAGTACTGATCACTCGCACAGAGTAATCCACCTGTTCAGCAGTACTGATCACACACACAGAGTAATCCACCTGTTCAGCAGTACTGATCACACACACAGTAATTCACCTGTTCAGCAGTGCTGATCACACACACAGAGTAATCCACCTGTTCAGCAGTACTGATCACACACACAGAGTAATCCACCTGTTCAGCAGTACTGATCACACACACAGTAATTCACCTGTTCAGCAGTGCTGATCACACACACAGTAATTCACCTGTTCAGCAGTACTGATCACACACACAGAGTAATCCACCTGTTCAGCAGTACTGATCCCACAGTAATCCACCTGTTCAGCAGTACTGATCACACACAGAGTAATCCCCCTGTTCAGCAGTACTGATCACTCGCACAGAGTAATCCACCTGTTCAGCAGTACTGATCCCACAGTAATCCACCTGTTCAGCAGTACTGATCACACACACAGAGTAAATCCCCCTGTTCAGCAGTACTGATCACACACACAGAGTAAATCCCCCTGTTCAGCAGTACTGATCACACACACAGAGTAAATCCCCCTGTTCAGCAGTACTGATCACACACACAGTAATTCACCTGTTCAGCAGTACTGATCACACACAGTAACGCACCTGTTCAGCAGTACTGATCACACACACACACAGTAATCTACCTGTTCATCACAGTACTCATCTGTTCAGGAGTAAAGGTGTCATTCACAGTAGTATATGTTTAGTACAGTTGAAATAATGCCTTGTAAAAAATGCCTGTATAGCAAGTGAAGTTCAGTTTTAACATTTCTTTGATTTCTCTTTTCTTCTGCTTTGTTATTTTGTTTTGTTTGGTCTTTTTGGCAGAACATTGGTACACACACACACAGACTTTACAGGGAGTGGGAGTAGCCTTAGAGTGCAACAGAGATAATCTAATGTGGCTTTAGAGTGTGTATGTGTGTTTCATGACAGTTGTGTGTTTTGTTCTGATTTAAAATGATTTTAGGGAGAACATTCTCAGGCCTGTGTGTGTGTGTGTGTGTGTGTTCCTTAAGGAGAGTGATGTCATTCGCTGTCATTCTGCATCAGCACCGCCTCTGGACACCGTCAGCTCACACTAACTCACCCTCCAGCACAGAGAGAGATGGGGAGAGAAGAAGGAGAGAGAGAGAGATGGGGGGAATGCAAAAAGAAGGGACATGCAAGGAAAAAGAAAGAGCAAAAAGGGGGAAGTGAGAGAGAGCAGACGTTTCAAATCTCATCAAATTTGAAACATGACTGCATTCAAACACACATCACATAGTTGCTAATGAAGGCTCATATATAAACAATAAGCAAACATTTTTATAACACAACACCAATATCAGTGTTTGCTATCATTTTGATGATTAATGGTGCTCAGAGTTTGTTTTATTGTATCTCCGCTGAACCCAAGTAGAACCTAGAAAAGCTGGATATGATTGCTCCTGACACAGTGGATGAATACAGTCATGTGATTTTAGCTCATAAAATTAAAACATTCAGACACTTCAGCCTTCTGGAATGTCTTGTGCAATCAAGAATATGTAAAAATACATTACAAGGAACAAGGCGTGTGTGTGTCACTTGTGTTTTGCTTCGGTAGTTCTATAGGAGCAGTTTTATTTAAAGAAATTAAAGCAATAAGTTATTATTTAAAAAATAATAGAATTGTTCCCATAAATACTGGGGTACAAATGTATTTTTTTTAAATTCCCCAATTACTCCTCTAATCATTCCCTCAACACTATAAGGGTAAGGACAGCACAAGCCTCGTCCAATACAAATTAAGTGAACCACCTCGTCTTTTTAAACTACCACCAACACAGCGCAACTTGTTAGCTAGCTAAAGTCCCCGAAAGAAAGTGAGATGCCTGCACCAAGTCAGTATCACAAAAAGAGAGCTCACGATTCTTGGGCCATAGAGTAAGTGTTTGAGCCACTCAAAACCCCTCAATGTTTTTATTCATTGTTGGCAACAGACCAGTGCTGCACACATCAAATTTAGCGATATCTGTGGGGAGATCTGGTTTGTTTGGGACGAACTTAAAAGAATATATTGATCCATACACCCTCAAGACAAAATATAAATTCGGGTCACAGTGTGTTGGTCTAAAATCCAAAAAAATCTTACTAGACCTATTGCTGCCCTCACCAGCCAACAGCTCACTGCTGGAATTAAGCGTTTAGCTATGTTATGATGGGCTGTTAGCATTTTAGCCCAGTAAAAGGCTACATTACTAGCCTTGCTACTTCAGAATCCTAACTAAGTAGGCCAGAAAATCTCTAATAGAGAGGCGAATATATGAAGTGAATTTTGTGCCAAAGTTTTACACAAAAAATAAAAATTTGCTATCAAAATTTCAAGAATCAAAAGGAAAAAGTGTATACTGCAAATTCAAAAGAGAAATATGTGGATAAATATATATATATATATATATATATATATATATATTTAAATACTTGGCTACTTAATTATTCTTTGAAGTTATTTGAAAAGTATTTCAGTTTGGATTTTTCTTTTTATAATAATTTTATTTCTGATTTTTCCCCATTTTCTCCCAATTTGGATATCCAATTGTCCCACCTCTTTGTGCGTCCCCATCACCGGTGACGCCCATGACCTTCGGAGGATGCGGACAAGCACACGCCTCCTCCGACACGTGTGAAGTCAATCACCCCCTTTTTTTGAGCTGCTGCGGATGAATCGTTGTCTGAGCAGCTAGCGCGCTCGGAGGAAAGCACAGCGGCTAGGTTCCGATTCATCCGCTCACAGATGCCTCATGCTGCCAAGCACCACCTTAAGTGTGATGGGCAGAGAGCACCATCTACCCACCCCAGAGGGAGCAGAGCCAATTTTGCTCCCTCTGAACACCGGCAGCTGATGGCAAAGCTGCATGAGCGGGGGTTCGAACCTGCGACCTCCCGCTCATAGTGGCAGCGCATTAGACCGCTGGACCACTCGGTGCCAGTTTGGATTTTTCTGTGGATTTTTGTGGATTTTGCTAATAGATTTCTGCTTCTGGAAGCTCTTGTTTACTTCTGCTTCAGTTTTTAACTGGCATACTTTAAGCATGAATATTTAGCACACCTCGCTAACATGAGCTTTTTAATGGAGTGAAACACTTACTTAGATAATAAATATAACATTAAATATAAAGTTTGTATGAGATTTAATTTAATTGTAAAAGTATCTGCTGCTGCTGTGTACTGGAAGCTGTTCCCTCCGCCATGTTTGGAAGAGAGATTGAAGCTCAGACGGGGCTAAGCCCCGCCCACCCTTAAAACTCAGAATCAAAAAAATGTAGCAGAAGCACAAAAAATCCACAGAAAATCCAGAGAAATATAAAAATGAAAGCAAAGACTGATCAAATCCAAACTGAAATAGTTTTCCAATTATATTTAAAGATGTATATTTGCTATATTTATTTCTCTTTTGAATTTGCAACATACACTTTTTTCTTTTGATTTTAAAAATTGCTGATTTTATTCATTTATTAATTGCATAAAACTTTTGGCATAAAATTGACTTCATAAGAATACCCATTGAGATTCTTCAGGTTTGTTGGGCCACTAGAAGGCATTTTTTCTATTTGAGTTACTTTCTAACTGTTTAGCTCATAGACTGTATATAAAGATGGACGCCGTGTCGCCGTTCCCATTCATTCAATGAAAATGAAGCCAAAATCTTCCGCCATTTTGGCGATTCAGAGACCAGAGTCTGCGCAGTAGAGACCAGAGGAGGGAGAAAGGCTGTGGAGAGACCGCCTACTCATTTAAATAACCCCGCCCCTGAGGGCTGCCTCGCGGTCACAGACTGCAGAGCGGGGCGGAGCGGAGCTGACGGTCTGTTATTGGTCCCGCCCATAAGCAGCCCTTTTACCATAACCACACCTTTTTTGAATAGAGCCGAATAAAGTTTTAAAAACCGAATTCTGTGGGGATATAAAAATTTGACAATATAAGCAGAGGTTACACTAGCTGTTGCATTTAAATAATGGAGGTAGAATTACAGTATATTAGAAAAAAACGTGATTGAAAGTTGTCTGTTTTGCCATTGAAACCTATGGGGATGGGTGGGGTTACACAGCTTTCTGCAGCCGAACAGCAGGGGGCGCCCGACCTGTGGTGGCTTCACTTTTAAGAAACGATGCTCTGTCCAGCTATATACAGTCAGTGGTTCCCAACCTATGGGTCGCGACCCAACCTATGGGTCGCCAAAGATCCACGATGGGTCGCGAAGCCCTCTTGATTTTAAGGGGTTTAATTTTAATACTATATATAGTCTAGGGTAAGCAAAATTCGCCGCGCTGCGCTGCGCTCTCTCTGTCTCTCGCTCTCTCCGGCAGCGCGGAGCTGAATTCAGCGCGAGGCTGAATATAATAATATAATAATATAAGAATATAAAACTCAGTTTAGTTAAATAAATGAAAATGAGTGAGGGCCTGTAAAGTTAATCAATTATTGTCCAATATTTGGACAGGTTGAGGTTTTGGTGAGCTGTTTTACTGATTTGAAACTGAAACTGAAACTGATATTATTCTTTTTTTTTGTTTGTTTGTTTTTATTTTATATAAATTATTTTTTATTCATTTTAAATAGTTGTATTATTTTATTGATCTAATTATTTTTTTCTTCATAAGATAAAAATTCCTTATGTTTTATGTATCAATTTTTCCTTTTTTACGTGTTTATTTTATTCATCTATAGTAAATGTCAGTTTTTATTTGTCATTTCTAACCCCCTGTGATTTGTGGGATTAGTCTTCGGAATTTTAGGAAATATCTTCAGATTAAAACCTGTTAATGCACTACTAGCTTTAATAAGTCAAAACACGTTGAAAAGACGAAACTTTTTTTAAAATTAAATAAATACAGTTATTATATATAAAGACATACTGACTAAATTTATTAAGTCAGGCTAAATTAATTAAAATGAAGATGCATACATAAATACATAGGAAATACATTTTAAACGACTAACTAAAAAAAATATTTTGTTTTTCTAAAGCAGGTTTGGCTTATGGGCGGAAGTGGTGGGCGCTATGGCGACACTTCCGCCTCTCTGTGTTTGAAGTCGTTGGTGGCGGGGTTTTGAGGGGTAAATAAATACGAAATGAAGTTTAATGAGAGCGCGAATTGAGGTAAATGTGTGAGGATTTGTGTTGGAATGGAGGAGAAACAGAAGCTGAACGCGCCGCGGGACTTTCTGAGGGGAGCAGGTCGGTTAGCCAGCCTCTTTTTGGAATTCTCCTGTCCACCTTAAATTTCGCCGCAGTTACACTCTGTTATCTGGAAGGCCAGACTGTACTGGGTGCCATGTTTAAGGTGGAAAGGGGAATTGGAATTAAAAGACAACGTCACTTTAATTTTTGAGTGTTTAACACACCTTAATTTACTTTTAAACTCTTTTAAATGCTGTCTGTGTTTGAAATGAACTTACCTGGAACCAAGCTTTTTTATTCTGCTTCGTTATTCTGTTATTTTGTGGTGTTTAAAGATATGTTAGAAATTTAGGAAGTTGGAGGTAAAAATAACTAAGGTGTAGTGTGCAGGATGTAAGAGAATATATAGAGCTTAGTTAGAATGTCTGTTGTAAATAAAACTGTTGTCATTACGTTTTTCATAAAGTAAAGAGAATACCAGTTGTAGCACCAGTGTCAGTATAGATAGGCTTTATATACCAGACATTATTGTACACAGCCTTCTCTCTGTTTCTCTCTCCGTCTCTCTGTGTCTCTATCGTTTGTCTGATTTTCTCTCTCTCTCTCTCTCTCTCTCTCTCTCTCTCTCTCTCTCTCTCTCTTGTTCTTCTCTATCTCTCTCATCTGTCTGTCTCTCTGTTTCTCTCTCTCATCTGTCTGTCTGTCTCTTACTCTCTGTCTCTTTCGTCTGTCTGTCTGTCTCTCTCTCTGCGGACAGTGTGGTACACATCTCTTTCGTCTGTCTCTCTCTTTCTCTCTCTTTTCTGTCTATTTCTCTCTTTCTCTCTCTCATATGTCTGTCTCTCAATTCAATTCAATATTGCTTTATTAGCATGACTGTGTGAGGTACAGTGTTGCCAAAGCATTATAACAATTAACAACAACAAGGATATGAACATGCGTAATAGAGGCAATAATAACAATATTTAGCATGTGTTTAACAAAGAAGAATCATTATGACTTTTATAATAATGATATAATTTATCAATAATTACTATTATATAATAATGAATCACTTTCTGTGATTAGTAGGGTGGGGGTCCCCAAGAGGGTTGTGTTCAGGTGTGTTACCCACAAGTTATCTTTTTATTTTTAATATACATGTGAAGTAATACTTTGGTCCTTGAGTGTTTACCTGTTTTAGTTGTAAAGTGTGTGTTAAAATTAACTTTAAAAAATAGCTTTTTCTATCTCTCTCTCTCTCTCTCTCTCTCTCTCTCTCTCTCTCTTTCTTTCCTTCTGTCTGTCTCTCTGTTGCAGCTGTGACTCGCCCATCCTCTCCAGCTCTACTGACCCCGTCTCACTTCACTGTGACCTGTGCCACCAACCCCCAACCCCGTCCTCCAGATCCACCTACACTGGGCCAGACACACACTCCAGACCCGTGGGTCATCATCACTCGAACTCAGCAGGAGCTGCAGGAGCTCCGGAGAGAGAACCAGAGACTGCTGCTCAAGCACAAAGACACAAGCAGTACACAGTATAGTACACACCACACACGCTACACACACAGCCCTGAGCAACTGAGGAGAGACAGTGAGGAGCTGAGAGGAGAGGTTAAAAGATTGAAGGAGGAGCTCAGAGAACGAGAACGAAACATCAGCAGGTACAAACATACACATAAACACCTTTCAAGGTAAATACCTATAAAACTCTTTATGTGAACAGAAATAATAGCAATGGAGGTAATGATAGATTATTATGATTTTTATCATTATGTAACAACTATATTAATTTGTCTATTCTCAAATAGTCAAAAACTTAGAAGAAGTACAATAAAGGCCAGAGTACACCGATAGAATAAACACATACAACCAAAAACATACATAAATGTTTGCGTGCTGTGTCATGGCCATTTGTGTTTGTTTGTATTTGTCTGGAAATGTGTTCAGAAGGCCCTGAGATTTTCCTAACTGAACTCTGATCAGGGTTTTGCGTTGTCAGTGCACTATTGGATGTATATATATTTACCCTTTAAATGAGATAACATCTGACAGTTATGAACAACTGTCTACAACATTTCCATCAAAACTCTAGTGAACTCTAGTTCCTTAAATCACAGTTTCAGGTTGAGTTTGACATGCTGATATCATAAATGGATACAATTCATTTGGTTAATCCTGTAACTAACAACCCATTCTCCCAGTTCACTAAAATCTTGAAGGATGATACAATCAGTGGAGTGTCTGATATTTCCTAGATGTGATCAGAGATGTGATATATATATATATATATATATATATATATATATATATATATATATATATATATATATATATATATATATATATATATATATATATAATATATTTGTGCAGATGTATACAGAAACTTTCAGACATCTGGGCACCACAGATGAAATTCCATAGAGCATATTTGTGCTCAATAACTCACTCTGTGTGTGTTTGTTTTGCAGGCAGTGTGCTGAGCGGGAGGAGTTGAGTGTGGAGCTGCTTCACTGCAAGGATGAACTTAAACAGAATAGAGAGAAGGTACACTCATTCTTGCGCATTCTCTCATACACTTTTTCTCTCTCTCACTCTTTCTCTCTCTCTCTCTTTCACTCTCTCTCACACACACACACACATACACTCTGCTCATAGTCAGAGCAAATAAATTAGAACATAGCCTGCACCTGAGGGGAAATATCGATCTCACTAAAGCTCTACTACAGTGAATCTCTTGTGATGAGCAGCATGCCTCAATATCAAGTTAGTGTCTTAACAGATGGTCTTTAAGAGATTTTCAACCTGAGAGAAGGGCCATACAATTATTGTGTCTTGGATCTTATCTATGAGAACATCATGGATGATGCCACAAAGTCTACCAGACTGACCATTTATAGAGATGTGTGCAATAGCAAGAAAAAAAAAACAATTGATGCAAACAAAATAAGAATATTCAGCAACTCTTTTCTGTTTAATGACCAGATTCAGATTCTCTAATTTTAATATTAAAATTAGAAATTAAACCAAAGATGAGAAGAAGGGAGACAGGGAAACATATGAAGAAGAGACAGTAAAGGACAGGAAGGTCAGTGGTTGGATCCCTTTAACTGACATGGCTGAAGTGCACTTGATTGCTCTCTTCAGATACTTGGGTGGCTGCCCATCACTCTGAGTGTGTGCACACTGGCTGTAATCATGAGTTTGTGTGTTTGTGTGTGTTTGTGTGTGGATGCCAAGGATGGGTTAAATGTGCAGGCTGTTCTTTTGTCTGTTTTTCCAGCTATAGTGCAGTTACACAATAAAACCATATATAAATCATCAGAGGCAGGATAACTACAATGGTGTGCGTATGTGTGTGTGTGTAGTTGGCAGAGTGTGTTTTGCAGCGTGAGCAGTCAGAAAGAGAGCTACAGTGCTCTAAAGAAGAAACACAGCGGCTGCAGGAGCAGGTAACACACACACACACACACTTCCTGAGTGGTAAACAGAGCCATGTGTAGAACTGTGTATTGATGCTAAATATAGAGCTGATTTATCAATCAAGAATAAGAAATATTAGGTCATTAACTTGCATTAAAGCTGATTTTAATGTTTTGCAGTGTAATTGTGACTGTAGGGCTAATAAATGTAAATTATCTCTGTTTTGATTAGTCATACTCAGTTGTACACTCAAAAAGTGGCGTAGGATGAAATACTTATTATAACCTCTAACTGAATGGGTAGGAATTAACTAAATAATTTGATTTAAGTATTAAAAAAAAATTCAATATGCTAAGTGGGGGGAGCTAAATTATTCTGAGCTCAGTGGGTGGGGCTAAACTTCTGAAGGCTGAAAGCGTGTGGTTAAAACACTGTAGACTGAATAGGTGGGGCTTAATTGCTGTAGGGTGAAACTTAGTGGGGCAATTTACTGTACACTAAATGGGCTAAATTGTTTTGAAGTGAGATGAAGGTGCTGAATGAGAAGAAAAAACATGTTTTGTGTGTGTGTGTGTGTGTGTGTGTAGGTTCAGCAGGTCTGTGAGAGTCATTCTGCAGAAATCTCAGCACTGACTCACACCAACACACACCTGCAGAGCAGTCTGACAGCTGCCACACAGGAAGTGACCTTACTAAGACAGAACTTGGAGGAAGTGATATCAGAGAAAGAGATGGTTCAGGAGCAGCTCAGGTGAATGTACCTTACTCTAAGTGTGTGTGTATAAATGTACCTTCACGAACTGGACATTAGCTATAGAGAACAATAAAATCCAAGGCAAAATGTAAAACATTTAACCTGAAAGAGGCTATGAGGGTAATATTGGAATAGATTATAAAAGGAGGAGGGGGAGAAGGGAATGAGGTTAGATAAAGTTAGTTTGTTAGGAGTGTTAGGAGAGTAAGTGCTTTTTGAAGAGCTGATCCTGCAAGAGATTATCATGCTCTGGGAGCGGTAGTTAGTTTGTTCCACCATCGGGGAACCAGGGAGGAGAACAGTCTGGATTGCTTTATGTGAAGGGTTAGTAAAGCAAGGTGACTTTTACTGGAGGAGAAAAGCATCCGGGAGGTAGCATAGGAGTGAGTGCATGTAGGAGGGAGCTGTTCTGTCATCACCTTGTAGGCAATGCATGCTACATGTCCTGGAACGGCAACAAATAAACCCTGATTCCTAAACATTTGTTTAACATTTCTATTTGTGTTTCTATGTGTGCAGCTCTCAGAGTAGTGTGATAGCAGAACAGGCAGACACTCTGCAGAAACTACGCAGCTATATCGGGACTAGGAGTGAAGAGGAGAAGCAGCACACACTCATACAGGTACACACATAGTGTATACATACAAGCAGACTGCTTAACTGAATATCACTTTATTTCAGTGGAATAAAAGCAAGGAGATGCATCAGTTGCTCATTGGATGACCTACGTAATAAAAAGTCAGAGATTAAGAAACTTCAACTTACAGCCCAGCACAATGACTGTATAAATATGCCTTTCCCTGGCAATATTAGCTTGTAATATTAAAAATTTACAAATGAATGTTAGACACTGGACATGGAGAGCATTTTCAAAAATTATTTTTTTCAGTGACAGGAAACTGCATTTTTGTGTAGATTGGAGGCCAAAAACTTAGTCAGTCCCACTTTTCCAATAATGTTGAATATTTGGCTCTTTATTTAGCAACATTGTTGTTTTAATCTGTTTAACAAAAAATACACACTAATAACCAAAAATGAGTTGCAATAAGAAGAAAGTGTTGGATTGCAATGCTAAAGGTAACCAGGAACAATAAACAATCCATTGAACTACACATACAAAGGTATTGCCAGAGTATTGCTGCAGATTTCACCTCCTGAAGGCCTGGTGTCACAGTGTGGTGTACTATTTTGCACGATGCTGTTCACCTTTGATCTTTATTTCAGGCATTTGACTGCCCTACGTTATGTTAAAGAACACTTGCAAACAGTGGCTCTACCTGTTCCATGCTTGCATAGAGCTTACACATCACCAGATTTTTCCATGACTGAAAAAAATGAAATGCTATTAGATGCACTATCAACACTCCACCCCATACTGCAAAATCTGCAGGGACTGTGTGAGACAATTGAGGTTGCATGGGATTATGGCAGGACACCATTAGGTACCTTACCTTCTCTATGTTTAGACATCTAACACATGTGCTGGACACTGCCTCTGAAGGTGTAGATTAGGAGTGGGCAATATTATATCGTATACAATATATCGTGACACAGAAATATCATGATATTAAAAATCCATATCGTGATAATAGGGATGTTTTGTCTTAAAGCTTCACAGTAAATAATGGACTACTTTTAAGTGTATTTATTGTATAATTGTTTTAGTTTGCAGTTTATATGCATGAAAATATTCTGCAATATTTTTGCTGCATTATATTATTTTATGCTATATTATTTATTTTGCCACATAATGATTATACTGTTATACTATTATACCATATTCATAAAATGTAATTAATTATTTTTCTGTTATCCTATATCGCCAAGTATATCGTTATTGCAAAAATACCCTGAAATATTGTGATATTATTTTAGAGCCGTATCGCCCACCCCTAGTGTAGATCAAGAAATATTGCCCATATCATATCATGATTTATTGTTTTTAGTAACCTCTATCTACCTTCTGAATAGCATTGCAGTCCAACATTTTCTTCTGTAACAATTTTTTAAATGATAAGTGAAGAGCTGAATTAAAACACAGGTCTTTATTATTATTATTATTATTATTTAAATAAACATAGAATTGAACACAACATACATTCATCCACAACACAGGTCTGACCAAATCCTGTTGATAGGTTGGTTGACTGTTGATTGCTGTTTGAAGCAAAAAAGATGTTTACTCAGATTAAAAATTGTCTATGTGTGTGCACTTGTAGAAGCTGGAAAAGGAAAAAGAAGCATTAATCATGTCTGTGGAGCTGCTGAAGGTTCGTGTTCAGGCCTCCAACGACATCCTGGCTTTACAGGAGAGAGAGCTGGGAGAGCAGGTCAGAACTAACACGGTCATGATCACCTTATCCACTAGGTAGTCGTTTCCCCTTGTAAGGGTTCATAAATCAAAGCACTTTACTGTTTAGAGAGCAAAACCTGGTTGTAAAAGATGATCTGGGTTATAAATGCTGAAGTGTAAAGTATCTTTTGAGCTCCAGCCTGGAGATAAAAAGGACCAGAGAATATTTTCTGCGTATTTAACCATTTTAGCACCACCAGGTTTGGGAAATGCTGAGCTAAAGCAGCAGTAGTGTTATGCTGTTGAGTAGCAACTTTCTGTAAAGTGACCAACCTATGATTGATTCTCCAGAACTCTTCGGTAGAGTTGGAAAGAGGCGGGGCTAAATGCCTTCTGTTGTTGCTTTTTAATCTGTTTTATTGTGCAGAGATTTGAGAAAATGTGTGTGTGTGTGTGTGTGTGTGTGTGTGCATGCATGCAGAGTGATCCTCTTCATAAGGACAGTCGAGCAGGCCAGTTGCTGAGTTTGTGGCGAGAGAAGGTCTTTGTGTTGCTTGTACAACTACGATCCAGAGATTTACAACTACACTCTGAGAAATCCCAGCTACACAACACGGTAACACACACACACACACACACACACACACGCACACACACACACTACAGGACTGTATATAAGCCAGAGAATTATACAACTTACTGTTCACTTCTCCAGTCCATATAGTATATATAGGACATATTTAATTCATTTTTTCTTCACAATTTATAAGGCCAATTACCCCTCTTACTCCTTAGTTCTCCCCCATCACTGGCGGCAGCATACTCTGAAGAAAGCTCAGCAACCCGTCTTTTAAAGATGCCTGTGTTGACCAACATCACATTAGGAGTGATGTCAGGGGGGAGCCCATCTACCCACCCAGAGAGAGCATGGCCTATTGTGCTCTCTCTGACTCCAGCTGCTGATATATAGGCAGCATGACCCGGGATTCGAACCAGCAATAATAGTTGCAACGCCTTAGTCCGCTGGACCACCTGGAGCCCCCACCCTATAGCAGTTTAGCTCCATCCAGTCTACAGCAGTTTAGATTTGTTTATTTAGCCTACAGCTGTTTTTTTACACAGATAGGTGTTAATAATTATTTAATAAATTACACAGATTAGGAACATAAAACAATAGCATACAATATATGGACAAAATTATTAGGACACCTGATCGTTTATTGATTTGTTATTTATCCTGGTTTTTTGTGTGTGTGTGTAGGTATGTGATCTGCAGCAGGATGTCCAGAAGTTGCAGTCTCAGATCAGCGTTTTTCAGCACAGCCTTCAGGACAAAACAGCAGAACTGGAACTGCACAACATACACTCTCAGGTACACAAACACACACATACAATGAAGTCTATAGAGCAGGAGTGCATACTGGATAGTGGTTAAAGCCAGACCCTTCAACAGCAGTCCAGTGGAAAGACCCACACAAACTTGTATGTTAAAAAAATGTAACATTTAACACCTTACTTTTAAGTTCTCTGTATCCTTAATAAAGATCTGAACAACACTACTGTTGAAGCTCAGGTTTAAATTAGCATGGCTATGCATTCTGAATGATGGAAAATACAACAGTAATAGTAGAGTTTGGTTTTGTATTGGTTTTGTTTGGTATGTATTAATACTGTATCAACTGTGTGTATGTGTAGGAGTTGAAGCAGCAGTTGTGCAGAGCTGTGGAGGAGAACGAGATTCTGAAAGAAGAGAAAGATAAGAATGAGAAATCCCTCAGAGACATCACTAATACTGCACACAGGTAAAATATTCACATAAACACACACACTCACACATACAAGGTGTGTTAATGATTCAGGAATTTCAGGATTTGTTTGGCTTCAGTATGGTGGTGAATCTAATGCATTCTTGTGCAATAAAAATCAGGGGTGTCTGAAACATCTTAGAACAATATTACTACTTCTGTGATCATTTTATTTGATTTTCAGCACTATAAACATGATGCACCGGTCTAACACTGTCCACAGATCAAGATCCCAGTCAAAGTGGAACAACAGAAAGAAATATAGCAATATGATTCTGTGATTCAGAATGAAAGAGCAATACAGTGCAGTACAATACAATATGATAATATAAAGTGTTATAGTAAAATACAGCAGGGCATTTTAGTATAATAAAATATAAATCCAAATCCCAGAAAGCTGGGTTGCTGGGTAAAATGTTATCAAATTAAATAAAAACAGAATGCAGCGAAAATGTTATAGGCCCACATTTAATTTACAATAGAACATAGAGAAAGAGAATTGAAAGAGAAACATTTTACCATTAAAAAAACATTGGGTGGCAGTGCAATATAGAACAATACACAAATACAATAAGATACAGGATGTTGCAGTAAATGCTTAGATACAATACAGTAAAATTAAGACATGCTACCACATTACAGAAGCAATATACAATAAAATATGATACAATGCAGTATGGTTTATCTGTATTATTCTCTCTATTTTTTCTTGCTCTCTCTCGCGCTCTCTCTTGCTCTCTCATTGTGTCCTTGTTTCTCTTTCTTTCTCTGTGCAGGGTGTGTGAGTGTGTAGAGCAATGTAGAGGTCAGATGGACTCGGCTCAGTTTCAGATGAACACTCTGGCACAGAGACTCTCCTTTGCCACCAAGCGCCTTGACACCGTACACGGTGTGTGTGTGTGAGTGTGTTGGGAATACAAACTAAAACCAGTCTTTCTGAAGCATTCCAAACTTAGAGTATTAAGCGCTGTTTGGGACAGAATAACCTTTGTTCAGGGCAGTTTAAATTCGGTTCTGGGTGGTATTAATTATGGGGAGTAATTGAATAAAGTCTGTTTGAAATAATGATTTACACACTTTTTTGGGCACAACACACTTTGCTCAAAATGGTATAAACTCTGTTTGTCTACAGCAAACTGTTCAGGATGGATTTATTTAGTATGAAATAATAAACTCTGTTCTGAGTGGAATGCAGTTTGGCACACAATAATCATTTAAAACACTGTGTGTGTTCTATAGGATTGCTGTTGAGGAAAGAAGCTCTACGGAAAGCCCAGCAGGCCACAAAACCTCCAGACCCTCCAGCTTCAGACAGGCATGTAAACTCACACATTTCATTATGCTATAAGAGAAACTTACCACACACTATGAGCAGAGTTGCCAGGTTAACGGTTTTCCCGCCAAATTGGGCTTGTTTAAAAATCCTGTCGAGGGTGAAAATTCAGGGGATGTTTTTGGGCTACTTTTAAAAATGACGAGGGAGGGAGAGGGAGAGGGAGAAGGAAATCAAAATGGTAACCAGAAATCATTAGTCAATGAAAAAAAAAAAATGTTAAAGAGGAGTGAAGAGAGTTCAGGAGGGGCAAGAACAGAAATTTGCTTACTATTAAATTTGTTACTATTAAGTGTTGACTGGAATATAAAACTGTTATAAAAGAACTAATAAAACACTAATGTTAATGTTAATATTATTAATGACTTAATGAAAAATAGCAATACTGATAATAAATACCTTATAAACAATATACTAAGTTGTACACTCAAGAGTTGTTTGTCTTTTGCTTCAAACGTGTGACAGACATATATTTTGAGCTAGTTTAAGCTTCTGAAGGGAGGGTTTTAGACTGACTTTGGACTGAATATTTTAGTTGGACCTGGCAACCCTGACTGTTGAGGGTTTGATTATTTGTACTAATTGTGTTTTGTGTGTGTGTGTGTGTGTGTGTGTGTGTGTAGTAGCTGTATTGAGAGGCTTAAGGCAGAGGTGGCTCTGCTGAGCTCTGAGAGAGACCAGCTGACCCAGGAACTAAAACGCACTCCAGACCTGATCCAGAGTGCTCTGAGTGATCTTCAGCAACAGTGTACATACAAACAAACATATACACATATAGCATATATAGCTTTTATTCAAAGTCAGTTCATACAGTTTGTATGTTGTGTTGTGCTGGGTGTATGCATATGCAGTAGAGAGGCAGGTGGGCCACCTGACGCAGGCCCTGTCGTGCAGCAAGGCGGACATGGAGGAGTGTGAGCTGAGGCGTGTGGAGGCTCAGAGACAGTGTGAGGAGCATGAGGCCACCATTGTGGAGCTGCAAGCTGAGGTCCACAGTGTACAGCAGCAGAGCGAGGAGCAAGAGGGGACTATCTCAGAGCTCCGTGCTGAGGCCCATCGTATACAACAGCATTGGCAGACTGGTAAGAGATTTCAGTTATGTAATTACTGTAGCCACTGCTCAGTTCAGTACTGATCATTCTGCTCTCAGTCTCACTCTGTACTTTTCGTGTCTTCTGTTGTTTAATTTGATTTTATTATTTATTTATATAATGTATTATATATTTGATTTTTGTTAATTATATGGCCAATTTCGCCACATTTGTGCGATTTATGTCCCCAAGGAATGGCATGTTGAAATGTCTGCACAAAATAACTTTAAAATACATTTTATTATTGAGCATAGGGTATTGTACATTGACCTAATTGCAAAAGTAAAATATGCAATTAAAGACTATTTTTTTTACTTAGAACACTGAAAAATAGCATTTGTTACCTTTCCTCATTCTCTAACTATAAACTTGAAATATGCCATGAAATATAATCCTTAAAATCCTTCAGAGATTATTATTTTGCGTTCTTGTGACTCCAAATCTTATCTATGCTTTAAAAATATTTTTTTCATAATAAGTCCATAATATATTCTGAAGACCATGAGAAAACCAAAGTTAAGTTCCCTCATTAATTACATAAATGAAATTCTTAGATCTTATTTGTTTATTTTTAATGTACACATTTTGGCAAAATCACTAGAATGTGCTCAGTGTCCTAATGCTATTATAGCTGCAATTTAGATATTTTTTATGTTTTTGCTAATGCTAAAAACTCATTCTTGTTACTTTCATTCCTGTTACTGAGTTCCAGGAACAGAATTGCATTCCAGTGACAGGAGTGAACGCCAGTAACTGGAATAAGTATTGGCCCATGGTTTACTGGTTTATTAATGTGAATATTAGTTAATGTAAAACATTATAAATTCTCCATTTGTTTAATAAATTGCATAGTAATAAATTTGATCAATTTCAGATTTGGGTCTTCTAAGATAAAGTCTCGTTTTAAAAATACAATGGGCATGCATATATAGTGATTTTTCTTTAAAATAAAGACTTTCTTGAGAGAAAATCAAATGAATTAGTGGACTTGCTTTTAACCTTTTAAATGTCACTTGTTTGTAAAGAAAATGAAGTAAAGCTGTCTGAGATTGACCCGTACATGTTTTAAATAGTTAAATATATGTGTTATTAGATTCAGAGTTGAAAAAATAAAAAAACAGCAACTGGCCCTCATCAGAGCATTATACATTTTAATGCATTAGATACTGCCCTAGTTTATTCCTCTAAATAAAGTGTGTGTGTTCGTGTGTGTTCGTGTGTGTTCGTGTGTGTTCGTGTGTTCGTGTGTGTGTGTGTGTGTGTGTGTGTGTGTGTGTGTGTGTGTGTGTGTGTGTGTGTGTGTGTGTGTGTGTGTGTGTGTGTGTGTGTGTGTGTGTGTGTGTGTGTGTGTGTGTGTGTGTGTGTGTGTGCGTGTGTGTGCGTGTGTGTGCGTGTGTGTGCGTGTGTGTGTTCGTGTGTGTGTTCGTGTGTGTGTTCGTGTGTGTGTTCGTGTGTGTGTTCGTGTGTGTGTTCGTGTGTTCGTGTGTGTCCGTGTGTGTGTGTGTGTGTAGTTCTGCAGGAGAAGGTTTCAGAGGTTGAGGGTGTGCATACAAGGCAGCTCAGAGAGATGGAGACTCAGCTCAACACAGCGCGGAGAGAACACACTAAAGCAGGTACACACACACACACACACTGAATCAGACTGCTGTGAGGAGTGAAATGCAGCAGAATGATTAAATATTTATATCTGGGTAAATATTTATATATAAGTGAGTGTGAGACTCTGATCCTGACACGGTCTTTGTACAGCAAGGTCAGATGTTGTTCTGAGTCTGATCTCTTCCTCTGAAGCTCACGTTCAGAGGGGTAATTTCGCGTTACCAAGCTACCGAGTCGACTCAAATGTGATTTTGTCAGGGCTGTGTGGTTCGTCCAATCTTTTAAATTGTGTTTGGATCACTTTCATATGTGGTCTTAGATCAGATATATGAACAGATCTGAATGTTGGGCGTGTGACATGAATATGAGCTGACAGATTAGCTTTCATGTGATTGTGAGAACTGGCTTAGTGCCATCGTCATCAGCCAGCATCAGTGTTGTGCCCAATTGTGACCCCCCCCTGCCCGAATTCAACTCAGCTTTGTGCATGTACATGCACAGCACACAGGAGTATGGGTACAACAGATTACGTTTATAATTGTTGTTTCAGTTCATGAAGAGTAGTAACTAATAAATTGTGCATTACAACAAATAACAACAGGACATAATTTAAAGGAAATTCTGCACAGCAACAGATCAGATATAAGTACAATATTTTTCAGGGACAGATACAAGTTTGCATAACAGATAGTATAGGCAGTTCATTTGTAATTAAGTACAGCAGGGGACCCACCACAAAATACTGAGAAATGCTTAAAATGTTCATATTTTAAATATTGTACTTTTTGCATTTAAGAATATTTTTTTTGTTCGTGCTTACAGTTTTTACAGAACAAAAACGGTAATAGAAACAGATCAAAAATGTATATTACAAACAAATACATTAAATAAACATAATAAAACAATTAAAACAAAATGAACCAGAAGCATAACATAAAGACACAGATAAATCTAAAATAAAAGGTTAAAATAGACCAAAATAAAGTAAAATAAAATAAAATGTTACACCTTTTTAGAAGTAAAATCAGTTAATAATTTTTATTATTATACTAAAGTGGCAGTATGTATTTTGTTTCTAAACTGAAAGCGGAAGAATTTCTGAGTGAAGAAGGGAAAGCTGTGTAACCCCACCCATCCCCATAGGTTTCAATGACAAAACAGACAAATTTTAATCAATTTTTTTTTCCAGTATACTGTAATTTTACCTCCATTATTTAAATACAACAGCTAGTGTAACCTCTGCTTATATTGTACATTTTTTAACCAATGACTGTATGAGTGGGACCATAAACTGTGTAAGTTCTATCGAGGCAGCCCTCAGGGGCGGACTTATATAAATGAGTAGGCTGTCTCTCCACAGTCTTTCTCCCTCCTCTGGACTCGGGTTTCAGGATCGCCAACATGGTGGAAGATTTTGGCTTAATTTTCATTGAATGAATGGGAAAGGCCACACGGCGTCCATCTTTTTTTACAGTCTCTAATCAGAGCTCAGTAGCTCCTTTACTCATAGTAAAACAAAGATATAAAGGAGTGGAGTTTCTGACCGTGCGTTCTCTCTCTCTCTGAACATAACTTGGAATCAGATTCATCCGCTCTAAAAGGAGACCGCATCACATCCGCCCAGTTTAAAATGATTCTTCCGCATGCTCAGTGCAATTACCCACTCTTACCAGAGAGGGACTAAATCCTAAAATTCACAGACACCAGTTTTAAATGAGAGAGAATTGCCCAGGTGGATTCAAAAGAACTAATATTGAATTGTGTGTGTGTGTTTGTTTTTTGCTGTGTGTAGTGGTGGCTCTCCGGCAGGTGGAACGATCTGCGATGAGGGAGCGAGAGCAAGAGAGAGAGGCAGAGCGAGCTCGCTCAGAACACACACACAAAAACATCACACACCTGCAAACACAACTGAAGGAAAAGGATAAAGACCGCAACATTCTACTGGTAACATACACACATACATACACACAAACAAACACACACACACACACTCACACACTCTTACAGTAACACATAAACACACACACACTTAATACATTAAATCAGTGGTTTAATGTAATGTAATGTAAAAGTTTCATTGATCAAAGGGTAACCGTTCACAAAAGTTTCTGCATTACAATTATTAGCTAAATAAGGTAGTAAACACTGTAATTCACTGCTTGGCATTTGAGTCACATCATAGTATTCATGAAACTCAATTCATATCCATGTATTTAAGACTTGATTCCCATCCCAGTATTCATTATTTTATGATTCACATCCATTTAATGATGAGATTTAATTCACATCATAGTATTCAGATTTGATTCACATCCATGTAATTATAGCATTCAGTTCACATACTCGTGTTCATGAAATTTGATTCACCTCCCTGTATGCATGAAACCTGATTTACATTCCATTATTTGTGGGACTTGATTCACAATGTTGACAATGTTTTCATATTCCCACCTATAAAATGATTAATTTTGAATATTTATATTATATGTTCACATAATGTATGTGTGTTTGTAGGCAGTGGTCCAGCAGCAAGGTTTGATGAATGAATACAGGAGGATAAGAAGAGTTGCCATACAATCACCTAAATCCCTGCAAGAACATAAACAGCAGCAGCAAAAACAGCACCAGCAGCTTAAAGATGCGGAGCTGAAGGAGGGTGAGTATTGTGTGTGTGTGTGTGTGTGTTACAGGTGTGAAAATGCAAAAAGTTGACTGTTAAACTGTATCGATTTTGGGTAATAAAAGGATCGCACATCTAAGATGTGGAGCTCAACTTGCTCAGTAATTATTAAGTAGGATTAACAGCTAATGATAAAGCTACTGCTGCTGGGATTGGATGTTTATCAGAGGCACATCTGTGATCAAATCTATTTGTGTTTCTTCTGTGATTCTCTGGTAGTAATCAAAAATGAACTAAAATGTAAGAATGTGATATTTCTTATAAAATCATAACAGAATTGAATCAGAGGTCAGAGAGGGTCTTGGGCTATGTGCTGAGTGTGTGTGCTTGTGTGTGTTGCAGGCAGTGTGCTGAGTATGTTGGGGGAAGTGCGCTCCCTCAGCTCCGCAGTCATCCACAGCTCAGAGGGAGAGGAGGATGAAGATGATGAGGAAGGCCAGAGAGACAGAGTTACACACACTAACTGACAGACAAATAGAGAGACTCACACACACACACACACACATCCTACAAGGTTTCTGTTCTTTATAGGGTTGCAGATATTTACGTCACATGTTTTATTTAATTAAATTAAATAATAAAATACATTTCTGTTAAATCTTCTTTGGAGTGTAGTTCTTTCTCTCTCTCTCTCTCTCTTTTTCTTTCTTTTCTTTCTTTCCATTGATCTGCATGTCTCTCTGTTTGAGAAATGTCCTGAATAGTGAATCAATATGTCAATATGTCTCCTGCAGTTATCATTAGATATTTCCTGGGTACAGTAGGTTTACAGTATGTACAGTGTGTATACACATTAAGCAGAACATTATGACCTCCTTATTTCTACACTTCTTGCCCATTTTATCAGCTCTGCTAAGCATATAAGTGCACTTTTTAGTTCTTTTACTACCATACCTGTCAAGTCTCCCGTTTTGGCCGGGAAACTACCGTATTCTACCGTCTCTTCACTGTCCCTTTCCCACCGTCCTCCCATATTAGGTTTTTATTTTGTTTTTTGTTTTTTTTGTAAATTCCTTGTATTATATTATAATAATTAAAAAATCAATTTTGTGCTTCTCCAAACTGAAATGTCGCTAACCTCATGAGAACTGCCACCCAGGCTGCTGCAAGTGGCAGTTTTCGCGCGCGAGATTATTGCCGACAGCGGGGAGAACAACCCTGGAACAACAACTCTGAAAGATGGATGGGTGCAAGGAGGGAGGAAAATTCTGCCAAAAAACACCATACTATGATGCTACATACTCATACATACTGTGTACATATGTATAATTTCATACATACTTCTTCTGACTGCAGAAAATACGATTGATCACACCAAAATAATAACATATATCGTCGCTGTCCAATAAAAAACACTTATCTTCATTTTTGTGGATTTTTAGTTTACTACATAATTTGAACAGATAAACTGGTCCTTACACTGTGCCAAAATTTCTTGATGAACGGACCAATAGAAACTCTTTAAAATGACCTGAAATAAACTCTTTTTACGTTGACTTCCATTGAAAATTTGAAAGATTTTTTCTCTCTCCTGTAAAGTTGCTGTTTTGTAGATAAGTGTTTTTTATTGGACAGCGATGATATATAATATAACAATAAATATAATCAAAATAATTCTTACATACTATATTATGATACTATGATGCTGAACCTCAGTTGGTCTGGTGGGACGGCTCGAAGTGGGCTGCAGAAAATTTCCCTTATTTTTCATATTCAATACTTGACAGGTATGATAGCTACAGCTTGTAATCCAGGCTTTCCAGAGCAACTAACACACCAACACTGTTAGTGTTACTGCAGTGCTGAGAATGACCCATGCGGCGGTCCTGTGGGGTCATGACCATTAAAGAACTGGAAGGAGGATACAAAATTGTGTAGAGAAACAGAAGAACTAGAGTCTGTAAACATAAAACTACAAAGAGATCCTTCAGGCTCTGTGATGGTTTTGTGTGAAATCCTGTGGCTACTTTTGCCCACAGATGTTGCAGTTGGTGCAGTTCTCCCATAAATGCTTGATTGGCGATGAATCTATCGACCAGGAAGGTCAAGAAAGTGTTGCAATCTAGAAAAGACATTTCTGAGAAACCCTTTCTCTGTGTGAGTGAGCATTATCCTGCTGTAAAATGACAGTGGAAAGCCCTGCTGTAAGAGGCAACACATGGCTGCATGATGTCTTGCACATATCTCTGAGCTGTTAGTGTCCCTCGTATCACCACTAGTGGGAGCCGACTGTCGTACGAGTCTTCACCAATCATCACACAAGCAGTTGGTGCAGTGTGTGGCTCCACAGCAAGGGCAGGATTGAAGCGCTCACTATAAGGCCTCCATCCTAAAACCCAATCTCGTCAGATATCAAGCTATCAAGACAAAGTTTCTTCTTCACAAGATCTCTTTTCACTCATACGGTACTTGGTGTAGAGGTATGGTGAAAAGGCTTTGCTCTGCCAGTCTGACTGTGTTAGTAGGAAACGCAGCATTTTACAAAGAGACACACAGACTGTAATGAATTGCTGGTGGTGGTACTGGTGTGCGTTTTCCCCTGGGACACTTTTTTAAGCAACACACTTGCCAATAAATGAGCCAGAACACTTTGCAGCCTGATGTCTGCTCAGGTTGAAGCTGGATAGACTTGTTAAGGCTTTACACTCCCTGAAGTCCAGGATGATGTGATGATGTGTGTTGTGGCAATTATAGTGATATGATGTCAGTAAGTATCTATAGGTATCTTTATCTATCTATACATATATTGATAAACTCGGGCGCTATTTTGACAGGGCGGGCACAAGGCATGAAAATAGACTGTTGATGGGGTATAAGTTCGGAATTAGCATCGCAACATGCCTTAGGGTGTAAAGTAGATACAAATACAGATACAAAAATACAAAAGTATTCTTAGATTTATTAGTTTACACATTCGTCAAATCAGACCTGAGTGCCAGAAATAGGAAAGCAACAATAAATGCAAACTGCCAGATGAGCAGTCCTGAAACTGAAGGATTTGAATTATCTTCATCTTCTGATGAATGGGGTTTAAAAGGCATTTTTAAAGTTTTTAAAGGATATTTGTTGTTTGTCACATTTTGCTTTTTGTTTTATTGACTGACTCCCTTGATTACTGGGGAAAAAAATTGATTTTTGAAAATTTGTCCAACAGTATTAATGTCTAAACCAGATTATGCCTTGACGATTGGCTTGATGGGAGACCATGACCAGTTTCAGCCTCCTGGCTGAGGCAACCAGATTTAGTATTCTTGCTGTCCAATCAAAAACATGTACCTCCAAAACAGCAACTTAACAGGAGAGAGATAAAACCATCTAAACTTTCAGATGAAGTCAATGTAAAAAAAAAAAAAAATCAGATTGTTTTTGGAGAACTTTCTTTAGTTCGTTCATCAAGAAACTTTGACACAGTGTAATTATGTAGTGAACTAAAATTGAGAAAATTGTAAAATGTATAATACAAATTCTGTTTCTATCTGGACTGAATGATATTTACTGCAGAGATAGTGCAAATGTGTGAACTGTATGAACTGTGTATGAACAGATTTTTAGCTTAAGTGTTCTGATTTTAAATGAAATATGTTTTGCTGCTAACCTCAACAAGAATGCCCTGGACCACTGCAGCAAAACAAAAGCAACAAAACTGCCTCTAATCATCAAAGAGTTACCACCACATTTCTGCTGCAGGTATGACTAGGTGCCCCTTTTTGTACCAAACTATATCATGATGTTTACGACCACAAAGTTCAATTTTCGTCTCAACTGACCACAACAGACATTTTCCAGGTCTAATTCCAATGTTTCTTGGCAAAGTTATGAGTCTTTATTAGTCAAACTGATCCAGAAAACTTTGTTTGAGGACGAGGCGTCTCACTGTCGAGTCTCTGTAGTACATTCAGTCATTCTTTACAACTGTGCATCTCTGATATTTGGGCTTCTCTTAGCCTCTTATCTCTGAGTATCCTCCTCACTGTGCAGGGGGAACAGTATTATGCAGATGTATCCTCTTCCTGGCAAATTTTCAACCGCTCATTTCTTCTTAGACTTCTTTACTATGGCCTTGATGGTGCACACTGGTAATTACAACTGCTGACCTATTTTTGTAGCCGTTTCTCAATCTATGCAGCTATTTATAGATTTTTTTTTCTCATTTAAGTTGAGACCCTGTTACAGGAACTGTATTTTGGACTTCATGTTGTTGCTACTTCCCTTTTCCTTAATATATTGGTGTATTTATCTTATCTATTTTATTATTATTTTATTTGTATTCTATTTTATTTTTTGTCTTATATTTATGTTTTTAACAATTGCTCTTTGGGTGTAAATTGGACTGGGGAAATACAATTTCATTCCACCTCATGTTCCACATGTGATGTGAAATGACAATAAAATCTTGAATCCTTGTTTATTAACAAAAATAATTATAGTTTATTAACACGCAAAATAAAAGCAAAATCAGGAAACATTTTTCCAGTGCTCCCCAATTATGTAGCATTTATGACATATATATATATATTTGACGGAATTAACTATTCTGAAAACAAAAGGAACTTTTTTTACCAATAAACTAAATTTTTGGGTGTATTACATATACTACATTTTAAGGGGTGCCAATATTTCTTTCTATATCTACTATACTATATGGACAAAAGTATTTTGACACTTGGAGTTGAGTGGAGTAACTGTCTCTACTGTCCAGGGAAGACTTTCTACTAGATTTTGGAGAACAGATGTAAAGGATTTGATTGCATTCAGTGACAAAATATTAGTAAGGCTGTTAGAGTTTTGGTTAATCACCACTCTACCTTACCTTTAACTCCTCAACTCTACAGGATCTAGACAAGATATGCAAATTAAAGTAGCTGAATGAATTCTGTAGAAGGGGTGTTCTTATACGTATATTCAGATTTGGATATGTAGTGTTTGCTTAGAGAGTCTTGTTCATATCGTCGCTGTCCAATCAAAAACATGTATCTCCAAAACAGCAACTTTACAGGACAGTGATACAACCATACAACTTTCAATGGAACTTAATGTAAAAAAAAGAAAAAAGAAATTTCCTTTAGTCCGTTCATCAAGGAACTTTGACACAGTGTAAGGGACAGTTTGTCTGTTTAAATTATGTTGTAAACTAATATTGAGATTTTCACAGTTTATATTATAAATTCTGTTTCTACCTGGGCTGAATGATAAAATGTAAAATGTTTAATTTTGTGAATTCTGATCATTCTCTTGAAGCCTTGAAGCCGTGCCAGAATCTCATCTCTCTCATCTTTATTTAAATATCACTCAACTCAGCGCGGCACACATACAGCTCATTAACACATTTACATATCATTAACATCATATTTACACTAATGGATATTCTCTGGGACTCTGAACTCTAAACTACACTCACTTCTGCTTTCTGTCTCTCTCTCTCTCTCTCTCTCTCTCTGTTTTTTCTCTCTTTCTCTGCAGTAGAGTGTGTTTTTTAGTATTTGATGAATTATTGAAGAGTGTGTTGTGTTTATGGTGTGTGTGTGTGTGTGTGTGTGTGTGTGTAAGCTGTGATTGTATATGTCAGGTCTTTATGGGGCTTTTTTGAATTAGTGACACACACACACACACAAACACACACAGACTTACACAGACCCTTCTCTCCACTGAAGTGTGTGAATGCTTTGACTGATGTAATGATAGATTTGTTTAGTGGGGAAGAGAGGCTGTGTGTGTGTGTGTGTGTAGCTCTGAGCAAGTCTGAATGCTTCATTGCACCTTCACTGAAGAATCTCAGCCGGGGAATAACACACACCAGCGTAAAGGACAGGAGTGTGTGTGTGAAATATAGTGAGGGAGAAATGGAATGGAATGAGAGTGAGAAAAAGAATGAGGGAAGGAAGAGGGTGAAAGATGGTCTTGCAGTGGGAGTGTGTGTATGTGGTTATGTGTGTGTGTGTGTGTGTGTGTGTAGTTGTTAGGGGAGGATTGTGATGTGAAAACTAATGCAAAAACACTGTATCTCCTAACTGCTAACATTACCGCAGAAGGAAAAATGTGTCTAGAGCCCTATCCGGACAGGATTAGTTTCTCAGGGACGTCTGTGAAAAATATTTCACACTTTTACTCAGTGATAAAACTTATGCATCTGGAGTGGAGTTTTTTTTTTTTTTTTGCTTTCACTGTCACGTGACATTACGTTCAGTAGCTCCTCTATTTTCACTCGCTGTTGTGTTTACGTGGATCTCTCAGCTGGGCCAGGACAAGGTGATTCAAGTGCCGATTAGAAAACACAGGTTTATTACAAACACACATCCCAAAGGGATTA
The DNA here is from genome assembly GCF_023375975.1 of Astyanax mexicanus. Classification (NCBI taxonomy): domain Eukaryota; kingdom Metazoa; phylum Chordata; class Actinopteri; order Characiformes; family Acestrorhamphidae; genus Astyanax; species Astyanax mexicanus. The sequence goes on along the minus strand of NC_064408.1, from coordinate 38,032,374 downwards.
GTTTACACAGTACAGCAAGATAATAGAAGGGCAGCAATAAACAGCAACATACCAGAACGTAGTGAGCCAAAGCCAGGGTTGGTACACTGTAAAACAAGCAGGTATAATGGGATAGGGTAGAGAGTAGTCAGAGAGAAAGCAAAGTCAGTAACTAAAGAACTATATGGCCAGGCAAGAGAATAAACTAAGAGCAGAATAGGGTCGATAACAAGAAGGCAAGAGAGCAAGGAAAACGCATCGTAACAGAGCTAGAGAACTAGATAATACTCGGCAGGAAACAGAGGACTGTTTATACTGATGCAAACCAGTGGTGGATGCTGGTCTTTCAAGGAGGGGAAGCTCAATTTCGGCCAACATCTTAACATATGTCGTTTTATTTATACATAAATTCTACTCTTCCTGAGATTTTTATTTTTTGTTAACAAAAGTCATTATTTTCAAGTTTTCACTACACAACAAAAAGGTACCCATTCTTTACATTAAACAATTACATAAAAAAATGATATGACATGAACAAACATAAAATGATCAGTAAAAAAAACATTACGCAAAATCTTTAAAGTTGGTAAAGGAAAAAAATGCAGGTAAATTTATTTCCTTTTTGGACAGTTTTAATTTCCTTGAATAATCCCTTTATTATTTTTAATTATTTTCATTATTTTTAATAATAACACAATACTTACTACTGGCCCCTGTTTATTTATGCCCTTCATCAAGAGGCATGGACAACTGTACATTTTATTTGTTACAGCACTTCCAGTCAGCCAGCTCACTTTATCATACCAGGACAGCTGAAAATACCTGTTACTTTTCCCCTCATTTAGCACCGAAATTAATCTGAGCAGTTGATTTGCTGCTGTTTAACTCTATTATTTGTGCAGCTTGCACTGGCGCGAGGCTAGTGTGAAGTGTGTCCGTCTGTGAGTGCTTTGTGACGGGCTGAGCAGCACCCGCTGGACAGAAACTGCGATAGAAAAGAGTGATAAAAGTCAGAAAGAGTAACAGAAGTCAGTCTCCAAACACAAGCAGCTACAGAAAAGCACCAGAAAATGCCGTTATAAGGATTAGGAAAGTCTCCGGTTCAACTCAGAACAGAATGAAAGTTAAATGCTTCCAGGATGTTTAAAGATCGCTGATTCGCTCATTTCACTGTCAATCAAAAAGGGACTCCGCTTCAGACAGATCATCCACTCATCATGCAGAAGCTGAGCGTCCGGGCCGGCCGAGGCCAGCCCACTGTCCCATAGACCCCCAGAGACGCTGAGCGTCCGATGGGCGGGAAAAAGCCCAGCATTTATCCAATGACTCGTCTCGTTTCGCCGCGCGCTTTGCTCCGCTATTGAAGTCTGTGTACGCTCAGCGTCTGCACTGTTTAAAGCAGCGCTGTGTAGCTGCGGGAATGAGTGAGAGGAAAGCCGCGGCGTTACCAGTGATAAGAAGCAGATTCTGAACTAAGTTCAGCGTGTTGTAGAACATATTTAATCAGTGACATGTACACACAATAGTATATATTTAATCTTTTTTTTTTTTTTTACATTTTAGGGGAAGCTGAGCTTCCCTTGCAGTCTTAGAGCAATCGCCACTGATGCAAACAGGTGTGGGAAATGAGCTATCAGAATGTGGGCGAGGCTAAACGCTGCAGAGTCACATATTCAGCATTGAGTCATTGTAGTTAATGGGCTGAGAATGCTGGGAAATGGAGTCTTTAGGAGAACCATAGTCCTAAATAGGCAGACTGACATCATCAGGGCTGACAGGATCTCCGTGGAAACGTGCGCACAAAGTGCGATTACAGTGCATAGCAGAGAACAAATGGCTATTTTTTAAATGCGAGGTGACGAAACTAACTTTACCGGAGGACCACAGAGTAGAGGTGGGCGATACAGGGAATTTTGGTATCGATCCAATACCAAGTAAATGCAGAGCCAGTATTGCCGATATCGATACTGATACCGATACTTTTCAATATTTAAGCTTTATACATGCAAATGATCCAAAAATCCAGGATATAATTTTGCCAAACATTGTAAGTGATAGCAAAATACTCTATCACAATCAACATTTTTTGTTTAGAAACAATGGAACAGTAACAAAACAAAGTTTGCCTTAACATTAGGAAAATTTATGTCTTTAAAAAAATAAAATAAAAATTCTACCCTCACTAGACATCTTTTCTAATTCTAGACATCTTTTCTAAAAAAAAGGAATTGTCTTTCTTTCAGTGCAGTTATTTCAGTTTTTTTTGTAAAAAAATATCACTCAACACAAATCTCCTGAGGTAGATTCGTGTCAACTCATGGAGAGCGCTGAGTGGGCGGGGCCAGGCTGAGCCACGTGACACATGTGCAACAACAAGAGACCAGAGAGTAGACTGTGGTGAATCTCGTGCAAAGCAGTCAGTGCGTGCGGCAGAGAAAAAAGCTTGAATATCGATATTTTTACACGAGTATTGCTCAATACCAATACCAGCGTTGGTATCGATATTATCGATATTTGGATCGATCCGCCCACCTCTACCACAGAGTTCAGCGAAAAACAGTAGGTAATTCAGCCTGTAATTTTCTCAGAGAAGGCCTGAGAAAAACACATACATATTCTTTCCTGAAGGGAATAAAATCACAGAGAACCCCCCATGGGCGTGGTAGTGGGGGGAAAAGTGGACCTGACTACCCAGGGCCCGAGTAGGGAGAGGGGCCCATGAAAATCCTGATTTTTTTTTTTTTCGCTCACTTTCCTTTGTTTACTGGCATGGATAGGGGCCCATTAACATAGAGGGTGTACAGGGCCCAGAATTTGCTGCTACGCCCCTGGAACCCCCCTTAAAAGAGAAAATTACCCCAGGACCCCCTGAGAAACTAATCCCATTCTGATAGGGCTTATGTGTTTCTCTGTCATACTCATTCATTCTGGAGCATTTCAATTGGTTCATCCACCATGAAATATTGACTCTGTAAGTGCGTTCCGAAGCCTGGGCTCTTTAGTAGGACTGTCCTATAGGGACTCCTTCTCAGTAGCCTGTTGTTTGGTCACATATTGAACAGTCCAACAAGGCTTTGTGATGATCTCACCAAAAAGCTTCCCCCTCTTGCAGTTGTAGCTCAGAAATGGAGGTCATTGCATTTGTGCTCTTTTCTAATATGCTATAAACTAACATTTCAAAATAAACTTTGCTCTGAAGTCTTATGGAATTTTCACACCTAAAAGTCCAGACCAGAGACTGCAGAAGGGAAGGTAGCCCTTGTTGAAAAGACTACACACACTGATGGTGAGTTAGTTGCGGGGAAACACACCTGTTATGCAAATAACTGATGGCAGATACATGGGTTAATATGGTGCTACATTGTTTTAGTACAATCTACTAAGATACAGTGATTAAAATCTACTTCCGTGAGATTCAGTGTTACACAGTTACTTTTACTGAAGAAATTCTAAATAAACCCACTAAGAATTGTAACATCTACTTGAATACAGTGGTGCATAAAGATATATTTATGTATAAATTGGATCTAAAACATGATTAGACTTTCAAACAAAGTCCTAAAGTAGATAAAGAGAACCCAGTTAAACAAATCAGACACAAATATTATACTTGGTCATTTATTTATTTAGGAAAATGATCCAATATTACATGGTTTGAGTGGTAAAAGTATGTGAAACTTTGCTTCCAGTATCTGATGTGACCCTTCTTTGCAGCAATACGTAAACCAGTAACTGTTGATCAGTCAGGTACATTGGCTCCCATTCCTCCCTACAGGATACAGACATCCCAAGTTGCAAAAGTTGATTTCAGGGAGGTTAGGGAGGCTTGTGTGTTTAGGGTCATTGTCTTGTTGCGTGACCCACCTTTCTTGAGATTTAGTTCCTGAAAAAATGTCCTGACATTTACCTTTAGAATTCTATGATTCAGAATTAAGGTCTTTTAAAAATAGAAGAGCTTGGTAGTACTTAACATCAACATCCCTCATTTTAAATGTAACATATTAGTATAGAATTGTCCTTTCACAATAGATAAAAGTGCTGCAACAGTTCTAATAGGAAAACGTGATTGATATTCATGGTTGGGTCTCGAACAGCTCCAGTTGGGAACTGAACCTCAGGGGTCGGACCGGGTCAGACTAGACTCTTTCCAGGATGCAGCTCAGCAGAGCTCTGCAGCTCTACACCTGTGTTCAGCTCCCACAGGCCTCGCTAATCTGCTGCTGAGCTGAATCAGGAGAGTTAAATGAAGAAGAACTCTAAAGTTTGCAGTGTTTCAGTCGCCAGGACCAGCATCCAACACACTAAATCATCAATATGCTGAGCTACTGGAAATTCCATCTCTCTTAAAGTAGAAATAAACTCTACATTGCAGCATTTTTTTCTTCTTTTATAATAAATGATTTGTCCAACAATAGCCCTTTCATGCCATTACTCAAACCCGACTTAAAGGGGACATATTGTATTCAGGGTTAGCTTGTGCCAAATGGCAAAACACAAACACACTTGGCAGAAGCACACAGACAGTAGCTAAAGATCCCTCAGTCTGATGAAGTCTGCTGGATAATTCTGCTGCGTTCTGTCCAAAGTTCTCATCTTGCAGTCTGAAATGGCTGACCTTCAACTGATCTAGTGGGTGGAGCTCTGGTTGGGGTTGACTGGTGAGGGGTGGTGCCAGAGTGATTTAATGCACATTTCCTTATTGTGCCGTCACAATAAGGGAGCCACCAAATGGCTCATAAAAGTAGATGATTCCTGAAAGCAAAATCTTTAAACTGATCCACAAAAAACGCATAGGTGGATGTTTTTTCTTTTGGAGTGTTTATAGGGGCAGACGAGACACAAGTGGAAATAAAAAAATGCGTAATATGTGCCCTTTAAGTGCACTCCAGAGGATAAACACTGCCTTAATTTATGTTGGGTGCTAATACTAAAACTATTTTTTGAGTAGAAACGATGTACCATACAGCTCTGAAAAAAATAAGAAATCACTAATAAAAAAAATTTGTTTCTTTGATTTTACCTAATTGAAAACCTCTGAAATATAATAAAGAGGAAGATGGATGATCACAAGCCATCAAACCAAGCTGAACAGTTTGAATTTTTGAATCAGGAGCGGCATAAAGTTCTCCAAAAGCAGCATGTAAGACTGGTGGAGGAGAACATGCCAAGATGCATAAAAACTGTTATTAAAAGCCAGAGTTATTCCACCAAACATTGATTTCTGAACTCTCAAAACTTTATGAATATAAACTTGTTTTCTTTGCAGTATTTGAGCCATTTCTCATTTTCTGCAAATAAACACTCTAAATGACAATATTTTTATTTGGAATTAGGGAGAAATGTCTGTAGTTCATTTTACTCAAACATATACCCATAAATAGCAACATGCCTGGAACAATATTAGGGAAATTAGAGGACAATTGCAAGCCACTGTATAAAGTAAGGAAAATTACTAATTGAATCAATCAACAAATAAAAAAGTTCTGGAGAGCCTTGTAGTAACATATGTTGGCATAGAAATGGTTGATTAACTTGGTCAAACTGGTCATGGTGGTCAACCACTCTAGTGATGCTGGTTGATTAACTTGGTAATGGTGGTCATGCTTGGCGATCAGCTTAGTTATTTTGGACATGTTGGTTGTCCAGCAGGGTCAAGTTTGGTCAACTAAAGCTGGTCAGGTTGTTGTTTTCAGCAGGGATATGTGTGTGTGTTTCTGTGTGTGTGTGTGTGTGTGTGTGTGTGTTTGTGTTTGAGATGACTCAGCGTGTGGTAAGGTTTCAGTCGCCCTGCCTAAAGGTTTTCAGGTCTGTTCTGTTGGTTCTCTGTGACTGTTGTCTGTGTGTGTTCACACTGTTCAGTGATTGATTAATCTGACACTGACATCTTATTGGCCGGCCATCCACCAGCAGAGCCTGCTGGGTACATTTATTATTGTGTCTTTTCTTGCAGCTGTCGCTGTGGTGAGATCACAGGGATGACTGCCACAAACACTGAACTTTCAGAAACAGCTAATCCCCCCCCCCCACACACACACACACAGAGGCATAAGTCTGCCTAAGGAGACAGTGACCACTGAAGCATCAGCACTTTAGCCTGTACTAATTACACAGACATCACACACAGTCTCGCTCTGCCTGTCCGTGCTAATTACACACACACTCAGTGAGCAGCAAGTGACACGAAACTGACGGACACCACCACATCATTTCATGTACATCTGCACACACACACACACACACACACACACACACACACACACATTATTGTATTGATGTAGAGCTTTTAGACCAAAATCATGTGTTTTTCATGTGTAGATCATGGTCAGCAGGTGTTAATAGTACATGGTGCTGAACACAGAACACAGAGAATTGGTCATGATTCAATGATACAAAACAATTTAAACCCCTCTATGTGTGTTTTTCAGGCCTCTCTCTGATTCATTCATTCATTCCTCACGTACATCCTCATCTTATGTTACAACATTAATTACATCATCGACTTATGGTACGATATATGGACATGACCTTAGTCATTTTTGCTGACCCCAACATTATTGCCCATTATTTTTACCTATCAAGGCGAGCCCATTAACATCAGTAGACTGATATGTTGACATTTAAAAACGTATAAAAAAATAAAATGGCTTTATTTTGATGGGAGCAATCTGGGAAGCCTCCACCCATGGATTCTGTACGTATATATCCTTTAATTTTCATTTTATCCTTTTATTTGATCATTTTATTCATTATTCTTTTTTTTATATTGATTTTATGTGATCATTCAATAATGATAAACCCATTACAGCAGCTAATGTAGCACATAGCAGACAACGACCTTTATATTCAGGGTTAATTAACTATATATTTTACATCAAAATCAACAGCCAGACAATCCTACTAAAATACACACAATGCTATAGGTTGCTATACAATGCAATACAATCTAGTCCTGTTAAATTAAAGGCACAGGCCATCCAAAAATCTAAATCTGTCAGCAGTTTTTTTGACCTGAACAGAAATAACATCAGTTTATTGATTCACAACCTCCAGAGTATGTTCACATTTGCAATTCCATCTTAAAATGATACATATATAACATTGGATCTGTAGTATATGAAGTGCTTTAGTGATTTTTTTTAATACATTTCTGCTTATGTTATGCATAAATTAAAAACAGTCCACATAAACTAGACATGCAATCTTTAAAGCTGAAGATCCTCATCCTGAAACCTGTGTGTCGCCATAGCACAATTTAGGTTGGAAGGGTAAATTGGCAGCATTTGAGGTGGAATGGTAAATTCAGACAATTTAAAATCTTTATGTGAGTGATTTACTGAAAGCAACAAAGTGTGTTTAAGAAAACTAAATAGCAGCTACTTAAACAAAGTACCACGACTTGTGCAGGAACTACCTTACTGAAGACCCAAGCCATGACTTTTCTTTCTTTTGTCTCGTTTTGTCTACGGTGTTTATGTTACTGTCAGCGTCAGTGTACAGAGCTAACAGTAAAATTATTTATATATATAGCCCCTGACCCCCCACCTACAACCAAATCACCCTTTTTGGGGGGCCTCACGGCTTAATTAGGGGGTTCAGACCCCCCTACCCCTGCCTTGTGGTTTTGACTTTTATAATCACACAGGTATATCATAGCAGTTGTAACACCAAGTTATCTTGAATGGGATCATACATGTGAAATAGATAAGGGTAATTAAATTCATAGGATTAATAGTTTTTTTCTTATTACTGTAATTAATATATACTAACGTTGATTAACATGTTTTACTCCATAATCCGTACAATTGTTATGCATTTATAACCATGCATATATGTCACCGGGGAAAGGACGCACACCAAATGACAAAATAACTTTTTTTCCGGGTATTTTATTCTGATTAAAATTTTACTCAAAACAATTAAAATAAAATGAATACACTGTAAAACCCTAGCTCACCTCGATTTACTCAGCTTTACTCAACAAGATTTGAGCATTTCATCAAGAGAACTTGGACAAACAGCTTCTGTAACCCAGAAAAATACAAGGCTTGAACACAAGGAGCACACTACCCCACAGAAACAATGCCATCTGCCCGCATCTGGTTGTGATTCATTCAAAATACATGTTGTAGGCCAACTAAACCTTATATTGTTCAGTATTTCCTGATTTTTACCTCTTATTTCATTAGGATGACTCTGGATGGATCCTAAAATGGAGCACCACCATACACTGCAGCTTGAGACTCCTTCTCTACCATGCTCTTAGCTCCTCCCTTTCCTCTCTCAGGGTGACAACACCTCTGATTGTGTTTCTTAAAGTTACAGACAAACATTTTAAAGGTGTATTCTCAATTCACCACCTGGCTACACATATCACCAGTGGTAGTTACCAAGTACACTGTAATTGTGTGGATGAACTAACAGGTACAATTTTATAACATTGTGTTACCTACTGTCTGGCTTCCATATTGTATGAATTCACAATACATAGCTCTCTAACTAGCTTATCTGTTAGCTCTCATCATACAGCATGCCCTAAGCTGAGTATTACAGTCAGCATGACAGAATGACTGATTATCCTTATCTGTCTGACTGATGTGAACATTTATTCACAAGAGGTGTTGATATGGGAATAGAAAATATGTTCTACTGGAATCTATTTAGCTACATAAAATATCAATAGAACAGTTTACCCCATGATATTGTGAGCTCTTGTACTGCTGAAGGCTTACATTGATCTGCAGCTCTCTGATTAGAGTGTAAAGAGATACTGAGAGGAAAGGGTGAAACAGAAATCATGGATAAGAGACGGACAGAGAGAGAGAGAATGAGAGCTGGACGGAGAGGACTAAGAAAACAAAGTCAGAGGAGTGATACGGGATAGTCCCAATAGTTAAATATCTATAATCTAAATAGTTGCAGGGAAAAAATGAAAAAATAAGACTATAATCCCACAGTTAGATCATTCCAAACATTACTCAACTATTTTAAGTTAAATTGACATTTGGGGCCACACATATATCATAACAGATTCTTGAGTTGAATTACCTTATAATAACCAAGTTTAGTCTGATGCCATTGACCTCTTATTTTCTATTTGCATACTGGGTGTGTCCACCAGTTTCTGACTCTCACCATCAGTGTGTAGTGATTCCCTCCAGGCTACCTTAAGTAAACTTGTAGCACATATATTATGAATAATTGTCTGGACCCTCTGTTGTATGCTGTAAGAGGAAGCATCCATTTCTGATCTGCAAACTATGTGCTGTTGTTCACAATGTAGCATTTTCTTTCTCTTTCTCTCTAATTTTAAATGTTAAGTATTTCAAATCTACATTTCACTGAAATGAAATAAAAAGTACTTAATACAAATCTATTGTATTCCTCTGAATTCAAAGTATATAATTATATAAAACAAATGATATTACATCTTACAACAACTCACAATTAGAGCAAAATAACTAAAATAACTCAAGGTTTCAGTAAACATTACTTAAAAATATTTACATAAATTCACCTTATCCAGACTTACAGTGTAGGTGTAGAAGGAGAGAAAGCAAAAAAAAAATGAAAAAAGGAAGGAAAGAGAAAGGGAGAACAGTAAAGAGAAGGGAAAGGTTGTCAAAAAGAGTGAAAAGAGTGAGACAGACAATTAAAAAAAAGAAAGTTAGGTGCTAGTTTTCATTGGCCTTGTAGAGACTGTAGGAACAGAGAGTGAGGGGAGTGAGTGCTGGTGGTTTTTAATGGCTGTGTGAAAATAATTTTATAATTATATAAAACAAATGATATAACATCTTACAATATTACAACTTATGATTAGGGCATAATAGCTATGATTAACTCAAGGTTTCAGTAAACATAAAATATATATATAAATTCACCGTATCCAGACTTACAGTGTAGGTGTAAAAGAAGATAAAGAAAAAAACTGAGAAAAATGAAAGAAAAGAAAGGATAAACAGTAAAGAGAAGGCAAAGGGTGTAAAGAGTAAAAATAGACAGTGAAAAAAAGACAGTTAGCTGCTAGTTTTCTTTGGCCTTGCAGAGACTGTAGGAACAGAGAGTAAGGGGAGTGAGTGCTGGTGGTTTTCAATGGCTGTGTGAAAATAAAAGGAGAGAGGGGGATGATACAAAAAGAGAGGGGGGGATAGGAACAACCAAAGGGTAAACAAGTGAGAGATGGAACAAAAAGAGAAGGCGTAAAGAAGATGTGCAACGAGTTTGAGAGAACGACATAGGGATAAATTAATGTGGGGTAGAAAGGGGGTCGTGAAAGTGTTTTTTTTTTGGGGGGGGGGGATGAGAAAAAGAGAGAGACAGAGAAAGAGAGAGACAGTTAGCCGGTGGAGTGTCAGTGGGTGTATTTGGAGCACTGATGTCTCTGCTGGGCCGAATATAGGACAGCTCCAACCCTCAGGCTTCTCACTGCACTGTGTGTGTGTGAGAGTATCTCCTGTCTGGTCCAGTTCCCGTATTGTACTGTGTGTGTGATGGATGTTCAGTGAGAGATTAGACTCTGAATCAGTTCAGCTGCTGATGATTCTGATTCTGATTCAGACTGAGCTCTGAGCAGTGATGTGCTGTTAGGCTTAGTAAATCAGTGCAGCTGATCCGATCAGAGCGACTGCAGTCTGGAATAAACACTGTGTTAAACAGGTCAATCAATGTGCTGCAACCCCCCCCCCCCCCCCTCCATAGCTGTTAATCATCAAATTGAATGGACCAACAGAAATTACGTAAGGTGACTTGTGACATTACCTTCCATTAAAAGTTAAATTAACTTGAATTTAGAGAACTTCTCTCTGTCCTTTAAAGTTATTTTTATAAGGGATTTAGTCCTGACAGTGATGATGTACTTCATAACCTACATACTGGTGTTGTGGTACTCAAGACGTGTCTCAAATGATTAGTCTCTGCCCGGTCTCAGTGTCATTGTTATTTTTACGTTTTTAAGGTTTCTGTTCTGATAAAAGGCAAAGATGTTTGAGGCATGTAAACCTGAGAATGCCATAATAACTGTATGGTGGTGAGAGCATCATGCTCTGGGATTGTTTCGTTGCCAGTTAACAGGATAAACAACTGAAATACAGTTGCAAGAAAAAAGTATGTGAACCCCCAAATGATTACTTGGATTTCTGCTTAAATTGGTCATTACATGTTATTAAGTCACAACAATAGACAAACACAGTCTGCTTAAACTAATAACACACCAAAAGTTATATGTTTGCATGATTTTATTGAACACAACATGTTAACATTCACAGTGTGGGTGGAAAAAGTATGTGAACCCTTAGGCTAATGACTTTTTTAAGAGGTAATTTGAGCCAGGATGTGATGAGATTGAGATTGAGATTGAGATTGGATGTGTTGGTTAAAGCTGCCTTGCCCTATAAAAACACACACCAGTTTTGAGTTTGCTGTTTTTAAGAAGCATTGCTTGATGTGAATCTGGAAAGGGTTACAAAAGTATCTCTAAAAGTCTTGATGTTTATGTGTCGTCCTGTAAAGATGACTTCAAGAGCACAGCGCAGAAAAAAATCAAGAATCATCAGCGCTACCAAAAGAATCTGGACAAGGGGTAAATTGCTAAAAAATGATTTGGACTTTAGACTGTGTTGAATCTTCGATGTAGCCTATGCAAGTGCCCTACATTGTTGTGGGTCTTTTGTGTGTTCTTTTGTATTTGTTTGTTGGTTGGTCTGCGTCGCTCTGCAGTACCGCAAAGGTGGAAATGCAAAAGTAAAAAGATGAAGCACAGTAAACTAATCATAGTTGCTCTGATTTGCACTGCCACAAAGAATAGTACTCTTTTAGAAAGCTGTGTGTTAGGGTGCCCCATTGGTTACGGTGTTGTGTACTTGGCTATGCATAAGGTACTAGATTGTGGCAAAACTTGGCAGGTACTTACTGTATATCTCAGGCAGATATCTAAATAATTACAGGCGTGGAGTGATGAGTCTTGCAACAAGCAGTCACAGAATTGCTTCCCTTTGCTGTCCTATAAAAAATGATCTCAGAAGATATATTTTTTTGGTAGTGTACTTCTTGGTGAGAGATCACTGGCTCAAATACATGCCTCTATGATGCACCAGTTGACAAATTTCTTGCCAACCGTGTGCATTTATGGGACCAGCTGGGACACCAGGTCGGCAGCTTACTGTGCATAATCGGTGCATAAATGTGCAAATGTCTCCGTGTCCAACTGTGTCTCATCTTGTATCCAGAGGCAGCTGAACATGTTACTAGAGCCTTTCCACAATTAACTTATATTTCGCCTAAATTTGGTAATCACTTACATATACTCCCTGGCCAAGGTAGGTTACCACCTGGATTTAACTGAGCAAATAGGTAAGAGCCTCCCATTGGACAATTAGTGCATGAGTGATAATGTTTCAGCTGGCAACAAGTTATTTAACCCGAACTGATGCAGTGAGTAGCTTCTAATTTTTTAAACAACCATGTGGAAAGACTCATCCTATGGTTGACTCATCCTATGGTTCCTCTTCGAGGAAGGAACGTGGTAAAAATAAATCTTGTTTAATAGTTAAAGTAAGAGCACTTCCACGTGAACAATGTGGAAGGGATTAAACTAAACAGCTGTGTAGCCCTAAGAAAGCCACTTATCAGTGAGGCTAACCGGCAAAAATGGCTTCAATCTGCTAAGGGGCATGGAAATTTGACTCAGTAACTTAGAGCAATGAAGGAAGGTCATGTTTCTGATGAGTCCAGTTTTAACTGTTACAGAGTGATGGGTGTATCAAGGTAAGAAGAGTGGTGGCTGAAGTGATGCACACTTCATGCCTAGTGTCAACTAGAAGCCTGTGAGGACAGTGGTATGATCTGGGGTTGCTGCAGTTGGTCAGGGGTAGGTTTAGCAAGGTCAGCAGACTACCTGAATATACTGAACGGCCAGGTTATTCCATCAATGGAATATTCAATATTCCAAGTTGACAATACCAGAACTCATCGGGCTAATAGTTCAGGGAGCATGGGATCATCATTTTCACGCATGAATTGGCCTCCACAGAGTCCAGACCTTAACTTCATTGAGAATCTTTTTGGGATGTGCTGGAGCAGACTTACCACAGTGCTCCAAATCTCCCATTATTAATACATTAAGATCTTGGGGGGAAATGAATGCAACTCGGAACAGAAATAAATGTTGTGATGTTGCAGAAGCTTGTGAAAATGATGCCACAGCGAATGCGTGCCATAAACAAAGCTAAAGTGTGTGACCATTTTTTTTTATATCATCATTACATTCACACACATAAAGTTCCTTTTTGGTGCGGTATTTTTTGTCAGTGAGTATGAGAGGATAGAAATCACAGAAAAAAGAATCACAGACAGATTAATAATGCCATGACATTCAGGATGTTCAGGATGGTGAGTGTCTGTTAACTTTAACCAGACTGTTTAAATTAAGATGAAATGCAAAAATAATGTGATTCAAATGTGCACAAATGTAGTCGTTAGTCCTGGCGCAAACGAGACATTTCTTCACAGTCAGCGCACATGTATGGGGGGATGCTCGAGGCTCGGGCTGATGTGTGTGTGTGTGATTTTTTTCTTTCTCTCAGAAATCTCACCAGTTCACTCAGAGCCCCCCCTGCAAACCCCCCGAGTGAGTGCGTGTAAGTGTGTGTATGTGTACGTGTGTATCGGCCGCGTCCACACGAGGGGAGCTCGCGTGCTGCTCCTCTGCGCTCACGCGGACGGAGCGCGGCTGCGCGGGTTTTCTGCAGTGGCGCGGGGTTGTGGGCGCGCGCGCGCGCGCTGCTGGAGTTCCACGTCACATCAGGTCGATCAGCGCTGAGGGCGCGCGCCGCTCTGTCCGGCTCTCGCGCTCGTTGCCTGTGTGTGTGTGTGAGAGTGAGTGAGTGAGCGTGTGAGTGTCTGCTGCCTCGCGCTCCCGTCCCCCCGGTGCGGCGCGGCTGAGGCGCGCGCTCCCCGCTCTCTCTGCATGCGGCGCACGAGGCGAACAACCGGAGATCATTAAAACCGCCATCAAAACACCCGCCATGGGGTCCCGCGCGCTCGCGCCGCTGCTGCTCCTGCCGTGGCTCGCGAGCCAATCGCGAGGCGGGTTCCCGAACCAGATCAATATAGGTGAGCGGATTTTTAAAAATTGTTTATTTATTTATTATGAGGCTCATGTATTAATTTATTAAAAGGTTCCGCGCGCCTGTGATGCCAGTCTCGCGATGCTGATTTTTTTTCCCGCCGGAAAGTTTCCCCTCAGAAGGTTAATTAATAAGCCTCTAGTCTAATGCTGTGATGAACACTGGATTTACTCTTCAAAAACCTGCTGCACTCGTCTTTCTCTATTTATCTTTTTACTCTTTCTGTCCCACTTTCTTCTTTCTTTTTTATCTTCCTCCCTGCTGTGAGAATGAACATGCACTGAATGTTAAACTGCTTAGCGTTTTCCCACTGATCACACACACTGTTTCACTTCTCTTTTTTCACTTCATTCCTCTCTTCTCACTGCTTCACTCCTCTTTCTTCTCACTGCTTCACTCCTCTCTCTTCTTACTGCTTCATTCCTCTCTCTTCTCACTGCTTCACTCCTCTTTCTTCTCACTGCTTCACTTCTTTCTTCTCACTGCTTCACTCCTCTTTCTTCACTTCATTCTTCTCTTCTCACTGCTTCACTCCTCTGTCTTCTCACTGCTTCACTCCTCTCTCTTCTCACTGCTTCACTCCTCTGTCTTCTCACTGCTTCACTCCTCTCTCTTCTCACTGCTTCACGTCTCTCTCTTCTCACCTCTTCACTTCTCTCTCTTTTCACTGCTTCACTAAGATCTCTTCTCATTGCTTCACTTCTCTCTCTTCTCACTGCTTCACTCCTCTCTCTTCTCACTGCTTCATTCCTCTCTTCTCACTGCTTCACGTCTCTCTCTTCTCACCTCTTCACTTCTCTCTCTTTTCACTGCTTCACTAATATCTCTTCTCATTGCTTCACTTCTCTCTCTTCTCACTGCTTCATTCCTCTCTCTTCTCACTGCTTCACTTCTCTCTCTTCTCACTGCTTCACTCCTCTCTTCTCACTGCTTCACTCCTCTTTCTTCACACTTCTTCACTCCTCTCTCTTTTCTGCTTCAGTCCTCTCCCTTCTCACTGCTTCACTCCTCCGTCTTCTCATAGCTTCACTCCTCTCTCTTCTCACTGCTTCATTCCTCTCTCTTCTCACTGCTTCACTCCTCCGTCTTCTCACAGCTTCACTCCTCTCTCTTCTCACTGCTTCATTCCTCTCTCTTCTCACTGCTTCATTCCTCTCTCTTCTCACTCCTTCACTTCTCTCTCTTCTCACTGCTTCACTCCTCTCTCTTCTCACTGCTTCACTCCTCTTTCTTCACACTTCTTCACTCCTCCCTCTTTTCTGCTTCAGTCCTCTCTCTTCTCACTGCTTCACTCCTCCGTCTTCTCACAGCTTCACTCCTCTCTCTTCTCACTGCTTCATTCCTCTCTCTTCTCACTGCTTCATTCCTCTCTCTTCTCACTGCTTCACTCCTCTCTCTTCACACCTCTTCACTCCACTCTCTTTTCTGCTTCAGTCCTCTCTTCTCACTGCTTAAGTCTATCTTTTCTCACCGCTTCATCCCTCTCTCTTCTTACTGTTTTACTCCTCTATCTTCTCACTCCGCTTCACTCCTCTCTCTTCTCTCTTCAACTCTTCACTCCTCTCTCTTTACACTGCTTCACTCCTTTCTCTTCTCACTTCTTCACTCCTCTCTCCTCTCACTGCTTCATTGCTCTCTCCTCTCATTGCTTCATTATTCTCTTCAACTCTTCACTCCTCTCTCTTTTCTGCTTCATTCCTTTCTCTTCTTCACTCCCTTTCTCTTCTTACTTCTTCACTTTTCTCTCTCCTCACTGCTTCACTCCTCTCTCTCTTTTCATTGGTTCATTCCTCTCTCCTCTCACCACTTCACTCCTCTCTCTCTTTTCATTGGTTCATTCCTCTCTCTCCTCTCACCACTTCACTCCTCTCTCCTCTCACCACTTCACTCCTCTCTCCTCTCACCACTTCACTCCTCTCTCTTCTCACTGATTTATTTTTCTCGCTTTACGGCTTAATTTCTCTTTCTTCTGACTGCCTCACTCCTCTCTCTTCTCACTGCTTCATTCTTATCTCTTTTTGGTACATCACTTCTCTCTTTGCTGCTTCACTCCTCTCACTCCTTCATTCCTCTCTCTCTTCACTGCTTCACTCCTCTTTCTCCACACTGCTTCATTCCTCTCGCTTTACTGCTACCCTCCTCTCTCTTCTCACTGCTTCACTCCCCTCTCTCCTCACTCCTTCATTCCTCTTTCTCTTCACCGCTTCACTCCTCTCTCCTCTCACTGCTTAATTCCTCTCTCTTCAACGCTTCACTTCTCTCTCTTCTCAGTGCTTTATTTCTCTCTTCACTGCTTCACTCCTCTCTCTCTTCACTGCTTTATTCCTCTCTCTGTATTCACTGCTTCACTTCTCCCTCTTCCTTGCTTTCCTCTTTTCTTTTCTCAGTGCTTCATTTCTCTCTCTTCATAATGCTTTATTCTCCTTTGTTCTCACTGCTTCATTCCTTTCTCTTCAACGCTTCACTACTCTCTTCACTGCTTCACTCCTCTCTCTCCTCCCTGTTCACTCCTCTTTTCACTGCTTCACTCCTCTCTTAACTGCTTTTGTTCATTTGTTTTTCTTTCTTTTTTATTTATTACGTTGTTTCTTTCTTTCTTTCTTTCTTTCTTTCTTTCTTTCTTGTCTCTTTTTTCTTTCCCTCTATGCTCTTTTCTCTTAATTTTCTTTTTCTTTCTGATTGTTTAATATTTGTCTGTTGTTCTTTTTTTCTTTGCTGTGCGTGTGCTGTGATCAGTGAGAGGTGGAGTGTGATTGTGAAGTGACTCTGACAGGACGTTTCTGTTAGCCTTGCTGATTAGTGGAACACTCAGAGCCGCTGACTCAAACAAAAGCACACTTGTTTTTTACATTATATTTAATTAATGTGGCTTTAATAGGACTAGCAGGCAGTTATGTCATCACTCCTGTGAGACAGGCAGGAATCTACTGGAGTTACACTATATGGACACAAGTATTGGGACACTTGCTCATCAAATCAAGGGAATTAAGAGTTTATCCTACTTTTTTGGGGATAAATGCACATCAGCATGTATGCGTGGTATAAAACTGATTTTAAGCACTTATATATGGGATGTTATACAGTTATACATGGGTTGTTTTTTGAATAAATGAACCAATCAGCTTACTGAATACACTGCAAGTGGAGAAGAGTCACTAATCAAATACTGTGATGCTGGTTGGAACCCCCCTAATGGGAGTTATTGTGGATGGTGGATTCCAGAGCATCAAAGCTGACATGATTCTTAATTCACATGGCAGCATTAAGCAGAGAAACTGCACAGCTTATGTGCTAATGATGAAGTGTCGCTTTTTTAAAAATGCACAGATGTGAACATCAGTGAGCCAGCAGATGAAAACAAAAAAGATGATGAGACATCTACAAAACTTCATATGGTATATTGTGAACTGGTTAATCACATCAGTTTGTACAGGCTTTTTTTGACACAATGGCAAGATTAGCATTAACGTAACTTTGCTCACTTTTCACACTACGTGGTTGGATCAGCTGTGAGCACATTACCTTGCAACAGCATGTTAAGGACCTGGAGAAGAAGATATGCTGTATGTAGTGCAGTACTGTAATGAAGACATTAATAAACTTTTATTTTAAAAAATCTGCCAGTTAAGTGTGTCTCATCATGCACATGCTAAAACTGTCTGTAACAGATTGTGCCTCATTTAGTAGTGTATCACAGGTACTGTATCACACAGCAACACACTGTATTACATGTTACATAACGTAACGTGGGTTATGTGTTACAGCAGTGAAACTTTTTAGACCATGTACCAACAATGACTTAACTAAAACGTCCAAGTATCACCTACTAGCCATTTCACAGGAACACATGTACAACACCCATGCTTATATATACAGCTTTGGAAAAAAAAATAGAGACCACTTAAAAATGATGAGTTTCTTTGATTTTACCAAATTTAAAAAAAAACTCTGGAATATAATTAAGAGAAAGATGGATGATCACAAGTTATCAAACCAAGATGAACTGCTTAGATTTTTGCACCAGGATTGGCATAAAGTTATCCAAAAGCAGTGCGTAAGACTGGTGGAGGAGAACATTCCAAGATGCATGAAAACTGTGACTAAAAACCAGAGTTATTCTACCAAATACAGATTTTTGAACTCCTAAAACTTATGATACTATGAATATGAACTTGTTTTCTTTGCATTATTTGAGGTCTGACAGCTTCTGAAAAGCATCTTTTTTGTTATTTCAGTCATTTCTCATTTTCTGCAGATAAATGCTCTAAATGATAATATCTTTATTTGAAATTTGGGAGGATTTGAGAAAAAATGTTTTGCGTAGTTTATAGTATAAACACATACCACTAAACACAAACAAAAGTAGAGAAAATTGCAATTGGAAACTTTATAGATTTCAGTCCTTATCATTTTAATATAAGCAGAACTTTTTCCTGAGGTCATCTTGTGTACCACCTTGGGATGCTTTGTGTACCACAAGTACAACCCGTACCACAGTTTGAGAACCACTGTGTTACAGTATGCATGTTGCAGTGTATGTTTCTTTGTATTGGTGTGTGTTACTGTGACACATACTGCAACACAAAAACACATGAACTCTTTATGTCATTTTTTCTTCTCTCCTGTTTATTTATTTCATTTTGCTCTGCTCTCTTACAGGTGGGCTGTTTATGCGCTCTGCAGTGCAGGAGCACAGTGCGTTCCGCTTTGCGGTTCAGCTCTACAACACCAATCAGAACGTAACAGAGAAACCGTTCCACCTCAACTACAACGTAGACAACCTGGAGTCCTCAAACAGCTTCTCCGTAACACACGCTTGTGAGTCTCACACAGGCACACACACACACACACACAGACTTGTACACAGACTACACAATAACATTGTCAAAAATTCTGTCATGGTATTTCCCATAAACTCAATATTGTAATACCACAATAGTCTTGAAAGCAGTGTATTTTGTATTTATTTAGGTATTTACTGTGATTGCAGTTTAAACGCAGTATTCTACACTTTTTTATACAAAATCAAGGTCTAGGTAAGTTACTGAAGCTAAAGGTCTGTAGACTGAATGTTTGAGGCTAAAGATCTGTAGACTGAATGTGTGAGGCTAAAGGTCTGTAGACTGAATGTTTGAGGCTAAAGGTCTGTAGACTGAATGTTTGAGGCTAAAAGTCTGTAGACTGAATGTGTGAGGCTAAACGTCTGTAGACTGAATGTGTTGTGCTAAAGGTCTGTAAACTGAATATGTGGCGCTAAAGGTCTGGTGACTGAATGTTTGAGGCAAAAAGTCTGTAGACTGAATGTGTGAGGCTAAAGGTCTGTAGACTGAATGTGTGAGGCTAAAGGTCTGAAGACGGAATATTTGAGGATAAAGATCTGTAGACTGAATGTGTGAGGCTAAAGATCTGTAGACTGAATGTGTGAGGCTAAAGGTCTGTAGACTGAATGTTTGAGGCTAAAGGTCTGTAGACTGAATGTGTGAGGCTAAAAGTCTGTAGACTGAATGTGTGAGGCTAAAGGTCTGTAGACAGAATGTTTGAGGCTAAAGATCTGTAGACTGAATGTGTGAAGCTAAAGGTCTGTAGACTGAATGTTTGAGGCTAAAGGTCTGTAGACTGAATGTGCTGCTCTAAAAGGTCTGTAGACTGAATGTATGGCTCTAAAAGTCTGTAGACTGAATGTGTGGTTCTAAAGGTCTGTGGACTAAATGTGCGGCTCTAAAGGTTTGTAGTTTGAATGTGCGGCTCTAAAGGTCTGTAGACTGAATGTGCGGCTCTAAAGGTCTGTAGACTGAATGTGCGGCTCTAAAGGTCTGTAGACTAAATGTTCGGCTCTAAAAGTCTGTAGACTGAATGCGTGGTTCTCTAAAGGTCTGTAGACTGAATGTGCGGCTCTAAAGGTCTGTAGACTGAATGTGTGGCTCTAAAGGTCTGTAGATTGAATGTGCAGCTCTAAAGGTCTGTAGATTGAATGTGCGGCTCTAAAGGTCTGTTAATTGAATGTTTGGCTCTAAAGGTCTGTAGACTGAATGTGCGGCTCTAAAGGTCTGTTAATTGAATGTGCGGCTCTAAAGGTCTGTAGACTGAATGTGCGGCTCTAAAGGTCTGTAGACTGAATGTGCGGCTCTAAAGGTCTGTAGACTAAATGTTCGTCTCTAAAAGTCTGTAGACTGAATGTGTGGTTCTAAAGGTCTGTAGACTGAATGTGCGGCTCTAAAGGTCTGTAGATTGAATGTGCGGCTCTAAAGGTCTGTAGACTGAATGTGTGGCTCTAAAGGTCTGTAGATTGAATGTGTGGTTCTAAAGGTCTGTAGATTGAATGTGCGGCTCTAAAGGTCTGTAGACTGAATGTGCGGCTCTAAAGGTCTGTAGACTGAATGTGCGGCTCTAAAGGTCTGTAGACTAAATGGTCGGCTCTAAAAGTCTGTAGACTGAATGTGTGGTTCTAAAGGTCTGTAGACTGAATGTGCGGCTCTAAAGGTCTGTAGATTGAATGTGCGGCTCTAAAGGTCTGTAGACTGAATGTGTGGCTCTAAAGGTCTGTAGATTGAATGTGCGGCTCTAAAGGTCTGTAGACTGAATGTGCGGCTATAAAGGTCTGTTAATTGAATGTTTGGCTCTAAAGGTCTGTAGACTGAACAGAAAGCTGGTGAATGGTGACTGATCTGTTTTTAAACTTTAGCCATGATTTTGCATGACACCTTATTAATGTAAATGTGACTTTAAACACAGTAAACACTAAATTTAAACTAAATTTAAGATCACAGTAGCTTGTTTTCTGTTTACAGACACTGATGTGTGATAGAGTGAAGGTTCACAATTTGTGCTTTCCTCACACTTCCTTCACCTCATCAATTCAGTGTATAATCCGAGATCTCTGAGGGTTAAAGACTGATAAAGACGAGATTTTAGAGCTGAAGAGCTGGAGCTTCAGGGACTGTGTGTGTATGTGTGTTTGATGGTGGTGGGGAATGACGGTTGCACACAAGCTCAGAACAGTGGAAGACTCAGTGCCCTGTAACCAGCGCTCTCTGTGTGTGTGTGTGTGTGTGTGTGTGTATGAGTGATTATAAAATGCCTGTTTACGGCTGCTGTCATTACCGCTCTGTGTCTATAACTGCCCTGACTGCTCAGCTGAGATTGTGTGGGTGGGTGTAAAAGGTCAGTGTCTTTGTCACTTCTAAAACCAGGTTATGGTTCTGGTTTAATCAGGAAATGTGTGTTTCTTTGCTTGTGTATCTGGATGTGTGTGTGTATGTCTGTTGTGGTTGCGCAAAATAAACAACACAAAAATTACAGTTATGCTGTTTTATACTGCAGTTATACAACAGCAAATCAGAAAAGGTTAAAAAAGAAAGTTCTTCAATTTTAGTTAAGTGTGGATAGTATAAACCCAAGACTTTTCAATTTATATGTTTACATACATCCATTTCTGCATTTTAGGAATGCAACACATGGCAAATAAAGTTGGGAACTATACATAAATTACTGATTTGTAATGTCATCCCTTCTTACAACTTTTAAAATATATTTTTGCACAGTGGATCCCTAACAATGAGGAGTTTTAAGTGTTATTTTGTTTCATTCTTCCTGCAAACATGCCTTAGCTCATTCAGACCTGAATTATGTTCCAGTGACAAATATAAGAATGTTGATTTCTGTCTGCAATTCACCCAAAATACAACTCTAATAGTCTAAAGAGGAATTAAAAAATAAATCCAATTTAATTTGCTTTTTATGTCTGTGTTTATTTTTTTTTATTTTATTTGATTGACCTTTGTACTTCACAAATCATCCATAAACAGTAACATTTACATAAAAGTGTTCTAAATCACATACAATTAGTAAAAATAGCTCTTACTTTGTTGGCTCCAGTACTGCCATGTCATAATGTCTAAGTTGCTGTTTTTTCTCAATTGCAGTGGGAGGGAGCTAAACTACTGTATTTTTTTCATTGACTTGATTAATATTCTATTCTGATGGACAATAGGCTTTAATTAGTGATACTTGCAACAAAACATAAAAAAGAAAACACATGTCTATTGTGATGGATGCAGGGTCTGAAAGGGTTAAGATGTGCAACAGTACAGGATTGTCATTGTCACGTTTTTAACATCAAAATTCTCCACATGTTCTCATTTGGGGAGAATCCATACCCTCTTATACTGCAGCCATGCCTTTGTAACATATGCAGCATGTGGTTTTGCATTGTCTTGTTGAAAATGCATTGATGTCCCTGAAAAAGGGGTCATATTACGACAGGCTCTGGCTTGTTTACTTGTTGCTGATAACAGTCTGGATGGTCCTTTCCTTTTTGTCTTTGGTCCGGAGAACACAATGTCCACTTTCTCCAGAAAATATCTGGAACACTGTAATACTCATTTGTCTGACCCCAATACACGTTTCCACAGTGTGATAGTACGTCCCAGATACCTCAGAGCCCAGCAAAAGCTTCTGGACATGTTTAATGTATGGCTTCTGTTTTGCGCAGTAAAATTTTATGTGGAACCTCATTATGAGCCCTAAATTGCCTCTATCCCAATATTCTTAGAATGTGCCTCAGATGCAGAATTGTTTGTGTATATGATGCTTTTTTAATTGCTGCTGTTTCTGTTTATTAGTTAATCATTCAAATAATTGGATCATTTGCACATTGCAGGTTTCTTTAACAGGTTTTCTTAGAGCACAAGACTTTGATTCCAGCAGCAAGTGGTGTTTAAATGTATTATATATATTGCACACAAACATTTTCTAATGTAATCTAAATGTTTTTATTATTTAAAATGAAGATGTACATGTTTCAAAGCAAAAATCTTAACAATACACTACGTAACGATAAACTACAATCTAGCAACTGAGCCATTAAACTGGATTCAGTGTTTGTCAGTGTCATATTCAAACTAAAGGTGTTATCTAGTTTTACCTAGATATTATGGTATATGGATGTTTATAGGAATGTTTAAGTGTGAGTTTGAATAGAAAGTGTTTTTAAATAAAATGAAATGGCGTTTGTACAGTTGCACAAAATGCTCACAATTGCTTTATATTTAAAGAGAAACTTGTTGCTCTGTTGCTCCCATTGTAATGTATCCTATTATTTCATGGATTTATTTATTGTGCTGTGAAAATACAATACAAGTCAAAAGTTTGGACACATTGTATTTGGCTTAACCAGTTTTAAAGGGTGAATTCATAAGTCAATGTTTGAAGTCTTTTTCAAATGTGTTTTTTGAAATTTAAACTTAAAAGTGAAATATTTACGTTATATAGTGAAATATTTACACTAACTGGAACAGACCATAATAAACTTAAGAAAAAAACAGTATTTGATTAAAAAACATGTATAACAACCTCGACAATATGTATGTACTTCCACATATATATTGTCTTAACATAAAAAAAACTTAATAATAATGTCTATTAAATTACACTTTTCATTTTGATGGGTCTCTGATATTTCTCTGTAATTAAAAAAATCGAGGACAATCTATTGACCATTTATAAACACACGACAAACCAGTAATATATGTGCTGTAATGTATATGTTTTGCATGTATATGTATGTCTTACACGATTAGTATGCAGTGTAGTGGGCAGTGTAGCAGCTGTGCTGTGTCTCTAAAACAGTCTATTGATTTTTACTCCTAACTATTTCCTACATCCAGTTTCCATGTCATACTGTGCATCTTTTAACATCAGTCTTTAAAATTTGCCAAAAGTAGTGACACTTACCCTAATTAAAAGTTAAAACATCTAATCAAATGTAAGTTTTCTCTTGTTCTAGTTTTCTAACAGCTTTCAAAACAAGTCAAATCTTAGTATGCAAACATATTATAAAACAAATATATGTTTAAGATCTCAAAAAAAAAACAGTACTCTAATTTTAGTTGACCTTAAAGATGATATTGTGCTTAATAGGTGGACTGTTTCATGTATGTTTTTCCGATTAATACGTACAGTATATCGTGCAGCTCTTGTGAGTGTGTGAGCAGAATACACACAGTCTGCTTCTGGCTGTGGCTGGTTTACCTCAGGGAAATACAGATGGGCACTCAGAGTGAGTAAACACACACACAAAAACACACACACACACACAAACAAACACACTTTCCAAACAGCAGTTCACAGATGAAAGTAAACTGAAGTTTGATGCATATTTAAAGTTTAATACACAAACCCATCACTGCTGAAACATCCCTCAATAAAGCCATCTAGCAGAGGGAGAGGGAGAGAGAGAGAGAGAGAGAGAGAGAGAGAGAGAGAGAGAGAGAGAAAGGAGGAGAGAAAGAGATGGGGAAACTAGAATGAGACAGAGAGAAAGAAAAAAACTAAATAGAATATTAATTGTGGTTATGTTGAGATGTGAAAAACACACTGATTACAACACACTTCTGAAGGTGATGTAGTCCAATTTACACAATTAATTCATTATAATCAAAATATTTGGTTAATGAATTGCTGTATTTGAGGGTGTGCACATTCAGTGCCTTCCATAATGTTTAGAAAAAAAGCCACAGTTTTCATTTATTAATTTATTAAAATCAGTTTTCATTGATTTATTATAACCAATCTTGGTAAAAGAACAGACTCTCCCCCGCTGGCCTGTACTCACATTGCGTTTAAACAATCCGTGCGTGAGCATGCTTACGTCATTACTCACTGCCCAGTGGGCTTGCTGGTGTTATGTTGAATTTAGCACCCCCTCGGAAGCGTGTCTTCCTGATAAAAGTGGAGATAATTAATTTTAACTTACTTAGAAATACGTGCAAAAGTTATGGTTATCTCAGTCATGGTTACATACATAGCTGGCAGTGGTGCTGAATTTGGCACAACACCGTCATTTTTACAGGATTGCATCACTGGCATCACTGGCATCATCTTCACACTACATGCATGCCGAGCCTCAGTCCAAGTGAACCGTGCCCTGGCCCACCTCTTTAAGCAGGTTTTGACTAATATATCAGGCTTACTATTTAAATTCTACTGAGCATTCATTGCTGAGTTGAAAAGAAAACTTAAAGGAAAAAGCACTGAATGAATGAGAGCTGAAGATAGCTGAATCTGACACTTGGAGGCGCATAAAGAGAGAAGATTCTCAGCACCTGGTGATGTCTTTACATCTCAGACTTCAAGCAATATTGCATGAAAGAGAAAAGCAGCAAAGTTCTAAATATGAATGCTTTATTGTACTCATCATCGTTATGCCCCAACATTATGGTGGCATAAAAAAACAGAGGCTATGTAAAAAGTGCTGTAGTTTCAATATGGTTGGACCAAAATCATGCATATTAGCATTAATATAAATGCACCACACTCCTTGATGCGTGTGTAAATGTATGTTCACAGTTCTTGTAGTCAGTTCTTTGGTTGGGCTGCGAGGGGCATGACTGAGGCAACAGCTCTGGGAAAGAAGCTGTTTTTTCGTCTGTTGGAACGGGATCTAATTTATCGTCCCGAACCGCTTGCAAGACAGAAGTGGTTCAGACAAGGAATGGCCTAGTTTGTGTGGTGTCTTTGATTATGCTGCTTGCCTGTTTCTTCAGGCTTAGCATGAACCGTGGCCACATTTTGCCAACATCATCAATAAGGTTACAGAATATCACTGTGACACAAAGCCCTGTATCATCAGAAAAACATTAATCCAATCACTCCGCTTGATCTTGTTCTTTCTGCTACACCAAAAAGTGTATTAATGCACCTTTATGCTTCTCACTGCAGCAGAATACTTGGATTCAATAATAAAGAACATGTGGCTGTAGTATGTTTTATTGTAAAATTTAATTTCTTAGCTGCATTCCATATCTAAAACATTGTCTTTGTATAAGCAAAATACAGTAACTTCTTAATGAGGCCTTTAAAGTTCAGTTGGACTTTACAGCAAAATCTGGAACACCTTCAAAGCCATGGGAGGCCTATTTTGTAGTGTTTCAAATGAAAGAGAAAATAGGCATCTTCCCAGACACATACCACCGGAAACCTGAAGGAGAGTGCAGACCACAGTCATTCATCCATGGTATTGATAATACATTAGTTAGCTCTCAGTCAATCTCTGTCTACCCTCCTGCACAGGGTGATACCACACTGCAGCCCTCAGCCAGGGTTTCTCACACTAGAAGAAATCAACTTGTGCTCTATATAGTCAGTCCTTTGAGTGGGTTGAGGAAGGTTAACCTGTAGCAAAAAAATAACTCTATGAGGTTATTGGTATTGGCCAAACTCAGAGTCAAATATGCAATCCAGTCCTAAAAGCTAATCAGATCATTTTCGCAAGTTAAAGATTACAGCATCACTTTTGGAGGCTCACCGGACATTGTAGTTCGTTTTTTTAACTGCTAGATTGATCTACGGAGCTTGTACAAGACTGCAGAAACTCACTAATGCCAGTGTTATAGTCCTCATTCTGGTTTGTAGAACATGTAAAACAAACTGCCTTGTGTAGGAAGCAGAGTAAAGACATTTAACACCACTAACATTATACCCCTCTTGAGAGTACGTTCATTGGCTCATGCAGTGAGTTACTATTAGCACAGCAACAAAACAAAGCTAACCACACAAAACAGCAAACAGTGAGGAGCACATTTAAGTACCAAAAGTACCACCAAAGTACCACCAAAAGTACAGCACAACAGTCAAAAACAAATTTCTTAGTGTTTCTTAGTGCTGGATAAACAGACTTTTTGGTTGGGGTCCCAATCTGAGCTTTACAGTGCAGTTTTGCATGGGAACACAAAGATTCTTTTAGCTTGAGCTTTGAGTTTGGCAGCATTTAAAATCTTGTTTATTCCAAAAAAGTGAGAAAGGCTTAGAGAAGGCGCAGAAACATTACAGAAGCCCTGTCTGAAGATGCACTACCAAGTTGATCTGGAAAGGATAATGTGGCATCCAGCCCTTCTTTTTTACTGAAGGAAATTCGTAAATCCCACACTGATTGGTCCATCTCTATTTTTTAGCAATCACACTTGATCTTAAAACAATTATTGTATCACAACCATAACCATTTATACAAACTGGCAAAGACTTTTTTCATCCTTTTTTCATCCCTCTAACCACATCACAAAGCCTCCATCTTTTTCCAGTTTGTTTCATTAGTACACGACAAAAGCATAATTAAAACGTTTCTCAGTCTGTAGACTGAGCAAACAGAAGGGAGTTTAAATGCAGTTTACAGCTGCTCTTAAGACAGCTGCATTCTTCAGTAGGCAGGGGTCACCATTTTTTGGCAGAAGAAAGAAGACATCATCAAACTGGCCTGAAAACACACAGAACAAGTTCCTCCCAAAACTCCCCAGCAATCTTTAAAAGTCCACTGGTGTCCCATCTGTTTTTGGAGCTTTTCTAGACGTGAGCTGATGTGCAGTCTCTGTGACCTTCTCAACAGTTCTAGTTAAGCAACCAGTGCTTTCTTTTGCCTTGGGTTCAGCTGAGGAAAGGCTTGGGAACAGAACAAGACTGAGCCAGGGCACCAGCCACAAACAGTTTGCAAAATTCAAATCTACAGCCAGTTGCTGCAGATTATAACAGTACAGAGGACTTATTGAAGGATGTTGGTGATCGTTTTTTGGCTGTGGAACATGGCGTCCATGTCATGTACAGACCTTTGTATCTTCTAGAATTTTTGCAGCAGTGGGGGTGTTTACTACAGTATCACAAACTGGCTGTACAGGGCTAGCATAGTATGGTTAGCTGAGGTAACCTAGCCTTAGGATTTGTGTGTGTTCATCTAAAGAGTGGCTGTTTTTCTCTGTTCACATTTCTATAAATTATGTGCAAGTGCTGTTCTCTGCCATTTCAAATGTAACATTTGTGTAATGTTGCATTTCACAAATTTTGAAACAGTGGCGACAATACTTTGAGGTAATGCTAGGCGGTATGACCAAAACGTATATTACAGTATTTTTCAAGATTTTGATACAGTATATCACAGTATTTTATTTTATTTTACTTATCATACTTTGTATGACTGGGCTTTTATATAGGTTTGAGACCTACTCTACTGTTAGGAGTACATATAATATAAAACACCAAGGCTTTAAATAAAGGCTTTGATTACTATTGGGTTTACTTTGTCCCACAAAATTACACAATATATGAAGAAATTAGACTTAATTAGCAAATAAACAGCTAAAGAATGTAAATAACAGATACGCCAACAACTTTAACTCTTCCTTTTCAAAAGTAAATATTTTAAATAGTTCAAGCCATCAGAGGCATTACAGTATTAAAATCAGTCACAATTCCCCTTCTTTTCTAGTTAACAAATACAATCAGCTTAGTGCGTATTAATATTATTCTTCATGCTGCAGTATTAATATATTTAAACAGGGCTATAGTTACTGCTCACCTTGTATCCACAAATTTTAGGGAGTTGCGTCACTTGCTGAATAAATGATTCTGTACTCAGGACCGTTTCTGGGCTTGTCTGTGTAATAAAGTGCGGTTCTCAGGCAGGAGGGAGCGAGGGATGAGTGTTAAGGCTCGTAAAGCTAAGCTCCAGTGTGTTAGCTTATGCTAACTGGCTAGCGTTAGCTAGTGAGCTGTCACAGTGTGCTTCTTTGGCGGTGCTGTTCTACACAGGGCTCCACAGCGCCTCTAGAGGTATGGCGGTATGAGAAAAGTGCTTACCGGTTCTTAATCCCCTTCCAATAATATATATGAACCGATATACCACCCAGCACTACTTTCAGGCCACCGTTGCAAAATGCATGTAACCGAGGCAGACAGATATCACGCTCTGTTTGTCTTTTTATTTCAAATAGCACCAATTTCCTGCCAGGTCTGTAGCCCAAAAGCATTTTGACTGATCATGAATTGTTAAATTGTATTCTTCATCACTTGGATAGTTGTGTTTGTCTCAGTTTGGCTGTGAAGTGAGTTTACAGCTTTTTGCTTTCATGAGGCGCAATATGTTTGCCCGTAACTTTTTACCCACAGCTAGAAGCGCGTCCTCGGAGGTCGCTTCAGCGCTGGGAACACATCTAAACCCATTAGAGCGGGACAGAGATGGCTCCTCTGCCGCAAGGCACCATGACTCCTCTATTCACTGCACTGAGTGGCAGATGGTCCGAACAGTCTACAGTGAAAACAGTCTGTTTTACAGAATAGAAAAAGAGGAAAGTGCACACACTTTTTTATACAGCAAGGTGGATATTTAAAAAAACTTGTTAAAAAACTTGTTATATCATCCTTAGACCCAGACCCACGTTTTAATATTTAGGTGCTGAAGTGAAAACTAAAAGAATGAAAAATGCTCTTATTTTTTTATTGCATGTCCCTTGTAGCAAACATTTGGTATTGCTTGGTCTCAGAATGTGGGGGTTATATAATGACATTGTATTCATTTTTATGAAGAGTTTGTGTTAGATTTTTTTTTCATTTAATTAAAAAAACAAGAAGATGAGGAAAACAAACCTGAGCCCTAATGGGCTTTCTCCAGAGATGAGGACCTCCTGCTGCTTTGCTTGCTCTAAAATATTTAAAGCTAAAATTCAAATTAAACCTCCTTCACATCCTGTATTTGAATAAAATCATTTCAGTTAAAAAGGATATAAAAAGGATGTTGAATAAAATGTGTTTAGAAAGGGTTAAGATTTTATTGAACATTTCCCAATCTACTCATTAGGACTCCCCCTATCACTAGTGATGCCCCAGCAAAAGAAAGGTGAAGCACATTCCTCCTCCGATACACCGCCTCTTTTTGAGCTTCTGCTGATGCAGAATTGCCGAGTAGCATCACAGAGCACTCAGAGGAAAGCACAGAGACTCGGTTCCGATACATCAGCTCACAGATGCCTTGTGCTGATTGACATCACCCTTTGGAGTGATGCGGGGAGAGATAGCCATCTACCCACCCAGAGAAAACAAGGCCAATTGTGCTCTCTCAGGGCTCCAGTAACATTTTGATCACAATTAATTGTACCAGTTTTGGGGGCCATGTAACTGGTAATGGCTGAGAGGACAAACTGTATATCGATGGTGCAAGCTCTAGAAGAACAATTTGTGTGGAAATCAACTTTAATCGCCAGGTTTCAGGAGGATGTAATGCAGAAAAGGGATCCAATATTGTTACAAGCCTGCTACTACATAAAATATTTTTCTAAGTGTAGTTTGATTACTCTCCACCTTCCACTGAAGATTGGAGAACATCTCTCTCTCTCTCTCTCTCTCTCTCTCTGTTTTGCTTCCCCCTCCAATTTTTTTCTTTCCATCTCTGTCTCTCTGTCTCTCCTCTGCTTGGCGGAGGGTTGAAGTGGCAGATGGACGGATAGTGAGAATAGATGACAGCAGCTGTAACCTGTCCCCTCGATTAGAGAGGAAAAGAGAAAGACAGATAGAGAGAGAGAAAGAGGGGTATTTAAGTCAGGCTGGAGGTAACACAGGGGCAAGACTGTTTAAACAACAAGCATGGAGCTTGAGTTCAGCTACTTTAAGCTGCACCCATTGCTGACACAGATGTGCAAGTGCACACATACACAGCTCTTCTCGCCCCTGTAGAAAAGTACAGCCAATAAAAGCAGGACTCTGGAGCAGATAAACATGAACCCACTGGCACCATGCCTAATGCCAGTTAGCTAGAGGGGTATAGAGCCCCCATTATTAAGCTGTGGAGCAGTGGAACTTTCTTCTCTGGAATGATGGAGCTCACTATGATGAACTCACTATGACTCTTGTTGCAGTTTGTAGTTGAGAAGACAGTATTGCCTAAACAGCAGAGACAGTTACTCAAAACAAACAATAGCAGGATAACTGTTGATTTTGGAAGAAGCAATGAGTGATGAGGCATCCCCTAGTGTGGGGAGAATAGTGAGTATGGGGTTGTGTGAGGAGAAAAGTGAGAATAGGGTAATGCGGGGAGAATAGAGAGAATAGGGTAGTGTGTGGAAAATAGTGAGAACAGGATAGTATGGGGTAAATAGTGAGTATAGGGTAGTGTTGGGAGAATAGTGAGAATAGGGTAGTGTGTGGAAAATAGTGAGAACAGGGTAGTATGGGGTAAAAAGTGAGTATAGGGTAGTGTTGGGAGAACAGTGAGAATAGGGTAGTATGGGCAGAATAGTGAGAATAGGGTAGTATGGGGAGAATAGTGAGTATGGGGTAGTTTGGGGAAAATAGTGAGTATAGGGTTCTATAGCAAGAGTAGTGAGAGTAGGGTAGTATGGGGAGAATAGTGAGAATAGGGAAGTATGGGGAGAATAGTGAGAATGTGGTAGTTTGGGAAAAAAGTCAGTATAATATTGAAGTGTGGGGAGAATAGTGAGGATAGGGTAGTATGGGAAGATTTCTGAGTATAGGGTAGTATGGGGAGATAGTAAATATAGGTAATATAGGGTGATATAGGATAGTAGGGGGAGAAAAGTGAGAATATGGTAGTATGGGGAGAATAGTGAGAATAGGGTAGTGTGGAAAGAATAGTGAAAATAGGATAGTGTGTGGAAAATAGTGAGTATAGGGTACTATGGGAAGAGTAGTGAGAATAGGCTAGTATGGGGTGAAAAGTGAGAATAGGGTAGTATGGGGAGAATAGTGAGAATAAGGTAATAAATGGTGGTATAGGGTACTATAGGAAGAATAGTGAGAATAGGGTAATAAATGTTGGTATAGGGTACTATAGGAAGAATAGTGAGAATAGGGTAATAAATGTTGGTATAGGGTACTATGGGAAGAATAGTGAGTATAGGGTAATAAAGGGTGGTATAGGGTACTATAGGAAGAATAGTGAGTATAGGGTAATAAAGGGTGGTATAAGGTACTATAGGTAGAATAGTAAGTATAGGGTAGTATGGGTAGATTAGTGAGTATAGTGTAGTATGGGTAGAATAGAGAGTATAGGATAGCATAGGGGGTATAGTGTAGTATGGGGCTCTCCCAATTTTTATCCCGTTCATTTTCCCTCTCTTTTTAATTATGCCCTTCTTTTGTTTACCTCTCGTTTTTATTTTGCTTTCTCTTTTTCACTCTATTTGTCCTTTCTTTTCAGTTCTTTTATCTCTATCTCTTTTTGGTCTCTCTCTCTCTCTCTCTCTCTCTCTCTCTCTCTCTCTCTCTCTCTCTCTTTCTCTCTCTCTGTTCCACTCCCCCAACTCTCTCTGCAGTGATTTTTACTCTTGATGACGGCTGGCCGCACTGAGATTGGATCGATAGTGTGAGGGCACCGGACGGACACACACACACACACACACACATACACACACAGACACACAGTGTCAGTCAGTAGTGCTGGTCGATAGTGTGAGCAGTGCTGGAGGGGTATCTGCTCTCTAATCTGCAGTGTTTCATGTAGATCAGGAACAGCTTTACCTATTTGTTTATTACAGTTTTGGAAAATCCGCTAACATGAAAGAACCCAAAACCTAATTTTTCTACATTTACCTTATTCCTTTTGAACTTGTAAACTAGTCATAATTCATATAAATACAAAATAATGGCATAATTAATTATGTACACACAATAATGTCAGTGAATGGTCAATAACTGTTGTAAATAATGTGGTTGATCAAATGAATTACTTAACATTAGAAATGAATTGCTATTTTTAAGCATTGTTATGTATTGACTTCGCATCACAACTGAATCCATCACATATAGTGATTAATCTTAATACACAAAATGAAGAGACTAAATACACAAAGAAAGTGAAAAATCCCATCTGAAAACTACTCTACTCTCAATCTCTAAATACATAAATTGACTAATCACATCTGAGCACACTAAAATAGTCGTATCACATTTAAATACATACAATATAATGACAATTAAATAAAAAATAATGTGAATAATCTCAGTTAAATGCACTACATAATGCATGAAACTGATTAATAAGGGCTAATTTAATTTACAAAATTGATTCATCATGTTCAACTTCAGCAAAGAAATGTGATAAATGATGATTGTTTAAATAAAATCGTTATTGGTAAAGCTCTCATAAAGAAAAACGTAAAAAGAAGAATTAATTGTGACACACTAAAAAAAGTGAATAATCATGATATGCCAGATAATAATGCAATTAACTGCATAATTATTTAAATCCTTTGTTCCATATAAATAAATGACAGATAAATATTTCAGCTAATCAAGTGTCACCGTCATAACTGTGCACTTCAGTGGGGTAATGGATTCTGCCATCACTCCAAAGTGACTTTTTCAATTACACGGACTAAAGACTGCTTATCAGTGTGTGTGAGACAGCACTTGTGTGTGTGTGTGTGTGTGTGTGTGTGGTGCAGCTGTTGGCAGGTGTTTTGGGGTGACACACTCGGACAGAAGTTTAACTTTGTTTTTTGGGGAACAAACATTGCGGCCGAGTTGCATCATGTAAGGCTGGTTTAAATGGACCGTCATTCATCATTCAACAGCAGCTCTACACACACACACATAAGCACACACACACACACACATACACACACACTGCAGCTGTGCTAAGAGCTTCTAAAGCCTCTAATGGACACATGCACACAGGCACACACACAGCCTGCTGTAAGTGAAGTTTTTTTTGTCTTGTTTTTAAAAGAGAGCAGAAGAAAAATAGTGTTTACTCATTCTGATCCACTCTGATATATTAAAAAAAATCCCTTCAGATCAGCCTGGGGTGCACAAACATTGCACATGACTGCAGTCCTTATCATCCAACTCTGCTGTTTCTTTAGTTTTACTCTGGAACTAGTAGGCTAATGTAGCTAGCAAGTAAACGTAACCACAGTCTGCACCAGTGTTCATGTGTTTGTTACACAGTAGTGTACACTGCACACTGAAGTTGCAGTTTTAAGAACTTTGCTGCATTAACAACGTCTCCATACACTTAACATTGATTGGTTTGTAGAATGTTGTCAGTTCAGCGAGCTGCCTTTCCAGGTGTTGTGCTGAATTCTGCCATCCTGACAGAATTCAACTTCCCTTGAAGGGGCCACAGAATGCATCAGAATGAGCGCAACAGGCCTTCCTCAGATTCCTTTTATTTCTGTTTATTAGGGGTGTCACGATTCTCTAAATCCTCGATTCGATTTCATTTTCGATTTGAGGGTCACGATTCGATTCGATTCTCGATTTTCTTGTTTTTTTTCTTGTTATTATTTTATGCCTCATAAAATTTAAATAATATATTTATTATTATAATTATTATTATTATAAATATTATAAATATTATTATTATTATTTATTAAGATATATATGGTAATGCCATCTAGTGACTTTTTTTGGTAGCAACAGTGTGCACTATTAAAACAAGCAGTTTATCAGAGCTGTGTGTGGATGGCTGGTGAAACTGCTCATTACATGAAGCTGCAGTTCTTCATCCAACCACTAGCAGCAGCAGCACAAGCCCTGCTCTCTTCACTCAGTCACTACTTCAGTACAGCCCAGCCACGGGCTACAGAGCTCAGCCAGTCCGTTTTTACTGTTTCTGTAAACAAATAAAGGTTTTAACCCCACTAACCGGATAATACAGCTCACTACAGTTCATCTTTCAGCCCAAGCAGCTAACAGCAGCAGGTTAGAACAGCCGACACGGAGGCACTGCTCGGATTACATTATGAACAGGTCAGTTAGCGCGCTGCTAACCTCAGGATGTTTATAACTACGGAGTTTAGTGGACACACCACGGCCGCCAGGTAAGTCTTTTAAAGGCTACTGAAGACTATTAAAGGCTATTAGAGTGTAACCCCTGGCTCCCAGGGGTTACAAGAGGTTATTGAAAGCATTATTGGGGGGCAGAAATCAGTACAGGCTGGTTAGATAAGTGATGTGGGTATTGTCTTATAAATATTTACACATAACTTATATCTCTCCTGAAAAGCTTTTATTTTAGTCAGAAACACGCTTGTGTTTACTTTATCTGAGAGAAAGTTTTTTTAATTCAATGGAAAGCAACAGGTGTAGTCAATTATAAGTTTAAGATTTTTAATCCACCTCACTGTGATCTATAGTCAGTGTTCTCAAGTCACACTGACACACGCATTTCAGCGAGTTCACACGCTCTCACCTGCGCGCACCCACCCCTCCGTTAGATACAGATACAAAACCTGCGCGCCCAACCCCCGCCCCCCCTCCCCCGTTGGACAGATAAAAACAGTGATCACACTCCCGCCGACTGCGCTCATGCAGTGCCTATCTCTATTTAAATGAATAGGATGCGCTGTGTTGGTGCCGCGCCATTTGCGTAGCGCGCGCGGGAGGGATCGTCGATCCTCTTTTTGACTTCGATACTCGAGATCGTGACCTCATTTCGATTCGATTTCGATAAAATATCGAGATCGTGACACCCCTACTGTTTATAAATAAGGGTTAATCTACAGTTACAGTAGATACAGCAGCCATGACGCACTTGCACGCACAAAGGAGACAAATTCTACCAAAAAAACATATTTTCTTCTGTATTGTTTAAAGGCTGATGATAGCAGCAACTTCTTTAATTGGTCTAAACAAGTCCAAACCATATAGAAAAGTGTTTTTACACTGCAAACAAACTGGACTATGTTTGGATCCTGGCTGAGAACACCTCTTGCGGTCGAACAAAACCGAAAAGGAAAAGTCTAAAATTCCAGATCCAACAAAGCAGTTGTGAAAGAAACACCCTTAAATCCCAAAAGTTAGCAGTCTATATTTCTCTGTTACTCTCTCTCTCTCTTCCTCTGTCTGTTTATCTCACTCTTTATTCTTATTCTCCTGGCCACTGTTCTATTTCTCTTGTTCTCTCTCTTTCTCTCTGTGAATCACTCTCTTATGGTCTCTTACACTCTCGCAATATTTCTCTCTCTCTCTCTCTCTCTCTCTCTCTGTGAATCACTCTCATTGTCTCTTACACTCTCACTATCTCTGTCTCTCTCTCTCTCTCTCTGTCATCTTTCTTTCTCGCTTGCTCTCTCTCACACTGTCTTCTCTGTGATGGTGAAGTTTCTGTAAAGCCCTGCGGATTCTGGAACATTTGGAGGGTTTTTCATCCCAGAGTGTGTTCTGACATCGGCAATGTCACTGACCCACCCCCGGCTTGACACACACACACACACACACACACACACACACACACACACACACACAAAATCTGTCTTTCTAGTACAAATGGTCAGTGAATGTGTGTAAGTATTCGTGTATTTGTTTTTGAGAAAGCGTATGTGACAGTGTGTGTGACCTGTCTACCCTTGAGTAGTGAGCATATATATGTATGTGTGTGTATTGAACTTGTGTGTGTGTATTGACCTGTCCAACTTGTATGTGTGTCTGTGTGTATGTGTGTATTGATCTGAACTTGTGTCACCCAGTTCATATTGTCTCTCAAAGACAGCAGGGACTGTTTGTGTAATGCACTGTTTGGTTGATAATGATAAATTACAGAATTTGATTCATACAGTTTAACACAATATGATAAATATATTGTGCAGGTTATATGCTGCAACACAACAAAGTTATAATACAGTGTAATACAATATCATTAAAATGCTGTACTGATAGAATACAAAACAAAATGCTACACTTACAAAATAATACACTTCAGTACAAAACAGTATAATACAAAATCATGCGCTTGGTTTAAATATGATGTGATAATAAAAAAATGTGATTGGCTGGAGTGTTGTGTTAGTGAACGTGATCGGCTGGAGTGTTGTGTTAGTGAATGTGATTGGCTGGAGTGTTGTGTTAGTGAATGTGATTGGCTGGAGTGTTGTGTTAGTGAATGTGATCGGCTGGAGTGTTGTGTTAGTAAATGTGATTAGTTTGAGTGTTGTGTCAGTATATATGATCGGCCGTAGTGTTGTGTTAGTGAATGTGATTGGCTGTAGTGTTGTGTTAGTGAATGTGATTGGCTGTAGTGTTGTGTCAGTATATATGATTGGATGTAGTGTTTTGTTAGTGAATGTGATTGGCTGGAGTGTTGTGTTAGTGAACGTGATCGGCTGGAGTGTTGTGTTAGTGAATGTGATTGGCTGGAGTGTTGTGTTAGTGAATGTGATTGGCTGGAGTGTTGTGTCAGTATATATGATTGGATGTAGTGTTGTGTTAGTGAATGTGATCGGCCGTAGTGTTGTGTTAGTGAATGTGATTGGCTGTAGTGTTGTGTCAGTATATATGATTGGATGTAGTGTTGTGTTAGTGAATGTGATTGGTTGTAGTGTTGTTCCAGTAAATGTGATTGGTTGTGGTGATGTGTTATGAAATGTGACCCTCTGGTTTAAGCAGTAAGCTTTAAATTTAGCTGACATCATAAAATCTGACATCACATCGTTCTGCTTAAGGTATTTTTTTTTACCTGCACCTCTGTCCTTTTTTTCTTTCTCTCTCTCTTGCTGTCTCTCTCTCTCTCTCTCTCTCTCTTCATCTTATCTTGCTGTGTCCCACCCTCAGATCAATTTCTTTTTCCTACTATGAGAACTTTGGTTTCAGACTGTTCAGACTGAGTCAGGACACTCAGCACCGGGTTTCATCTTTGCTTATATTGGTTTAATTATAGGACTATGGGCTAAAATAATACATACAATTTTATAGAGTGAACACAGTTATTAAGTACTGTAAGCAGTTAATGAGTAGAATGGAAATGTCTATCATCACACCTTCACTTGATGTTGTCTATTGTTTGTTGTCCCATCTTGCACCATGGTTCCGGAGGAACGTAATTTCACTACACTGTGTACCTGTACTCAGATATAATGACAATAAAAGCCCCTTGACTTGACTTGACTGATGAGTACAGTGGTGTGACTGCTGTAGGTGTTGGTATTGTTTGTAGCTGATCAGCATCTTTGCTTTAACATGCTTATGGGTGCAGTGGTCCTGCTGCAGTTGCCCAGTGATCTGTGATGTCATCATGCTAACCACTGATGTTTATTGTAAGTGATGGGTCAGCAGAGCTAGACTGTCATCAGCCTCCACCAACACACACACACACACAGACACACACACACACACACACACACACATACAACTCCTGGATGTTTTAACGCTTTAAGTTTGAATGTTGAAGTGTTCAAGTCCTCTAAAATCAGATAAATTGGTTTGTTTCTCTGTCACTGGAGTGAGTGAAAGAAAATCACAGTAATGCATAGTGTGTAAGTGTGTGAGTGTGTGTAAGTGCGTGTGAATGTGTGTAAGTGTGCGAGTGTGACAGGTTTGAGGCTTCAGGCAGATCATAAACAGCTGGTGCATGCATTCGAGCCATTGCACTGTGTGTGTGCGCATTTGCGTGTATGTGGCCCCTTAAACCATGCTAGCTCTGACCTGCTTAATCTCTGTTCATGTGTAGAAATACCATCTGACATTAGCAAATGTTTCATTTGTGTTCATTATTTAACCCCTACTTAACTCCCATGTTCTGTGCATTAATATAAATAACATATACTGAGCTAATAATAGAAAATGATACATAAAACACGTTGATACTGAATTGTGGATACTGAATAATAACGTATGCTTGATGTTGAATTATTCATAGTAGGTTTTGATAGTAGATTAGTAGATTGAATAATTTAAAGTAGGCGTTTAATAGGGGTGTCACGATTCTCTAAACCCTCGATTCGATTTCATTTTCGATTTGAGGGTCACGATTCGATTCGATTCTCGATTTTCTTGTTTTTTTTTCTTGTTATTATTTTATGCCTCATAAAATTTAAATAATATATTTATTATTATTATTATTATAAATATTATAAATATTATTATTATTATTTATTAAGATATATATGGTAATGCCATCTAGTGACTTTTTTTGGTAGCAACAGTGTGCACTATTAAAACAAGCAGTTTATCAGAGCTGTGTGTGGATGGCTGGTGAAACTGCTCATTACATGAAGCTGCAGTTCTTCATCCAACCACTAGCAGCAGCAGCACAAGCCCCGCTCTCTTCACTCAGTCACTACTTCAGTACAGCCCAGCCACGGGCTACAGAGCTCAGCCAGTCCGTTTTTACTGTTTCTGTAAACAAATAAAGGTTTTAACCCCACTAACCGGATAATACAGCTCACTACAGTTCATCTTTCAGCCCAAGCAGCTAACAGCAGCAGGTTAGAACAGCCGACACGGAGGCACTGCTCGGATTACATTATAAACAGGTCAGTTAGCGCGCTGCTAACCTCAGGATGTTTATAACTACGGAGTTTAGTGGACACACCACGGCCGCCAGGTAAGTCTTTTAAAGGCTACTGAAGACTATTAAAGGCTATTAGAGTGTAACCCCTGGCTCCCAGGGGTTACAAGAGGTTATTGAAAGCATTATTGGGGGGGCAGAAATCAGTACAGGCTGGTTAGATAAGTGATGTGGGTATTGTCTTATAAATATTTACACATAACTTATATCTCTCCTGAAAAGCTTTTATTTTAGTCAGAAACACGCTTGTGTTTACTTTATCTGAGAGAAAGATGTTTTTTTAATTCAATGGAAAGCAACAGGTGTAGTCAATTATAAGTTTAAGATTTTTAATCCACCTCACTGTGATCTATAGTCAGTGTTCTCAAGTCACACTGACACACGCATTTCAGCGAGTTCACACGCTCTCACCTGCGCGCACCCACCCCTCCGTTAGATACAGATACAAAACCTGCGCGCCCAACCCCCGCCCCCCCTCCCCCTTTGGACAGATAAAAACAGTGATCACACTCCCGCCGACTGCGCTCATGCAGTGGCTATCTCTATTTAAATGAATAGGATGCGCTGTGTTGGTGCCGCGCCATTTGCGTAGCGCGCTGCGCTATTTGCGTAGCGCGCGCGGGAGGGATCGTCGATCCTCTTTTTGACTTCGATACTCGAGATCGTGACCTCATTTCGATTCGATTTCGATAAAATATCGAGATCGTGACACCCCTAGCGTTTAATAAACCAAAGTGTAAACAATCCATAGTGGGTTTTGAGTTATTTATTGGAGTTACTGAATGATTTGTAGTAGATTTTAATTAGTTGAATTGAATATAAAACAGTTGTTAATGAATACATCATAGTGAACAGTGAATAATACTCAGTAGATATTGAATTAAACATAGTGTCTAGTGGATAATTCATAGTAGATACTGATTAATTTATATTACATACTGAATAATTCATAGTGGATGAAGAATAGTTCATAGTGGATAAACACTAATAAACAACCATTCAGGTAGAAAGTAATGCAAATATAATAATTATATGAATAATAATGTTAGTATAAACTAGATTTGTATTGTTACTTGATGACCTTCGCTGCTGCTAATGTACAGTTATGTAAACAGTTATGTGTGTGTGTGTTGCTATGATGCTGCTGTCCCCTGTGCTGGATAATTTTAGCAGTAGACAGATACAGACACACACACACACACACACACACACACACAGAATAGAATAGCTTCAGAGGAGAAAAAATAGGCAGGTCTGAGAGAGACACAGGTGTGTTTGCTTATATGTTTATTAGATCTGTAAAAAAATTTCACTCAGTTGTAATTTATATGATTATCGAGTTTAAATTGTACAAATGGCAGTTTGAGAACTGATGGATGAAAATAATAATAATTCATTAATGATAGTCAGCACACAAACATTCCTCATAGTGACCATACTCATATAAATCTGTGTTCCTGTATTAAAGAAGCAGAAAAAAAGAATGTTACAGTATCACTAATCACAGATCACATTAAAGAAAAGTAATAATGTGTATTTTTCTCTCTCTTTCTCTATCTTTGCAGTTTGTTCCCAGTTCTCTCGGGGTGTGTATGCGATCTTTGGGTTCTATGACCAGCGCTCGATGAACACGCTCTCGTCGTTCTGTGGTGCGCTCCACACCTCGTTTATCACTCCGTCATTTCCCCTCGACGCTGACGTCCAGTTTGTCCTGCAGATGAGACCCAGCCTGAAGGGCGCGCTGCTCAGCCTGCTGGGACATTACAGATGGGACAGATTCGTCTACCTGTATGATACGGAAAGAGGTTAGAACACATATTTACCAAAACACACTAACCCACAACTTAGTGAGACCTTCCCCTGACTGTGATTTGGTTCTTATTACAACTTTGTTTGTCCTCAAACTCTTCCCCTGCTTGTGATTGGTCCTATCACTACCTAAAATTATGCATATTGTTGCTGTCCTATGAAAAACACCTCCATCTCCATTTTTGTTGGTTTTTAGTTTACTACATAATTTGTAGTACTGTGAACGGACCAATAGAAACTCTTCAAAATGACCTGAAATAAACTATTTTTACATTGACCTCCATTGAAAGTTTACAAGGTTTTTTCTCTCTCCTGTAAAGTTGCTGTTTTGGAGATAAGTGTTTTTTTTAATTGGACAGCGACGATATGTTTGTTTTCAAGGTGTTTTGTAGTATACGGTGCCCTGCTAAAGTATTTAGTCTTCCTAAAAGTTATTAGATCTGTCTGTATTACACACATCACCAGAACTTGGTAGAACCACCATTTACTATAATAATATAACAGTGTTCAAGTTTCAAGATTTAGTGACTGGAGAAGATCTTCCTGTATTTTGCACCCTCCAGCCATCCTTCCTTTTACAGTTTTACAAAATTCTTAGTTTTCCTTAAGGAACACCGGCGATACTACATGATGCTCCCACCACCATACTTCACTCTGAGGAAAAACATCCTCACAACATGATGCTCCCACCATCATACTTCCCTGTGAGGAAAAACATCCTCACAACATGATGCTCCCTCCATCATACTTTACTCTGAGGAAAAATATCCTCACAACATAATACTCCTACCACCATACTTCACTCTGAGGAAAAACATCCTCACAACATGATGCTCCCACCATTATACTTCATTCTGAGGAAAAACATCCTCACAACATCATACTCCTACCACCATACTTCACTCTGAGGAAAAATATCCTCACAACATGATGCTCCCACCACCATACTTCACTCTGAGAAAAAACATACTCACAACATGATGCTCCCACCATCATACTTCACTCTGAGGATAAACATCCTCACAACATGATGCTCCCACCATCATACTTCACTCAGAGGAAAAACATCCTCACAACATGATGCTCCCACCATCATACTTCACTCTGAGGAAAAACATCCTCACAACATGATGCTCCTACCACCATACTTCACTCTGAGGAAAAACATCCTCACAACATGATGCTCCTACCATCATACTTCACTCTGAGGAAAAATATCCTCACAACATGATACTCCAACCATCATACTTCACTTGAGGAAAAATATCCTCACAACATGATGCTCCCTCCATCATACTTCACTCTGAGGAAAAGTATCCTCACAACATGATGCTCCCTCCATCATACTTCACTCTGAGGAAAAACATCCTCACAACATGATGCTCCTACCACCATACTTCACTCTGAGGAAAAACATCCTCACAACATGATGCTCCTACCATCATACTTCACTCTGAGGAAAAATATCCTCACAACATGATACTCCAACCATCTTACTTCACTTGAGGAAAAATATCCTCACAACATGATGCTCCCTCCATCATACTTCACTCTGAGGAAAAGTATCCTCACAACATGATGCTCCCTCCATCATACTTCACTCTGAGGAAAAACATCCTCACAACATGATGCTCCCACCACCATACTTCACTCTGAGGAAAAACATCCTCACAACATGATGCTCCCACCATTATACTTCACTCTGAGGAAAAACATCCTCACAACATGATGCTCCCTCCATCATACTTCACTCTGAGGAAAAGTATCCTCACAACATGATGCTCCCTCCATCATACTTCACTCTGAGGAAAAGTATCCTCACAACATGATGCTCCCTCCATCATACTTCACTCTGAGGAAAAACATCCTCACAACATGATGCTCCCACCATTATACTTCACTCTGAGGAAAAACATCCTCACAACATGATGCTCCCACTCCCATACTTCACTCAGTCCTCACTGAGGTGTTTATGAAGGAATGGGCAGTGTTAGGTTTGAGGGGTTGAATTCTTTTGCGAACAGAAGTTGTTTAGTCACGTAATATTTTTTCATAGAACCTAAATTAATTCAGGATAATAAACCTTGAAGGTCAGTCTTTAAAAAAAAGACACAATAGAACAAAATTTGTACAGGTCTTTTGGTATCATGATTAATTTACTTTTTATTCACGTGTATTGTCAGAGAAATGTTGTACAGTGCTAACATGCATTCAACAAATCTTGTGTATTTTTAAGACACACACACACACACACACACAAACTAACACTATCACAAACAATGCAGGCGTGTGTGGGATCGTGTGAACTACACTCTACGTGTGTCTGGGTGCATTAGCCTTTGCGTGTGTGTGCGTGTGTGTGTGTGTGTGTGTGTGTGTGTGTGTGTGTGCTGTGCATGCAGAGTGAGTCAGACGTGATTAATCGCTCACAGCTAAACGACTCAGCAGGGCAGTGCTCACACACACGCTAATTAAAACAGAGAGTGAGTGTGTGTGTCTGTGTGAGGGAAAGATGGGGTGTGTGCACCTTTTAAAGAGCATGTATCCTGCGTTCCTTCTGTATTTCATTTTTCCCTCCACACTTGAACATTTTAGCCAAAACCAGCCTTAAATGAGTTTTTTTTATAATTTTACGTTATCCCCTTGAATTAAACAGTACATGGACCTTTAAAGAACTTGTTAGTGGGTTAATGGATGTGGTTAAACTGCTGTAGGCTGAATGGTAGGGGTGTCACGATTCTCTAAATCCTCGATTCGATTTCATTTTCGATTTGAGGGTCACGATTCGATTCGATTCTCGATTTTCTTGTTTTTTTTTCTTGTTATTATTTTATGCCTCATAAAATTTAAATAATATATTTATTATTATTATTATAAATATTATAAATATTATTATTATTATTTATTAAGATATATATGGTAATGCCATCTAGTGACTTTTTTTGGTAGCAACAGTGTGCACTATTAAAACAAGCAGTTTATCAGAGCTGTGTGTGGATGGCTGGTGAAACTGCTCACTTACATGAAGCTGCAGTTCTTCATCAAACCACTAGTCGGAGCTGCAGCAGCACAAGCCCCGCTCTCTTCACTCAGTCACTACTTCAGTACAGCCCAGCCACGGGCTACAGGGCTCAGCCAGTCCGTTTTTACTGTTTCTGTAAACAAATAAAGGTTTTAACCCCACTAACCGGATAATACAGCTCACTACAGTTCATCTTTCAGCCCAAACAGCTAACAGCAGCAGGTTAGAACAGCCGACACGGAGTCACTGCTGGGATTACATTATAAACAGGTCAGTTAGCGCGCTGCTAACCTCAGGATGTTTATAACTAAGTTACGGAGTTTAGTGGACACACCACGGCCGCCAGGTAAGTCTTTTAAAGGCTACTGAAGACTATTAAAGGCTATTAGAGGTTATTGAAAGCATTATTGGGGGGCAGAAATCAGTACAGGCTGGTTAGATAAGTGATGTGGGTATTGTCTTATAAATATTTACACATAACTTA
This sequence comes from Astyanax mexicanus, assembly GCF_023375975.1. Taxonomy (NCBI): domain Eukaryota; kingdom Metazoa; phylum Chordata; class Actinopteri; order Characiformes; family Acestrorhamphidae; genus Astyanax; species Astyanax mexicanus. The sequence goes on along the minus strand of NC_064408.1, from coordinate 37,987,897 downwards.
TATCTCTCCTGAAAAGCTTTTATTTTAGTCAGAAACACGCTTGTGTTTACTTTATCTGAGAGAAAGATGTTTTTTTAATTCAATGGAAAGCAACAGGTGTAGTCAATTATAAGTTTAAGATTTTTAATCCACCTCACTGTGATCTATAGTCAGTGTTCTCAAGTCACACTGACACACGCATTTCAGCGAGTTCACACGCTCTCACCTGCGCGCACCCACCCCTCCGTCAGATACAGATACAAAACCTGCGCGCCCAACCCCCGCCCCCCCTCCCCCGTTGGACAGATAAAAAACAGTGATCACACTCCCGCCGACACTCAAAACTTGAGAGCCCTGTCTATATTTCTATAAATCCGTTTTCAGTTTCTCCTCCGTGGTTGAAAGGCAGCTGTCTCTCACACAGCAGAACTGAGGGCGGGGCTGCGCTCATGCAGCGGCTCTCTATTTAAATGAATAGGATGCGCTGTGTTGGTGCCGCGCCATTTGCGTAGCGCGCTGCGCTATTTGCGTAGCGCGCGCGGGAGGGATCGTCGATCCTCTTTTTGACTTCGATACTCGAGACCATGACCTCATTTCGATTCGATTTCGATAAAATATCGAGATCGTGACACCCCTACTGAATGGGTTAAGCAAAACTACTGTAGGATAAAGGGATGGAGCTTAACTGCTGAAGACTAAATGGGTGGAGCTAAACTGCTGTAGGCTGAATGGGTGGAGCTAAACTGTTGTAGGCTAAATGGGTGGAGCTAAACTGGTGTAGGCTGAATAGGTGGAGCTAAATTGCTATAGGATAAATGGATGGAGCTAAACTGCTGTAGGCTGAATAGGTGGAACTAAGCTAATGTGGGTGGAGCTAAACCACTGTAGACCGAATGTGAGGAGCTAAACTGCTGTAGGGTGGATGGGTGGGACTAAACTGTTATAGAATAAATAGGTATAACTAAACTGCTATAGGATACATGGGTGGGGGGCTTAACTGCTGTAGGCTGGATGGGTGGAGCTAAAATGCTGTAGGCTGAATGGGTGGGGCTAAACTGCTGTAGACTGAATGGGTGGAGCTAAACTGCTGTAGGCTGAATGGGTGCAAATAAACCACTGTAAGCTGAATAGGTGGAGCTAAAGTGCTGTAAACTGACAATCATTATAAAAAACAATAAACAAAAACAAAAAAAAAAACAAATGCACCCAGAAGGAAGTGTCAGATTACAATGGTCTTAAAAGGAAGATAAAGTTACCAAGAACAATCAATTGTTATTATTTAGGTTGATATGGCCAATATTTATTGCACTATACATACAGAAATTTTGTGTAACTCATGGGTAATGCGTGTGTAATGCAACATGCCAGATATCTTGACATGAAGTTCTAGAGGTTCATCATAGGAAGGGCCTCTGGGTTCTTCAGGATCTGATATATGTCAAAGTGCTGTGTTGTTGTATTGTACACAATTGAACCCAACACCATGACAACAGGCCTACATCTAAAGAGATGTGTGAGGTCTGACAATTAACTGTTCATCTTGGGGCTGACCATAGCGCCTTCACACATGAAATAGTTGTTCGAATCCACCAAAATTGTCTTGGTGTACACTCTCTCTTTGGTGAAGACTTAATACACATTGCCCACATCAGTCTGAATTTTAATAATTTAATTTTCTGGTCACCTTTATCTGCAATCTGACACTTCCTTTTGGGTGCAACTATGGTTTGAGGATGAGTAAATATATATATATATATATATATATATATATATATATATATATATATATATATATATATATATATATATATATATATATATATGTAGCCAGGTGGTGAATTGAGTATACACCTTTAAAATGTGTGTCTGTAACTTTAAGAAACACAATCAGAAGTGTTGTCACCCTGAGAGAGGAAAGGGAGGAGCTAAGAGCATGGTAGAGAAGGAGGCTCAAGCTGCAGTGAATGGTGGTGCTTCATTTTAGGATCCATCCAGAGCCATCCTAATGAAATAAGAGGTAAAAATCAGGAAATACTGAACAATATAAGGTTTAGTTGGCCTATAACAGTAGTAGATGCCTATATTGCCTTTCTAAACATGTATTTTGGATGAATCACAACCATATGCGGGCAGATGGCATTGTTTCAGTGGGGTAGTGTGCTCCTCGTGTTCAAGCCTTGTATTTTTCTGGGTTACAGAAGCTGTTTATCCAAGTTCTCTTAAAGAAATGCTCAAATCTTGTTGAGTAAAGCTGAGTAAATCGAGGTGAGCTTAAAAACAAATATTAAAAGAGCTCTGTTAATGGTATTAATGTGGTATTAATGTTATTTATCTATTTTCTGTAATTAGTGCCACTACCAAATACTGTGCTGTGTTCTAAGCTAGGGTTTTACAGTGTATTCATTTTATTTTTGTTATTTTGAGTACAATTGAGTACAAGCTCTGATAAAAGTCTATAAATCTGTACACTGCAGTTGCAGTAAGTCAAAGATAGGTGGTTTAGTGTTGTTGTGCATTGAGACTAATATTTCTGCTCAGCAAGTGCTGATTGTCTTTATTTTGCTTTTATTTTATATTTGAGGCTCATTATCTGTACGAAGCCAGTGATTTATTTTTGTTTGTTTATTTCCTATTGTTTTATAATTAATATACATTTTATATTCAATATTTCATAAAAATCCCTGGGGTGGGATCTATCGGAATATAATACCCGAAAGAGTGTTTTGTCATTTGGTGTGCGTCCTTTCCCTGGTGACATATATATAACTAAAATGTTAACTTTAAAACTTTGCAGGTCAGATGCATCCTTTTTTCTTTTTACAAAGATCATCAGATAAAAGCTCTTAAGTTATAATGGAAATCTACATTAAGTTCATTGTGAGAGTATAATTGTTTCGCTTTCAGATGTCATTGCATTTCAGAACAGTTTTGAGGCATCATCCTTAGAGAGGACAAAAAATAGAGTCAGTAAAATAAACACATGAAAGCAAACTCACACACACACACACACACACACAAACTCACAGGCAGACACAAACGCACACACTTCGGCAGCAGATTATGCTGGTTATGCTTGTTTATTTTGTGTTTATTTGTGTCTACATGTTTACTGAATTCTGATGTGGAGTGTACCGACAGCTTTGGTATAATCTTCTGTGTGTGAGGGAAAGAGAGCAAGAGAGAGTGAGAGAGAGAGAGAGAGAGAGAGAGAGAGAACAGTGCTGAGGTAATTGTAATTGATACTTCCAAAAACAGGATGAATAGAGGGCAGGACAGACAGAGAGAGACACCTGTGATTTGTACTAATTCACATTTTGCTCACTGGCCCTATTGTCCTAAAACATTGCATTTTAAACAGATGAGCTTGTGTGTCTATGTGTGTATTGTTATTTCGGTGCATTGCAAGGTCACCCAAGACATTGATGTCAAGAATAGGTTACTGATACACAGGACCTTTAGACATACAAGCTCTGTACTGAAGTCAATACAACTGGACCATGTCCAAGAGACCATGCTATTGGAAAGGAGACCATTCCATCAGACCAAGAACCTGTTGTGCTGTCAGACCAAGAATCCATTAAATCTAACCAATAGTCTATTCCAACTTCCCAAGAGACCATTCTGTCAGGCGTCAAGAATTCATGCTGTCAAACCAGAAATCTGTGCTGTCAAACCAAGAATCCATGTCACTGAACCAATAGTCGGTTACAACATGTGAAGAGACCAAGAATCTAACTGTCAAACCAAGATTCCATGCTGTCAAACCAAGAATCCATGCTGTCAAACCAAGAATCCATACTATCCAACCAAGAATCTTCACTGTCCAACCAAAAATACATGCTGTCAAACCAAGAATCCTTACTGTCCAACCAAGAATCCATGCTGTTAAACCAAGAATCCATGCTGTCAAACCAAGAATCCATGCTGTCAAACCAAGAATCGATTTTATCGAACCAAGAGTCCATTTTATGGAACCAAGAGACCTACCAATAGTCGGTTCCAACATGTTAAGAGACCAAGAATCTAACTGTCAAACCAAGATTCCATGCTGTCAAAAACAAGGATCCATGCTGTCAAACCAAGAATTCATACTATCAAACCAAGATTCCATACTATCCAACCAAGAATCTTTACTGTCCAACCAAGAATCCATACTGTCCAACCAAGAATCCATGCTGTCGGACTAAGAATCCATTTTATCGCACCAAGAGTTCACTCCAAGATGCTGTGCTGTCAGACAAAGAATCAGTTCCAATGAACCAACAGTCTATTCTATCATACCAAGAGACAACACTGAATCCATACTGTCGGACTAAGAATCCATTCCATTGAACCCAGAGTCTATTCCATCAAACCAAAAGACCATTCCTTCAGACCAAGAATCCATACTGTCAGACTAAGAATCCATTCCATTGAACCAAGAATACATTCCATCAAACCACGTTTCAAGAATCAAGAATCCATGCTGTCAAACCAAAAATCCATACTGTCATAGCAAGCATCCATTGAATTGAACCAATAGTCTATTCCATTATACCAAGATATCATTCCATCAGACCAAGACTTCATACTGTCGGACTAATAATTAACTCCATTAAACCTAGTGGGCACACCAAAAATCCATGCTGTGGAACCAAGAATCTATTCCATCAAACCAATAGTCTATTCCATCATACCAAAATACCATTCCTTCAGACCAAGAATCCATGCTGTGGAACTAAAAATCAATTTTATCAAACCAATTGTCTATTTTAACATACCAAGAGACCATGTCTGTTGCACCAAGAGTTGATGATGTCAGACCAAGAGTCCCTAAAATTGACCTATAAACCATTTTATTAAATAAAGAATACAGTGTATTCCAGTGTATCAAGAGGCCATACTGCCTGCCCAAGAGTCTATGCCATCGGACAAAGATTCCATGCACTCGAACCAAGGGTTCATATCTGTCAGACCATGCTGGCAGCCCAAGGATTCTTGATGGTGAATAAAGAATTCATGCCCTCAGACAAAGATTCCATGCTTTTCCAGGCCATCAGAACAGAATTCCAAGAGTCCATGCTGCAGGACCAAAAAACCATGCAGTCGAACCGAGTCTGTGTGTTACATCAAGAATCCATGCTGTTGGGCCAAAAATCTGTTTATTGAACCAAGAATCCATGCTCTCAGACCATAAGTCCATGTCTGTTGGATCAAGAGCCATTTCAGTCTGACCAGGCGTCCATTAGAACTCCAAATCCATAACTGAATCTAGATTTCTTGCTCTCGGACCAAGATTCCATCAGATTTGGCATCCATTCCTGTTGGACAAGAAATCCTCCACGTCAGACCAAGAGTCCCTCCAGTCTGACCACAAGTTTGGCATCAGATTTCTTTTTATAGATTTAGTTAAGATGATTTGGAGTCTCAAAGAGATGTGCTGTCTAAATGTGGGTGGAGCCTCTGGCTGCTGCTGTGACCCAAACCACACACTACTGTGCTAAACAGTGTTTAAATTAGCGCAGCACCATTAGCAGCACATTCATTAGTGTGTGTAGTTCAGCAGAGTGTGGTTTTGGATGCTTAAGATCTTCACAGATTTACATGTTTATTGCTAGAGTAATACAGCAGTTGGACAAAATTGCAAGGATCAGCGTGAATTCTTGCAATCGCAGGATTGTGAACTGCCGGAGGTACGGAGGGTGTTAACCCGCTACATGCTGTGTCATTTCTTAGCTGGTTGTGCGCTACAGTTTGAGATGACTGGGTCTGTGGTTGGTTGGGGTTAATATGTGTGTGTATGTGTGTTACTATTACATTAGAGCTGATGTAATTAAATCCAACGTCCCTCCATCCATCATGTTGTACCTCATCCCTTCCATTTTCTCTTTTCATCTTCATTCTGTCAGCTGCTTCACCATTGCTCTCTCTCTTACAAAGTGTTTAATTCATTTCATTAATTTTCATAAATCACAGAAAATCTGGATAGATGTCTTTGATTACAATAGACACTTTAACTACCAAGCCATAAAACGATATTTACTACACCTGCAACCATCAGCCCATTCAACATCAATCTGTCTCTCTCTCTCTCTCTTTCTCTTTCTCACTCTGTGCACACAAGGCCAGCTAGCTCTGCAGTGAAATGCTCAGCAATTGCTTCACATATAAGGTTACTACAGGACAGAAACAGGGCTATATATTTTCAGTTTCAGGGCTATTTAAAGAATTAAGCACAAGAAACCAGACATGTGGCGACTCGACTCTCACTCAACGTTCAAGACAAAGCCTGTTGTCTTGGCACTTGAATAGATTCTGATCTCACCATCTCCAGTATAATCAAAACAGTCACAAAAAAACAGCCTTTCATCACCATAAAAACAGCCCGAATCAAAGGCTAAGTGTCCCAACAAGACACTAGAGAGACTCATCCATGTTTTTATCTCAAGCATCTCACTCAAGATTGATTACTGTAATGCAGTTTAGTGCCTGGCCCATGTGAAAGTATATTCATGTCGATCCTGAGCTTGAATTGCTCCTTCTGACGATTGCAAGAAGTCTCCCGATTCCAGGGTGATCATAAACAATGATCTTCCTTCATTAGCCTGTAGTGTGTGGTGTTCATAATCCAATCTTTAGTCCTCTGATCTTCTCCCACTGCGGTCAGGGCCACTTCAGTCAGGAATCGTAAATATGCAACACGCTCAATATTTACGACTCAGTGTCCTGTAGTGTGGAGTGGGTTCTCTAGTGTGAAAAAATCAGCCTGTTTTTGAGTGTAGAACATTGCTTTTTCTACAGAACCCTAATATAACTTGTTTAGAAAAAAATAAAATAGGTCAGCTTTTACAATCAACCAGAGATTTCCGTGAACTGCTATGTTTTTAAATCTGTATAAAAGATGGATAAGGCTTTGGTTCTTGTTGGATGCGCTGTATTTTTAAATGTGAGTGTTTTGTGAAATGAAATATATTCCAACTCTAAAATGGTTAGTCTTATCAGGACTGGTGTAATTATATGTAGCAGTGTGATTAAAACACAATTTGTTTTAATTTGTAAAAAGGAGTAGAGCATACTTTGGAATTCCAAAGCAAACAGTTGGCAATATCTCAACAACCCTGAGAAATACTATTTCAACTTTAACCTATTAACATGCCCTGACCCAGGCTACAGGTGTAGGTAATACAAAATCCTTATTGGCCTTTAGTACTGCATATTCAAAAGTAATCTCTTAGTGGAACCCTGTCAACCCTATTAACAGCAACATGCTACCTGGAAGACCGAAGCAACAGCATAGCAACCACTTGCAACAACATAGCAACAAAACACCTAATAACTGCCGGTCAACTCCATATAAATCTTTTGGGATACAGTAGCAGCCACCAAGAAACAACCTATAAATGCTATATGCCTATAAAACACCCACCAACCACCTAGCAGCTCCATAGCAACCACCTACCTACCTCCTTGGAATCACTATGCAAGAAAGCTGTTTTTTAGTTTGTTTACGCTGTACATTATGTGTATTAATTTACCACCTCCTCCTCTCTCTCAGGTTTCTCTATGCTGCAGGCTATAATGGAGTCAGCAGTGGCGAACAACTGGCAGGTAACGGCCCGCTCTGTGGGAAACATTGTGGATCCTCTGGAGTTCCGCAGGATCATAGAGGAGATGGACCGTCGGCAGGAGAAGCGATTTCTGATCGACTGTGAGGTGGAGCGCATCAACGCTATTATGGAACAGGTATGCGTTAAGAATCGATATTTTGAGGCCTAACAAAGTGCTAAAGATGTATGTTGGCTTTGTCTGCGCCGCTGAATATTTTGCAAAATTTTTATTTTTTTGTGTTGGTTCAGCATATAAGTGAAAAAGCTGGGTAATTTATACTGAACAACAACTAATTTATTTTCGTTTTTTTTTTAGATCTCAGTGACTGATTTATTTTAGGACTTCTTCAAGCAGGAGTGGCACTTTATCGGCTTTATAGCCAAAAAGTGTTAGCAATTGCAGCTAAACCAGTCCAACGGCTCCAAAGGCACACTTTGTGACCCTTAGCTGTAGGGCTGTCTCAATAATCATTTTATGTGGTTGATATACCATCCCAGTTCATTGCCATAAACAATATTATTGAAATTTTAAGACCATTAATAGCCACTGACATAATGACAACAGAAATAGCATAACAAAGCAATAATACCCTTTTAAAGACAACACAATTTTAATTAATCTGTAATATATGTGAAAAAAACATACAAACACAATAGACAATATCACAATTATCCAATGTTATTGTGGCCATGTTATCATTTACATGTCATCATGTCTACACAGATTTCTCTTCTAAAAACTGTTAATTTGGGTGAGTTAAGTGCTTCCGTTTATTTACAGTAGGCTTAGATTCCCGAATTTCTCCAGCACTAAGGCTGGAGCATTAGCATTAGCCAGCAATGCTAGCTGGTTAGAAGCAGGCTACAAGCCAATAATACTCACCTCTGAACAGCGAAAGTGTTAGCACGGTAAGGGAGTAAAGCTAATGCTGCTCCAGCAATGCTAGTCGGGGTTAGGAGCAGGCTACACGCCGATAATACTCACTTCTGAACGGAGAAATAGCTGGTGCTGGAGAACTAAATTAAAACTCCTGTATAACGCTGTAAATACTGCTCCTTGCAACCTGACTGGTAAAATTTATACATAAGGCACACTGGATTAAAAGGTGCATTGATGATTTTTGGGAAAATAAAAGGGTTTTAAGTGCCGTAGAATCCCTGTGCATTGTGCATTGGTAGATATCTTGTTTCTTTTATCTCATATTAAAATTTATATCAACCCCGTTTTCTAAAGCCTGTCTTAAACTGTCTCTTTTACGCCCCCTTGTGGTGCACTGGAAGTTCTCTGGTCTTTCAGCTCTGAGATCAGAGGTTTAAGCCCTGCTTGGGGATTTGCTTTAGCTTTAGCTTTGTTGTTCAGAAGCTCCTTCTCTCCAATAGAAAAGAGACACTGGCTAGAAACGCTGAACAGCTCTGGTGTGGAGAGCCTGGCTGATAAATATGAGCGCTCTTTGGTTTTATGGTTATTGCTTGCAGTGCTCGCAGTTCGAACGTGATGTTATTCTGCTTGGCTCATTAAGGCCGAGGAGAGCTGACGAATGACAGCTTAGGTGGCTGCCCTACTTGGGGGATGTACTTCGGCTGTTACTAATGGCTAGTGGGGTTTGCTGGCTTTCAAGTGCATGGTGCACTGGTCTCAAGAGATATTGGAGATATATAGAACACCTCTCAGCCAATCACGTTGCAAGGATTGAATCTATCCTGTCTTGCATGTGTTGAATGGTGCTGGTGCTTGAGTGTGTTATTAGGAACGTGCGAGATAAGTAAAGCCATGCCTCTCTGAGTGTGTGTGTGTGTGTTTTCAGAAAATTAAAGTATTGGTGAAAAACTGAGAGAGCATTTTTCAGTGTGTGTGTGTGTGTGTGTAAGTAGGGCATAGCGTCCTGCAACAAGGGAACAGTCAGAAAACTAAAAATACATTCCCTCCTCCTTCTCTTCCAAAAATACAGCTCTCAGAGCCGGCAACACACACACAATTCACATTAACACACTGTCTCTGTCTACCTTGACCTCTGTGTGTCTTTTCTGGCCTTCTTCTTCCCTCTGTGAGTGTGTGTGATCTCTTTTCTACCCAACAAAATCATCTTATACAAGCTATTATACAAGGAGAATACACACTAGCGTTAAACACACACATACACACGTGCACACACACAATTCACACTCTCTTTGTCTACCTTGACCTCTGTCTTTTCTGGCCTTCTTCTACCCTCTGTGTGTGTGTAATCTCTCTTCTAGCTGTCACATAGGTACTACACAAAGATAATAGACTCTAGCCTTAAACACACACACACACTTCTCCATTGTGTCCTGATTTGTACACTCTTTAGTTATAAAAAGAGGGATCTTTAGGGATACATTAGTAAATGCAGCAATTTTATATAGAACCATCTCATAGTTCTCATAGTCAGTGTGTTGTATATGAGAGAAATGGCCATTGTTAAGACCTGAGCCATTTTGATGAGGTCCAGATGGTCCACAGTGGTCTGAGGATGGACAAACAACCTGCCAGGCTGTTGGGTTCCAGTGGTATTAAGGTGCTAGTGTTTACAAAGAGTATCCTTTCAGGGGAGAACCAACAGAAAGGCTACTGTGACACAAGACCCTGCATGCCCCGCCCTCCGGCGAAAAAGTTTAGCAGAGCTCATCTTTATTCAAATGAATTCGGCCGCCGCGCTGCGTCCAGCCAATAAGGGAAAAGCAGGCTGCGACTTTACACACAAATACACACACTTAACAACCGCCTTTGATCCACAGAAGAGAAGCTGACAATTGCGGAATATGGATTTATAGACTTCTAGATTTCAGTGAGATTGATTAAAGTTTTAAAATCTTAAATTATAATTGATTTCATCTGTTGCTTCCTTTCAATTAAAAAAAGTCACAGACGTGAGAGCCGAGAGATCCGACATGGCGACATGCGTTGAAGAAAAGTGCCAGTGGACACGTAACGTAAGAGAGGACACGGGCATAAGAGACTGAATGTCTCAACATACAGTGCAGTGTATGTATAGCTGCAGACCAGTCAGGGTGCCCTTGCTGACCCCTGTCCACCTGCACCTACAGTGGTCATGTGTTCCTCAGTGGCCTAGTCTGATGAGTGCTGTATTCTTTTTCATCACATGGATGGTTTGGTTTGTGTGTGTGTGCCGTTTACCTGTGTGAGGCACAGGAACAATAAACGAGTATGTAGGCCAAACCGTGATCAAAGAAATGTGTGTGTGTGTTAGAATAAAATGCTCTTTGAATATCAGCTAATTCCTAAGGGCACCGGTCCATTAAAGTGTTTCTTCTTGTGTGTAACTAATAGTTTCTGTATTGTGTGGAGTCCATCATGCACGACACAGACACACAAAAACCCCAGCAGGCCCAGGCCCCGCCCACTGATGTGCAATTTTGTTGTGAGGTTGGACAAGCTTTGATCCCATGTGACTCTAATGAGAGACTGTTACATACTCCTCAGTTTTCTGATTAACAATCACATTTTAATATCAGACAGAGATAACCTGAGTAAATATAAAAAGCAGTTTTAAATTATAATTTATTTATTAAGTTAAAAATATATATCCAAACCTACTTAACCCTGTGTGAAAAAAGTATTTGCCCCTAAACCTAATAACTTGGTTGTGCCACCCTTTTGGCAGCAATCAAGCATTACAGATAACTGGCAACAAGTCTTTCACATCTCTGTAGAGGAATTTTGGTTCACATTTGGAGGGTTTTCCAGCATGAACCGCCTGTTTAAGACCGTGCCACAGCATCGATTAGCATTAGCATTTCTGCGGTAAGCGCTAGCTCTTTTGCCATTCAGAGGTGAGTATATCAGACTGTAGTCTGTGTGTTTACCATGTTAAAACAAGCTATGTGGGATGAACCACTAGCTAATATAACCCTGGCTTACTTACATTTAAGCTTACTGTAAATAAACGGAAATGCTTTACTCACCCAAATAAACAGAATTTCGGAGAGAAATCTGTGTAGATTAACATCCAGTCCTTGTGTGACTTTAATTTTTTTTTTTTTTTTATGAATTTCAATTTTGTTTATCATTTTTTAGCTTACCGTATTTTTCGGACTATAAGGCGCACCGTATTATAAGGCGCACGATGAGTGAACGGTCTATTTTTAGTGTTAGTCCATACACAAGGCGCACTGGATTATAAGGCGCACTAAATGAAACTTTATTTATATCAGTAACAATAACTCTGAGCAATAAATCCTTCACAATATCTGTGAAAAATAACAACATCTCTGAGCAATAAATCAACAAGCACAGCAAGTACGTATTACTCCGCGGCGCTCCTGACAACGGTAGCCGCAACGCTCCGACAGACCATAATATTATGTTGAAGCACAGCAAGTACGTATTACTCCGCGACGCTCCTGACAACGGTAGCCGCAACGCTCCGACAGACCATAATATTATGTTGAAGCACAGCAAGTACGTATTACTCCGCGACGCTCCTGACAACGGTAGCCGCAACGCTCCGACAGACCATAATATTATGTTGAAGCACAGCAAGTACGTATTACTCCGCGAGGCTCCTGACAACGGTAGCCGCAACGCTCCGACAGACCATAATATTATGTTGAAGCACAGCAAGTACCGCATTACTCCGCGAGGCTTCTGACTATAATAGCGTGTTGTGCCGAATTCGGTGAATAAAACGGTTTTAAAACAGAGATAAAGATTGGATAAGTTTCATTTCTGGATGAAGTGATTTCCAGCGCTGTTTGGATATAACTGTGGATTACAGGAGACTGGATTGATGGATTCTCTTTAGTCTGGACGCGTTTTGAAGGTAGGACCTGTGGCTGAGCGCGGGTGTGTGTTCGGGGGGTGGCGGCAGTGACCGGAGGTTACAAAAGGACAAAAGGAGAGCCTTTTATTACTGGAAACATGCGCTCTGACGCAGCTCTAATTCATGAAACATACATCCTACAGTAAAAGCACAGTTCTGGAATCCGGAGAGCCAGACGGTTCGAATGGTGTATGACATGACCGCATTCGATGAAATATGGACGAACGATAAACGCAAATATGAGAGTTATGAATTATTAAAATCATAACCAAGGCATATTTCGCCCTAAATGTTTATTTTCTGAAAGGATATTCCGCTAAATAGGCTAAATAGCTCAAAAGCAGAGATTCTAAGCTTTAAAATGGTATATTGGATGTCTATATTGAACCTGTAACTGTTCATAACTATTCAGAAACACAGCCAGTTATGAAATATTAAATATTTCTGGCCCGCCGGTGGGCCAGCGCGTGTTAAGAGGTTAACTTTACTTAGAAGTGGGCGCTAAAAAGAAACAGTTTGTGCTATTACCCCAGAACGGGTGGAAAGGAAAGTTTACCGGCACCTTGTTCTGGCCACGGAGCTACAGTGGAAACTAGCTACCCTGAGCCACAGCCGAGAGGCAGTACGGCAGTCAAAGGTAACCGCGCGCTAGCCCAAGAGGGGGATCTTTTTCTGGCGTGGGTGAGGAATTCTGCACAACAGAGCGCCGTGTACCACATAAAAATCGAGGTCAGTAAACACAAACAAAATCCATACACAAGGCGCACTGCATTATAAGGCGCAATGACGATTTTTGGGAAAAAATAAGTATTTTAAGTGCGCCTTATAGCCCGAAAAATACGGTAGCTTTGCAGGCAAGACCTGCAGAATTAGAAGAAAAACATGGCGACACTCCTGTTTCATACAAGTGCCCCATAATGTGCCTTATAATCCAGTTCACCTTATGTAGTAAAATAGACCATAAAATAGATGCCTAATAATAGTGCACTTTATAATCTGGTGTGCCTTATAGTGAGAAACATATCGTAGATATTTTTCTAAATGTGAAGAAATAGTTAATATTTGAATTCTGGTCGAAAGTTTGTTCACTTTGAACTCGATTGCATTCAGTTCTGAGAGCGAGAGCGTCTGTGAGGTCAGGCTGTGATGTTACGTGATAGATGCTACCACTCATCGCTCTTCCCAAAGGTACTGGTTGGAGGTCTATCCCTTTAGTGAACACAGCGGGGGGCTTTATTCCCCTCTATCCCCCTCACACATGACATTGGGTAAGATGACCTCAGGTTCATCTGGCTCACAGCTGCTCTAGAGCGGCCCGTTCTGTTGGTCTGAGCTTTTCTGTGGAGACTTTACAGCTGCGAATAAACGCCTTTGTCAGCAGTGGGTGAACCTAAAGCAGCTTAGGAATGGTTGTCTGTTTTCTTTATATGTTTATTGGATCGTGATTCTGTTTGAATTGCTGCGGAGCCTCACGTGGCCCTCAGCTCGTTCCCTGCGTAGCTGCAGTCGTGGAGTTCGGGGAGGTGAGCTCTCTGTAATAGTTATGGTTTGTGGGGTTCTAAAGGGATCGGGATGAAGATGCTCCAGTTTTGGGTTTATTTTTAGGGGAAGATTAGAGGGACTATATGACGGAGTGGAGGGATAAAATGAGAGAGAGAAAGAGAGAGATCAAGTACAGCGCACCCACTGTGGACCTGACACAAATATTCCTTCAGTTTATGAATACAAGATTAGATTTCGAAGGATGATCTGTAATTTAAAAAATAAATGATGGCATAATATTTGTGTTTGTGTGTGTGATTGTGCGCAGGTTGTGACCTCAGGGAAGAACAGTCGTGGATATCACTACATCCTGGCAAATCTGGTGAGAAGGAATAACTGTTGTTGTATTTGAAGTATTATTTTTTTACAATTTTATTTCCCATTTTCTGCGCAATTTTCAAGGCCAATTACCCAACCCATTCATTAGGAGTCCCTCTATCACTAGTGATGTCCCAACACCAGGAGGGTAAAGACTAGCACATGCCTCCTCCGATACATGTAAAGTCAGCCATCGCCTCTTTTTGAACTGCTGCCCACCCAGAGAGATCAAGGCCAGTTGTGCTCTCTCAGGGGTTCGGTAGCTGATGGCAAGCTACATGAACAGGATTCAAACCAGCGACCTATTGATATAATGGGTTTTGCTTTTATTTGTTAGTGTATTTCAGAGTGCTTAATTTGTCTTTGCCTTTTCAAGAAAGTGTAAAATACAGTCAAAAGATTGGACACACACTCTCATTCATACATTGTAAATTAATACTATAGTCATCTAGACTATGAAGGAACACATAAGGAATCGTGTAGTAACTTAAAAGTGTTAAACAAACCAAACTAAATACTCTGTGAAGAAGCATTTAGGTGGCTCTTATCTGCAGTGCTGTGATTCTGAGACCGGTATTTCTGGTAACTTATCCCATGTAACAGAGGCAACTCTTGGTCTTCCTTTTATGATGAGGTCCTGATGAGAGCCAGTTTGATCATAACATTTTTGATCGTCTTTGCGACTGAACTTGAGGGTAGTTTCAAAGTTCTTAAAATTAACCGGATTTACTGAACTTAGTTTCCTAATTAAGTATTAAGTATTTTTTCTTTACTTGGTTGAATAGTTTTGGCCATAATATGGATAAGAACATTACTCAAATAGAGCTATTCACTACATACCAACTCTACCTCTTCACAACTGATGCTCTCAAACACATTATGAGACAAGAAATTCAAGTAATTAACTCTTAACAACTCTACCTCATAAAGCTGACTGAGAAAATCCAACCAAGATGTGCAAAACCAACTGTTATCTAAGCAAAAATCTAAAATATAAAACATATTTTGGTTTGTTTAACATTTTGTTGTTTACTAAATAATTCCATACTATTTCCTCATAGTTTAAATTACTTTACATTATTATATGACATTAACATTTCTACTGTTTTATATAATTTAATATTAGTTAATATCATTATTGTCATTATTAAACACATCAGTCTGTTTATAGTGTGTTTATGTTGAATATTCTTTTGTTGCAGGGTTTCTCCAACATGAGTGTGGATAAGGTGTTCTCTGGAGGTGCTAACATAACAGGGTTCCAGATAATAAACCCGGAGAACCCGATAGTGCAGCAGTTCCTGCAGCGCTGGGACCGGCTGGATGAGCGAGAGTTTCCTGATGCAAAAAACACACCACTAAAGGTTCCAGTCTTTTACTCTTTATTGATCTTACAATTTAAAGCTAATTATTTCTAGTTCCACATTTACCGTATTTTTCGGGCTATAAGGCGCACTTAAAATACTTATTTTTTCCCAAAAATCGTCATTGCGCCTTATAATGCAGTGCGCCTTGTGTATGGATTTTGTTTGTGTTTACTGACCTCGATTTTTATGTGGTACACGGCGCTCTGTTGTGCAGAATTCCTCACCCACGCCAGAAAAAGATCCCCCTCTTGGGCTAGCGCGCGGTTACCTTTGACTGCCGTACTGCCTCTCGGCTGTGGCTCAGGGTAGCTAGTTTCCACTGTAGCTCCGTGGCCAGAACAAGGTGCCGGTAAACTTTCCTTTCCACCCGTTCTGGGGTAATAGCACAAACTGTTTCTTTTTAGCGCCCACTTCTAAGTAAAGTTAACCTCTTAACACGCGCTGGCCCACCGGCGGGCCAGAAATATTTAATATTTCATAACTGGCTGTGTTTCTGAATAGTTATGAACAGTTACAGGTTCAATATAGACATCCAATATACCATTTTAAAGCTTAGAATCTCTGCTTTTGAGCTATTTAGCCTATTTAGCGGAATATCCTTTCAGAAAATAAACATTTAGGGCGAAATATGCCTTGGTTATGATTTTAATAATTCATAACTCTCATATTTGCGTTTATCGTTCGTCCATATTTCATCGAATGCGGTCATGTCATACACCATTCGAACCGTCTGGCTCTCCGGATTCCAGAACTGTGCTTTTACTGTAGGATGTATGTTTCATGAATTAGAGCTGCGTCAGAGCGCATGTTTCCAGTAATAAAAGGCTCTCCTTTTGTCCTGGGGTAACCTCCGGTCACTGCCGCCACCCCCCGAACACACACCCGCGCTCAGCCACAGGTCCTACCTTCAAAACGCGTCCAGACTAAAGAGAATCCATCAATCCAGTCTCCTGTAATCCACAGTTATATCCAAACAGCGCTGGAAATCACTTCATCCAGAAATGAAACTTATCCAATCTTTATCTCTGTTTTAAAACCGTTTTATTCACCGAATTCGGCACAACACGCTATTATAGTCAGAAGCCTCGCGGAGTAATGCGGTTCTTGCTGTGCTTCAACATAATATTATGGTCTGTCGGAGCGTTGCGGCTACCGTTGTCAGGAGCGTCGCGGATATTGTGAAGGATTTATTGCTCAGAGTTATTGTTACTGATATAAATAAAGTTTCATTTAGTGCGCCTTATAATCCAGTGCGCCTTGTGTATGGACTAACACTAAAAATAGACCGTTCACTCATCGTGCGCCTTATAATACGGTGCGCCTTATAGTCCGAAAAATACGGTAATTACATTTACAGCTGGGGTCAGATTTTTACGTATACTCATTAAGGACAGGAATATCATGCCAATATTTTGGACTGTTCTTTTTCTGTAGCAGAATGAGTTACAGCATTCCAGGTGTATCATATTTTACACATACTGTACTTGAGTTTTTGAGAACTGATAATTATATGATTAATTTACCAATATTATTTTTATATTATTTTTTTTTCTGCCAATCGCTCATTTGTGTTTTTATGATTTTATCTTTCACTGTTTGTTTCAGTTCTTGGTTTTTACAGGACAAATGAGGGCCATCTTCAACATACTGCTGTGTTTAAATGAATGAATATATGGACCCAATGTCTCACAGGGTGTAAAACTAAACATGTGTGTGTGTGTGTGTGTGCATGTCAGTACACCTCAGCCTTGACTCATGATGCGATCCTGGTGATAGCGGAGGCGTTCCGGTACCTGCGGCGCCAGCGAGTGGACATCTCCCGGCGGGGAAGTGCGGGAGACTGTCTGGCCAATCCGGCTGTGCCCTGGAGCCAGGGCATCGACATCGAGAGGGCGCTCAAAATGGTAGGAGGGTGATCAGTAGGACCAAGCAGTACTGTATCGGTTTGATTATAAAATGGATCAATGGCAAGAGTTGATGATTTCGACAGCATTCAGATATTCCACAGAATAAAACACATTTAAGAATGCTGACAGAGCAATTAGCAATTAAAACACTGTTTAACCCTCATGTGAGATCATTTCAGCTGGATGTATTGTTTCCTACATACCTTAATCCTCTGCCAAGCTCAGGATATGCCTGTTTTCTTACTGGTTTGCTACAGTGTGTAGTCTTGTTTACAGAATATGTGAGTTAAAAATAAAAAGACAGACAGATAGATATATATATATATATAGATATATAGATGCTATATCTATGTTGCTCTATGTGTTTTGTTAGGTGGGTACTACTGTTGCTCTATGTGTTGTTGTTTGTTGGGTATTTCTGTTGTTCTGTGCACTACTGTTTGGCAGGTGTAACGGTTGCTCTGTGTGTGTTATTTGATGTGAGCTACTGTTGCTCTATGTGTTGTTGTTTGGTGGGCGTTACTGTTGCTCTATGTGTTGTTTGGTGGGCGTTACTGTTGCTCCATGTGTTGTTTTGTGGGTGTTACTGTTGCTCTATGTATTGTTGTTTGGTGTGAGCTACTGTTGCTCTATGTGTTGTTGTTTAGTGTGAGCTACTGTTGCACTATGTGTTGTTTGGTGGGCATTACTGTTGCTGTATATGTTGTTGTTTGATATGAGCTACTGCTGCTCCATGTGTTATTTGGTGGGTGTTACTGTTGCTCTATGTATTGTTGTTTGGTGTGAGCTACTGTTGCTCTATGTGTTATTTGGTGGGTATTACTGTTGCTCTGTGGTGTTGTGTGGTGTGTGTAACTGTTGCTCTATGTGTTGTTTGTTGGGTGTTTCTGTTGCTCTATGTGTTGTTGTTTGTTGGGTGTTTCTGTTGCTCTGTGCACTCCTGTTTGGCAGGTGTAACTGTTGCTCTGTGTGTGTTGTTTGGTGGGTGTTACTGTTGCTCTGTGTGTGTTTGACAGGTGTTTCTGTTGCCCTGTAGGTGTGGTTTGGTGTTTTTTTTTCTGTTGCTTTGTGTTGTTTGGTGGCCGTTTCTGTAGCTCTATGTGTTGCTTTGTGAATGTTCCTCTTGCTCCGTTTGTGTTACTGTTGTACTTTGTGGGTTATGGTTCTTTGTGTTGTTTGGTGGGTGTTACTGTTGTTCTGTGTGATGTTTGGTGGCTGTTACTGATTATCGTTGTGTTTCTGTTTTGTGGGCATCAATCTTTCTCTGTGAGTTGTTTAGTGGGTATAGCTGTTGCTTAGTGTGCTGTTGTTTGGTGGGTGTTACTGTAGGTCTATGTGATGTTATTTAGTGGGTATAGCTGTTGCTTTGTGTGCTGTTGTTTGGTGGGTGTTACTGTTGTTCTGTGTGCTGTTGTTGTGCAGGTTCAGGTTCAGGGGATGACGGGGAATATTCAGTTTGACTCGTTTGGCCGACGTTCAAACTACACCATTGATGTTTATGAAATGAAGCCTGGAGGAGCCAGAAAGGTGAGTAAGTTACCTGTACAGGTTACCTGTGTTGCTGTTTAATTATACTAAAAAAATATATTAAGATATACACTTACAGACTTTTCTCATGATTATCATTATTATAGTCAACTTAAATTCTTAAATTAATAGTATAACACTGATAATAATATTAAATGGGATGTTCTAATTTCTTTCAATGACTGTAAATAGATAAAAAAGACAAAAAAGTATCTACGGAGATATGCGTACATAGATTGGGTTGTCAGTTTGTTAAGTGTTTTGTTCTCACTGTTGCGATTGCTGTTTGTTGTTCGTGTGTGTTGCAGATTGGGTACTGGAACGAATATGAGAAATTTGTTTATATAGTGGAGCTGCAGGTTACCAACGAGTCCTCTTCTGTGGAAAACCGAACAATTGTGGTCACTACTATTATGGTACACTTTCCCAAGCTGCTTTTAAAACGTCCCAACCATGAGTCCTTCTGCCTCTCTGGGCAGAGTGTCGGCGTTACGCTCGGTCCCGGGGGGGCAGAACCATTTTCTCTTTCATTTTGCTTTCCACCCACTCACTACATGTTGAAACAGTCGATCACTTGAGAGTGTTTCAACTGTATCCGTGTGGGTGCCAAAGCATCGTCACTTTCCCTACCACGGTGGCCTGTTGTAGCAGTGACATCACAATACCGGCTTTGGTAATGAAATAGGCTAGGCTCTCTCTCTGTCTCTCTCTCTTGCCCATATCATACGTAAGTACACACCTGTGCTGCTAAATGAGCCGCAACAATCTGGATGGATGCTAATGACACACACACACACACACTCACACACACACACTCATGCACGCAAGCAAGCACACACACACTCATACACACTCACACACATACACAAAGACACAAACAGATGGCTGACAGTAACTGATTTTCTCACTGGGTGACACAAAGCTTTGAGTATTTGAAGTGGACGTAAAGTGCTCCCCTACTGGCCTTTACAGACCCAGCCCACTCTCAGATCTCAACCCTGTCCTGTGTCACCTTCGATCTGTGCTGAAGCGCCTTCTTTTACATCCAGCTGTCCAATCAGCAGCAGCCAAGATCAGCCAATCAGACAGAGAGAATATAGGCACTGTAACTTAATAGTGTAATTATTAGTGCGATTAAACTAGAAACTATTGGAGCTACAACAAGAATGAGTTAGTGTAAATAAAAAAAAAATGCAATGTTATATATTTAAAAAATACATAATATAATAAAATTGAACAAAACATGTGTTGTTAACATAAACATGACATTAAACATGATCATATTCAGAATGAAGACAAAAATAAAAATGTTATTATTAATAAAAAAACATAAATACTACTATTACTGATTCTTTGCTTTGTAGTGGTTATTTAATATTTAATGTTATTATATTATTATATATTATTATTATATTATTAACAAATAAAATTAAAGATACGATAATAAAAAAAAAAATGTTGGTTTGATGATTGCTGAAAATGGGAATAAACATAACTCTAGACAGGATATATTTGATATTTTCATAAAAGGCCCTAAAATAGAAAATCCAAAACCAGCTCAGAGCTTCCAGTTCAGTGTTCTAAGAAATACGCATTCATAATATTAGAATATGAAAGAGTTCATTTCCATAAATATGTGACTTTTAATTGAAGTCCCAGAAGAGTGTGTGTGAGAGAGAGAGAGAGAGAGAGAGAGAGAGAGAGAGAATGAGAGTAAAGAACTGTAAAGAACTGCTAATTGCAGGAGGTTAGCAGGCTGGAGCTGTAAGCCAGCAGGGCCTGACACTAAAGAGCAGAGGTTGGGGGAGGAAACGAGAATAACGTTAATTAAACAGTGGATGAAGATAATTAATGAAACGGCTCTGTTAATTACATAACGGAGCGCTACGCTAATGCTATAGGTCATTAACAAGTGAAGAGAGGAAGAGGATTTCAAGGGCATGATGGGGCTTTTAAAACTAGTAGCTAGTCTGGTGCTTATAGGCTAGTAAACTTTTAAAAGACTGGGTAAATGAATGTTTTGTGAACAGCTTTTGTTTACTTGTTTGGAAGAATACGGTATTATTTGCTAACACACAAAGAGAAAGGCTAAGAGATGGAAGGCTAATTGAATTTGTACATATGTGTTGTTATTTTAATTAGCTATAAGCTATTGTTTGTGTGTGTTATAGACATTCATTAGCAGTTTCACATCTTGCATGGAGATTAGTTTATGTTTGTTAGAGTTTGTTTACTAGGTTTTAGGTTGAATTAGTTTGTAGTGATTTATTAATTACTAGTATTACGCAAAAACAGATTTGCTTGACTACTTCACATGGTAAGCAGGTTTATTTCACTATATTAGTGTGGTTTGTGGTTTGGGGTTGGTTATGTCAGTTTACTTTGTTACTTTTATATTTAAAAGCACATTTGTATATTTGCTAGCAGTTATTTACTAGGGTAGCTTAGTTAGCGCTTTTGTGTTTTTTTATATCAGTATTAGCTTGTGATGAAGAGCTACAAGCAGGATTATATAAACAAGGACAAAAGAAACACAGGTGATACTGATTAATATTCTAGAGATAATGAGTGGGATAACAGTTCCTGATTAGTGAATTGTAATTTAGTATGTCAGACTGCAAGGGATTCAGAGAGAGAACCAAGGAGTATGATAGCTAGGCTAATGTATATTGTGAATTGTTTTTTTTAGTTTAGATTGTGTTAAGATTTAATGTTTGCTAAGCTATTTAAGCTTGTGATTGGGTTTTCTAGGCTACTTTAGATTGTGTGCAGATGTAATGTTTGCTAAGCTAAATTAGCTTGTAAATTTGTTTTCTAGGCTAGTTTAGATTGTGTGTAGATTTCATGTTTGCTAAGCTAATTTAGCTTGTGAATGGGTTTTCTAGGCTACTTTAGATTGTGTGCAGATGTAATGTTTGCTAGGCTAATTTAGCTTGTGAATGGGTTTTCTAGGCTAGTTTAGATTGTGTGTAGATTTCATGTTTGCTAAGCTAATTTAGCTTGTGAATGGGTTTTCTAGGCTAGTTTAGATTGCCTGAGATCCACAGTCATATTTAAATGTACCATAAGGTTCGCCTTATCTTACATTTAAAGGACATGACTGCTTCTTCTGACTCTGCCTATGATCTGCTCATCATAGACAAAATCAGAACAACAACAAAAAAAAAACACAGAGTTAGCCGATAGCAAATACTAAATAGCAGGGCTAACAAGCTAAAAAAAACAAAAAAAAAAAAAAAAACATTTTTTAGTAGGAAGCACAGTGAAGTCTAGTGCTGCTCTGACTGGATGGCTGTGAGATCTTTCAAAATGTGTAGTTTAGTGATTCACCCATGTAAAATACTCAACATTACACAGTGTGTGAGCATGACACTGTGTTTAGGTGTAGTATAAATGTTAAACAATAAACCCAGTTTAATTATAATGACATTTATACCGTGCTGTAATGTGCTGAGGTTCATTGGATGGAATGAACTCATGTAATGTTCTAATGTTTAATTAATTATTCTGATCTGAATGGACGTGTGAGAAGAGAAGAGTAACATTACCCACCATGTTGTGCCCTATAAAGGCTTTCAGCACAAATCTGAGAATAACACTGAATACCCCTCCCACTTCACGCATGCACTGAGGTGATCGAGTGAGCAATTGGATGATCGAGTGAGTAAATGAGTGAGTGGGTGAATGAGTGAGTGATTAAGTGAGTCAGTAAATGAGTGAGTGATTAAGTGAGTGAACAATCGGATGATCGAGTGAGTGGGTGAACGAGTGAGTGATTAAGTGAGTCAGTAAATGAGTGAGTGATCATGTGAGTGAACAATTGGATGATCGAGTGAGTAAATGAGTAAGTGAGTGAATGAGTGAGTGATTAAGTGAGTCAGTAAATGAGTGAGTGATTAAGTGAGTGAACAATCGGATGATCAAGTGAGTAATTAAGTGAGTAAGCAATTAATTAAGTGAGTCAGTAAATGAGTGAGTGAATGAGTGAGTGAGTAAATAAGTGAGTGAGCGATTGGATGATCGAGTGAGTAAATGAGTGAGTGGGTGAATGAGTGAATGATTAAGTGAGTGAGGGATTGAATATATAAGTGAGTAAATGAGTGAGTGGGTGAATGAGTGAAGTCTACATTTGTGAGGACAGTCAACACTTAATCAAGTGTTTCCTGCTCATAAGTGTAGTAAAACAAGTGTACATGTGTGTGTTTTCATACACAATCAGGACTAACCAAATTTTAAAAACAAAAAATGCTTGCAGTTAAAGATAAAAGATCTTTAACTTTTTAAGGTGTATTATTTTATTTTCTTAAATAACTGTGGTTCATAGAACAAGAGTGAAAAAGGAAAGGAGTTCCCCAAAAGATTTGAGCTCTAAGATGACTGTCATCACATTGGGAAAGGCCTGGAGATGCAAACTGCCAAACCATGGGCTCCTCTAAGCAGCTGCTTAAAGCCCTATGAAAAGATTGATGCCCATAAAGCAGGAGGAGGCTCAGTTTGTATATAATTAACAGATAATGAACAGGCACCTTGGTGATCATGTTAAGTTCTGGAAAAGCAAGAAACTGTCATAAGAAAAAGAACTGTCATAGGATTGCCAAAAAAAGGCAAATCAGAACTTCTGTTTGACTTCGGCCTGTCATGTTAAAAAAATTGGACGATCTATCATCCCAGAATTTATTGCGATACATGATATTATTATTATTTTAAGACCATAACATTCCACTGATATAATGATAATATATTAGCACAACAAAACAATTGTACCCTATTAAAGACAATAAAGTTTTACTTAATCATATTTTTTAGATAACCTACTGCAGTGTGATACACTGTGTGTATGGAGTCTCAATTATATAAGCATTGGTCTGGTATTGCAT
The DNA here is from genome assembly GCF_023375975.1 of Astyanax mexicanus. NCBI lineage: Eukaryota > Metazoa > Chordata > Actinopteri > Characiformes > Acestrorhamphidae > Astyanax > Astyanax mexicanus. The sequence continues at coordinate 37,963,992 of NC_064408.1, read as the reverse complement.
GACTGGCTATAACACTGTTCACTGTTATATATGTGAACAAACATACAAATAAACACAATATAGACGATATCACAATTATCAAATATTGTTGAGGTCATGTCCATCTTGTTATGATATATATGAACTGACATATATGTATAATATACATTGGGAATATGAATACTACATTTAACTACCTACATATGTATTAATATAAAATATAGTGTCCTGACAAGTTATAAAAACAAATGTGTCTTCGTCTGTGTGAGTGTGGGTGGGTGTGTGTGAACTCCTCTCTATACTTAATAAAACTCACAGCCAAGATCTGTCCAAACTCCTTTCCCCACGATTACTATCCACAATCCAGAAAGCACAGAGTGACCCCAGCAATCCCATTTAACCCAGAACAAACCCTGCTTCACTGCTGTGTGTGCTCTCTAATGAAGGCTGGCTGCTGTGGCTCGGACCACAATTACTGTGCCCTGCTGTTTGTGACTAATCTCGAGTGTGTCTGCGTTACAGTGAACTGGAGACTTATTATCTGTAATGAATGTGTAAATGTTTGCATGAGTGCCCGTGTGGCCTTTTCAGCATGGCTGCATGTTGTCGTTGTACCTCCTGTGAGTGTTTCTCTCTCTCTCTCTCTCTGTGTGTGTAAGATGACCCCTGCTGACCCCTGTCTGATCTGGTTAACAGGAGGCTCCGTATGTGATGTATAAGAGGAATTATATGCAGTTGGAGGGTAATGAACGCTATGAGGGCTACTGCGTGGACTTGGCCTCAGAGATCGCCAAGCACGTAGGAATCAAATACAAACTGTCCATCGTGGCTGACGGCAAATATGGGGCCCGTGACCCCGAGACCAGGACCTGGAACGGCATGGTGGGAGAACTGGTGTATGGGGTAAGTCGGAGGTCACTACAGGTGGTCAGGGGGTGGGGTCAATGAAAGATGGATGTGTGAAGCTAGCAACACTCTAAAGCTAAAGTCACCCGCTTTGATGTCAAAAACAATGTGTAAATTTGTAAATGTAGACTTACTACCTTTTTAATAAACAGTACATAATGTAGATTACAAATTGTACATTAAACATACCCAAAAATTATTAGGATGCCCCTATTGTTTAGTTGTCCAGTAGCAGCACTGAGCGACCCAGACAAGCTGTTTTTTTATTTTAATATCTTAGCAATAACTTTATTACTGCACTTTACTTGTCAGACCTCTAAATCTTCTCTTCACTGCTGAAACTAAAACTTAGTTTAAATGTTATGCTGAGCTAAAGGCTGCTGAGTTGCCATGTGGGTCAGCCAGACCTCTTACGGTACCAGTTTTTGCCATTTTACTACAGTCTTTTGAAGGTGTAGGAAACAGTACTTACCACTGTCTGGCTTCATCTGTAATTTCTCTAAAGAAAATACTTTACTGTTATCTGTTTTCTAGTTATAATCATCATGAAAGCGTGAATGTGCTGTGTAATTGTTGTGTTGTGTAATTGAAGTATTGCTTTACTACTGACAAAAGATTTGTAAACTGGCATTTTTAAAATCAATTTCCAAAGCTTGGTTTATTTCCATTGCCATTTCCAATTGAAGTAAAATAAATAAAATTGCAATAAAAAAAAAATGCATTTTTATACCATTTCTGTTTTTTGACTGGACCTGAAGCTTAAATATCAAAAATAAAGGAAACAAATATGGTTGTTCTAAAACTTTTGACCAGTAGTGTATGTAGAGTCACTACTTTGCTTTACTCTAGAAATTGAATCATATATCTGCATAAAGTAATTAATTACATTTACATTACAACAAACAAATTTTCAACTCCAGCCTTACGTTAACTTTAAAAATAACTTTAGAATTTAATTCAGATCATTAATGAGGTATTACCTTTTTTCACACAAACAGACAGTAGTAATGTTGTCTTCATTATATATATAACTCATATACAGTGGCGTAAAAAAGTATTCGCCTTCCTACAGATTTTTTTTCTTCTTTTTTTACATTTTTCTGATTATCAATTATATTTTTTAAACAATGATTTCATTTATTAAGAGAAAGTAAATGATCACAACCATATCTAGCCCTTTGTAAAAAAAAAGTGTCCCCCCCCCCTCCCATAAATTAACTGTGATTAATCACACTTTCTGTAGTTCACTAGCCACAGCCAGGCGTGATTACTACCCGCCCTGTAGAATCAAGAAATCACATATAAAATATATTCTCTGCTACATTCGTTATCCGTACCATTTCTCTCTATAGTGTAGTGTAGTTTTGGCTCTCTGGGGTGACCCGTGGCTGGACGTTTCTTTCTGTCTGAGTGTTGCTAACTCCACCCAGGTCTTCGGTCTTGGTCAGTTTTCACAGCCCTGAAAATCCAACACAACTGGATCAAAAATTGCCAAATTCCCTGTTCAGGCGTATGAAGGACGCCATTCAGAATGTGTTCTATAATAATGTGCATTCTGTGCCGTCCTGACCTATCCACTCGCTATAGTCTTCATTTACGTCAAGAATGTATTCAGTTTTGGTCTGAGATTATGGAATTTTAAATATACAGTTTCTGAATAATGTTTTTAGCATAGTAAATCAGTAGTACCATGTGACCGAAACATTTGCTGATAAATTAGGTGGTATAAAACAGTTTGCTTTTTAAACTGTTTTAAACATTTCTTCAAATTGGTGATGAGAAAACTTGGTAAACACAAAAATTATATATTTTGTTTACTAATATTACACTACACTTTTCTATTCTAATACTATAATAATTTGAATTAACAGAATATCAGCAGTAGGTAATTTAGTAGTTTAGGTTGAACAAAAAAACTGTAACACAGTATTTTTTGTAAAGATGTTGTTCACTTATTGTCCACTGAAATGGACACTACTGAGACATTAGTGGTAGTGGACATTCTGTGGTAAATGTCAAACTGATACTCGTCCGTAGATCATCTTTGTACACTGGAACGGTAAGAATATGATTTTTTTTGTTACATTATATTCAGTGAAGACTTTTGACTCAGAGCTGCTGCCACTCTTTAACCTTTATAACTGACTGATACCTGCTAACAGCTTAACTAGAAGTAGATACCTAGAATCTAGAACCTAAAGCTGGAATTCCTAACTGTGATGGAACCAGTCAAGTAACAACTAATGGTCGAGTTTGTTTAGCTTATCTGCCCAGATACCACTGAGAAAACAGTCCTGATTGGACAGTTTTCTGTTTATTGTTTTACAAATGTAATTCTTTTTTACCACTGCAGTGTAATCAGAGTTTAAAAACAAGGACTGTTATACTGAATAACAATGAACTAAAATTTATTTTAAGTTACATTTATTTAGGATATTTATTATTATTTTTTTCCCAGAATGAATTTGCAATGCCTTTTTTAAATGTCTAGAATGCCCTCAGTCCTTCCTACTGATTTTCAATACATAATCTCTGATGTAGTAATGAGCCCGGATAGAGTAGAAAGTGCTGGATGCGCTAAATCAGAACTGCAGACTGCTGGGCTCAGATAAATCAATACTGGGAGAACGGGTCATGAGTGATCCATCAGTAGGTCAGTACTCTCAGTCTGACTGTACAGAGTGATGTACAGTATGCAATCATCCATTCAGAGGCATTGGCTGCTATTGATTGATTAAACAGGTAATTTCTACAGTTTTACACATTTCTATTTTCCATTCAACTAAATAAATACATATGTGAATAAAAAAGTTCAAGTAAAATCTCATTTTACACCTCTACCCTGCTTCCCCTCAGCCTAAATGTAGCTTTCTAATTAACATGTGTATCCAAGTTAGTTTTATACAGAGGAAAATATACTGTAGCTATCAGCCAATAGAAGGCCTGGGCCTTGTACAAACTGACTGCATGCTTAAATCAGTAAACACTCTCCTCAGACGCTCCAACGAGCATCAAGCTGCAGCTCCTTTTACACCCTCTTCATCCATTTTATTTTGTGAATCATTTAGTGAATCTATTACGTTTAGTAATGGCTCACTAACTCCACACACATTCAGTTTTACAGCTAAATGCAATGAAGTGGAAACTGTTATTATATGACTACGCTGTTAAAACAAATCTGTGGTTGCCAGAATTTCACTGTTAATATAAGGCAAAATACTGCCACTTACGTTGCCATTATTGCACCCCAAAATGCATGTTCTCAAAGTAAAAGATGGCAACTGTAAATTTTATACTCAAAAACGTTTTCCTTTTGCAACATTTTATTGGGAAAAGTACTGTGGAAAACATCTGTAAACAATCTCTAGTATTTATAGTAAAGGATGTGGTTGTCAGAACTGTTCTTTAGTAAATACAGTTCATTGTGTCCTGTAGAGTTATTTGTACTGAGGATTATATGAAGTTAGAGGTTGATTTCATATTTTACTATAATAACACAATAATTATTAAATTTAACAGTGACAAAATGTTTTTCTCAAAAAAAAAAATCTTGTTGGCTCTTAAATAAATATTATAAAATATTTATGTTATTAACACTAGGGGTTTGCCATATTGAATCGTGAGCAATAATATCGCCAAAATGTGTGATTATATTTATTGCAAAAACTGAAATATTGTGATGTTATTTTAGGGCCACCTTTTTGCTGTTTGTAGCAAAAGAAAATTAACACTGTTCTCATTTCCTATTAAATATCTATTAGAGACAAATTATATCTGTCAAGCATCATTCATTTTACCTCAATCCTGGATATCTGGAGTACATTATTAGTATTATGACATATTGGATCATTGACTTCTGTTACAAAAATACCAGGGATGTGCCACATTGTATTGTATGTAATAATATCCCCAAATTAAATGTAATATTTGTTTTGTTCCAGTAAAGTATTCTTGATTTTTTTTTAATTCAATGTTTTTTTTTTTTATATTCCCAATATATATAATTATATAAAATATAAAATTTATATTCCCCCCAAGATTTTTTTTTTAAACAAATAAATACTCTTTAGTATTGTGATATATTTTAGGGCCATATGTAAGACTATGTAACATTGAAATAATGAATTTGGTGACCATTTGATTTGTGAATAAAACAGGTAGTGAGAAGCATTCTTTATAATCAAAAAACACATGTTTATTCTATTACCAGAAAATGATGCTCATTTACAATAATGTGCAAAAATAACAATTGCTATGGTTGTGTCTGATTTAAAACAGATTTGACCAAATAAGTCTTGGCTAAATTAGCTTCTTAGCTTCAGTGCTAATTGATTGGGTGTGTAGTTCTGTTACTTACCGGTAGTTACTTGGTAACATTAGCCTCAAAGCTGCAGTGCTAATTGGTGAATTATACAATTTTATTACTTGTTGGCTACATTAGCAACGTAGTTTCAGTGCTAATTGGTGAATTATACAATTGTATTACTTATTGGCTACATTAGCAACGTAGCTTCAGTCCTAATTGGTGAATTATACAATTGTATTACTTATTGGCTACATTAGCAACGTAGCTTTAGTGCTAATTGGTGAATTATACAATTTTATAACTTGTTGGCTACATTAGCAACATGGCTTTAGTAATAATATCTATAATAATATTTATTGAGTGTGCAGTTTGGTTGCTTAGTTAGTTAATTGGCTACATAAGTCTCAAAGCTTCAATGCTAATAGGCGAGTTGTACAATTATATTACTAGTTGGCTACATTAGCAACATAGCTTTAGTGCTAATTGGTGAATTATACAATTTTATTACTAATTGGCTACATTAACAACACAGCTTCAGTGCTAATTGGTGAATTATACAATTTTATTACGTGTTAGCTACATTAGCAACGTAGCTTCAGTGCTAATTTGTAACTTATACAATTGCATTACTTATTGGTTACATAAGCAATGTAGCTTCAGTGCAAATTGGTGGATTATAGAATTATATTACTAGTTGGCTACATTAGCAACATAGCTTCAGTGCTAATTGGTGAGTTATACAGTTTTATTACTTGTTGGATACATTAGCAATGTAGCTTCAATGCTAATTGGTGAGTTTTCCAATTCTATTATTTGTTGGCTACATTAGCAACACAGCTTCAGTAATAATTAATTGAGTGTGCAGTTTGATTACTTAGTTAGTTAATTGGCTACATAAACCTCAAAGCTTCAGTGCTAATTGGGGAGTCATACAATTTTATTACTAGTTGGCTACATAAGAAATGTAGCTTCAGTGCTAATTGATTCACAATACACTTCTATGACTTGTTAGATTCATTAGCCTTGTATTTTCAGTGTAAATAAACAAATCTAGGATATCCAACAGATTGACTACATATAGGGAAAAGGGGACAGGGCTTGTGTTAATGAGATTTTCTTCTTGGTGATTGGTCACATGTGATTGTAACTCTCTCTGTCCATTCTATGTGTGTGTGTGTGTTTGTAGAGAGCGGACATAGCGGTCGCACCGCTGACCATTACTCTGGTACGAGAGGAAGTGATAGACTTCTCGAAGCCCTTCATGAGCCTGGGTATCTCCATCATGATCAAGAAGCCGCAGAAGTCAAAGCCCGGCGTGTTCTCGTTCCTGGACCCGCTGGCCTACGAGATCTGGATGTGCATCGTGTTCGCCTACATCGGCGTGAGTGTCGTTCTTTTCCTGGTCAGCCGCTTCAGCCCGTATGAGTGGCACCTGGACGACAGTGACGAGGCAAAGGACCCACAGAGCCCTCCAGACCCTCCCAATGACTTTGGCATCTTCAACAGCTTGTGGTTCTCTCTGGGAGCCTTCATGCAGCAAGGATGCGATATCTCGCCAAGGTTGGTTCTCCATTCAAAACCCAGAAACGACCATCCTTCACCTCATACATCTTCATCATCTCCCCATTCTCTCTTTGTCGATCTCTCTCTCTCTCTTTCTCACACCAGTTGTTTCTCTGCATTTTATAGTTGTTTCGTCCTTCAGTCACGATGCCATGGTGCTTATCTGTTATTTCGGTTGAACATTGCTTGCTTTCATTGCATTAACTGTTCATTCATTAATTCATTTATTCATTCATTTATTCATTCATTGAATCATTTTTCTGTATGCTGTCTGAGTTCAGCTCATTTTGTTTATCTCTTTTTTCTTGTTTAAATTTCTCTTTTTTACCTCTTTTGAAAATTCTCCTTCTCGCTTCGGTTTATTTAGGGAGTGTCCACTAAAGTAACTCATATTCACCATGTGCTGACTGTAAAATGCACAGACTCAGTGAGTATGTCTCTCTCGACCGCTCGCTCTCTCTCTTTCTCTCTTTGACTCTCTCTATCCTGTCTATATCTCTTTCTCTCTCCTTGTCTTTCTCTCGCTCTTCGTTGTTTCTCTTGGAGGGTTACCGTGTTTTTGCTGCATGTCTCCGTTTCACTTTCAGCAGTCTGGTGTGTATGAGCTGTTTTACTGGAACCTCACTCAGCTCGATTCACTCCTTCATCAGGACCCGTCTTTCATCGCCCCATTACTCATTTCATCATGCCTCTCGGAGTTTTCATTCATTTATTCATTCACTCCATTTTCACTTCTATCTTCTGACGATCCATTTTCTGGAATATCTTCCTCCATTCTTGACATGTATCCGTCCTGTCATCCTTCATCATCTTTCGCCTCTTCATGAGTTTGGACTGTACTGTTTGTCCTTTCTTTGACCTGAGGCTGTAAGCGTGGAATGCTCTAACGTTTCATAAGTCTGGAGAAGAATAACACTTTCAGCTTTGTGGAGAAAACCTTCAGAGCATTACTGCAGTCTAGAAACAGAAACATCTGGAGTAGCACTTTTCTTAATAAACTGTGCTTTGGAGAAAAATGAACTGTTCTGGAATAGTTTGGGATTTGCACTGCTCTGGAGTAGATTTATATTTAAGCTGCTCTATAGTAAAGTTAGCTGTTTAAACTCTTCTAGAGTAAGTTAAGCTGTTCTTTAGTTTAACTACTCAGGAGCTGAATTGTCTGTTGATTTAAAAAGAGTAGGATTAGCTGTTTAATATAAAATGCTCTGTGGTAAAATTAGCTAGAGTAGGATTATCTGTTTTTAAAAAAACATTTCTCTGTAGACAAAATAGCTATCCTAGATTTAATGTGCTCTAGAGTATGATTATATGTTTTTAATATACTTTGCTCTGTGCAAAAATAGCTATTCTAGACTCAATCTGCTCTAGAGTAGGATTCATTTTTTTATTTAATTTGTTTTATAGTAAGATATGTTCTCCTGGATTTAAACTGCTCTAGACTATGATTAGATGTACCAGATTTAAACTGTTCTTGAGTTTGATTTGCTATCTTAGATGTTCACTGCTCTGTAGTAAAATTAGCAGTTCCAGATTAAACTGCTTTAGAGTAGGATTTGCTGTTGTTGATGTATATTGCACTAAAGTAAGATTAGCTCTTCTTGATGTAGACTGGTCTAGAATAGAAACAGCTGTTACTGTTTGTATTGCTCAATAGTAGGTTGATCTGTTCTGGATTTTTAATGCTCTTACTCCTCTCTAGACTATGTTAATTGGTTAGAATGTACACAGCTGGGTTATGTTTCTCGGAAGTAGAGTAGTGTTCTGGATTAACATGTTTCCAGTATAACATTAGCTGTTCTTGATTGGGATTAACATGTCTACTGCAGTGCGCTTGCTTTTTGTTCTCGCTCTCTGTCCCTTTTTTCCAGTTTCCCCTCAACCCCCTCTACTTCTCTCTTTATATTTCCTCTTGATGCACTCTCTGTCCTTCTCTTTCTCTTTTTTCCATCTCTTTTCCCCTTCACTCCCTATTTTTCCCCTTTCTCTCAGGTCTCTGTCAGGTCGTATTGTAGGTGGTGTTTGGTGGTTCTTCACTCTCATCATCATCTCATCCTACACGGCTAACCTGGCTGCGTTCCTCACTGTGGAGAGGATGGTCTCTCCTATAGAGAGTGCTGAAGATCTGGCCAAACAGACGGAGATAGCGTACGGCACGCTGGACTCCGGATCCACTAAAGAGTTTTTTAGGGTAAGGCGCTCTCCTACCCAACACACTCTAGAAAAAGCATGACAAGCTTGACACAGATGTATTGTTGTTTTGGGTACAACAAAAGTTAATAGAATAAGCCTTTACGTCCTTTATGATGCTAATTGTCAGGACCATTTTCCAACTTCTTTATCCTTAAACTGACTGTTTTTTTTTTTTGTTGTTGCTCTAAAGTCTGATCAACGTAAATGATCTCTGTTATGATTGACTACCCTGTATTGTCCCTGCATCCAAACTAGGCTGCATTTCTCAGCCCATATTTCTTGGATGGCTGTCCTAAAGTAAACAAAACCCTTCATGTAGACCCAGAAATGCAGCTGACATTCAGATTTAGCTGTTTTTGACTTGTTGACTTGAAGTGCTACCCATGCTACCTCGACTGCCGCCTACACTTTGGAATGCAGCTCTTATAACTTTTATAGCATGAGGGGGGCCAAACTGCTGTGGGATAAATGGGTGGGGCTAAAATAATACATGTTAAATGGGTGGAACTGAATCAGATTCTTATAGATATAGTTTTTTTGTGTTTAAATGAAGCAAGCTGAGTGCTGTGAGATTGATTAAATGCACTTCTTTAACAGAAGAAAAAGTCTTTGTACAGATGTTCCTCCAGAGTTTCTAGAGTATTTTTAACAGGCTCTTTACTGCAGTAACAATATCTACATTTCTGGCAAGTCTGTAAGACTATATGTGTTGGAACACTGCTGTGTGTTGAGAAGGGTCTGATTGCACTCAGCCTCACAAGAGCATCAGTCAGGTGAGGTACAGATGTTGCATGATTAGCTTTGCTGCTTAAACTCATCTTAGATGTGTTCGTTACTCCAGAGAATGTAGTTTCACTGATCCTCAGCCCAGTGCGGGGGCACAGTGACCTTAGACTCATGTCCTCACAGCTGCTCCACAGAGTCCTGCTTTATTGGTCAGTGTGTTTCTATTGAGATTAAACAGCTTAATGTAAGTGAACGCCTGGTTCAGCAAGTACTGATGAAAATGATTGGAGCTTTAACTTGTATTTGACTCAAATAATAAGTGTATGTGTGTCTCTGTATATGTATGTAAGTATGTCCACACATATGTTGGAGGTTGTTGTGTGTGTTTGTGTGTGTTGTGTAAGAATAGGGACATAAGGCCCGGGCATTTTTTTAGGCTGACCCAGATAGTCCACTTCGCTGACGTGATGAGGTCATCTCTGTCACTACACATTACCATCACAAACAGCCTGTGGTGTGTGTGTGCAAGTGTGTATGTGTGTGACTCAGCAGATTATAGTGCTGTTGCTCATATGGCCTAAGTTGTAAACAGTGCTGTTTGGGTAAAACTGGAGCTTAAAACCTGTTGCTGTATTTTCGCTTCTCCATAAACTTCATTTACCTCCGTGGGGGAACCGTACAGCCCCTAGAGGGCGATGTTCACCTCTCATATCTTTGAACCTTCTCACACCTGTTCAGCTGTGTCACCAGGACTGGATATTACAAAAAACTAATGTTAATGAGAAATAAGCACCCATCACAGACTTTCAGACTGCAAAGTTAAAATACAACAATGAGTGAGGTATCAGAAATGGTATCGTCTACTATAAATATAAATTAAATTAAGCATAATTAGCTTTGGTCTCACATTAAAGTTTCACTGATTTAGTACTGAAAAGATGATGCAGCATTACTTGACCTCTGCTGACACTCGTCCTACAGCTCCTGAATGGAGGGAAGAAGGAAATCTCCATTTACAGAGTAATTTAATCTGTGCCTGGGCTTATTCTATTTCTGTAGCCTGGCCATCTCATATTCTGTCCATTACACCAAAAAATAACTAAGCAAGTCTGTATTGAATGGATGTAAATGTAAAATAATATGTCGAAAATGTAATTAAAATATATGTTTCTTGTCTTTTAGTCAGGATGTTTCTTTAGAAGTAAAAAAAATATATATACATAAAAAATACTGAACACTTGCCAGCACATTTCAGTTTTTGTTAGAGCAGACATATGTTAATGTTACTAACAATGAGAGCTTATTGGCCGGCATTTTGCCTATTAAGTGATGAATGTTCAGCATTCTGCCTGTTAAATGCTGATTGGTCAGAATTCTGCCTATTATGTGCTAATTCGTTTGTATTCTGCATATTAGGAGCTTCTTTGCTTGCATTCTACCTATTTAGTGCTGATTGGTCAGAATTCTGCCTATTAAGAGCTGATTGGTTTGTATTCAGCCTTTAAAGAGCTGATTGGTTTGTATTCTGCTTATTACAAGCTGATTGGCTCATACTCTGCTTATTAAGAGCTGATTGGACAGAATTCTGCCTATTATGTGCTGATTCGTTTGTATTCTGTGAATTAAGAGCTTATTTGTTTGTATTCTACCTATTAAGAGCTGATTGGTCAGAATTCTGCCTCTCAAGTGCTTATTGGTCAGAATTCTTCCTCTCAAGTGCTGATTGGTCAAAAGGTGCTGATTGGTCAGAATTCTTCCTCTCAATTGTGCCTATTAGGAACTGATTGGTTAATATTCTATCTATGAAGAGCTGATTGGTTTGTATTCTCCCTATTAATAGCTGAATGGTTTGTATTCTGCCTCTTAATAGCTGCTTGGTTTGTATTATGCTTATAACAAGTTCATTGGTTTGTATTGTGCTTATTATAAGCTGCTGGGCTCATATTCTGCCTATTAAGAGCTGATTGGTTTGTATTCTGCCTATTAAGAGCTGATTGGTTTGTATTCTGCCTATTAAGAGCTGATTGGTTTGTATTCTGCCTATTAAGAGCTGATTGGTTTGTATTCTGCCTATTAAGAGCTGATTAGTTTGTATTCTGCCTATTAAGAGCTGATTAGTTTGTATTCTGCCTATTAAGAGCTGATTAGTTTGTATTCTGCTTATTATAAGCTGATTGGCTCATATTCTGCTTATTAAGAGCTGATTGGTTTGTATTTTGCCCATTAAGAGCTGATTGGTTTGTATTCTGCCTATTAAGAGCTGATTGGTTTGTATTCTGCCCATTAAGAGCTGATTGGTTTGTATTCTGCCTATTAAGAGCTGATTGGTTTGTATTCTGCCTATTAAGAGCTGATTGGTTTGTATTCTGCCTATTAAGAGCTGATTGGTTTGTATTCTGCCCATTAAGAGCTGATTGGTTTGTATTCTGCCTATAAGAGCTGATTGGTTTGTATTCTGCCTATTAAGAGCTGATTGGTTTGTATTCTGCCCATTAAGAGCTGATTGGTTTGTATTCTGCCTATAAGAGCTGATTGGTTTGTATTCTGCCTATAAGAGCTGATTGGTTTGTATTCTGTTTATTAATGGACCACCATTCTCATTACTGAGTGCTAAATGGCTGGTGAGCTGATTCACTTACTGGTTGGCTGTAGGTGCTCACAGATGTCTGGCTGAAAATCAGAGAAGAGTCAGGCTGTAAAACTAGATTGAGAAATGCTTGACGCTGTTCTGTAACAAGGGAATTAGATCACATTTTTGTGTACATTTACAAATAAGGATTTTACACAAAAAAATCGATATAAACCCTTTCGTTTTAAACGTTTAAGGCACTGTCAAGTGGCATTTCTTATTGGAACAGTTAACCTGGAGCATTAGGAGAAAGCAAAGCATTAAACGTGCAGAGCAGAGGACCAGCGCTGAGAAACACTGCATTAGAAATACATTCTCTGCTGCACCTGCCGCAGAATCTAACACTGCAGCTGGACACATAAAGGCTGCATGTTGTCGCCCTCTAGTGGCCAGCTGCTGCTGCTGTGGCAGCGTAAAATAACTGCAGGAATTCCAGCCACACAAAAACAAACACACACACACCTGTTAACCACACTAACTAATATCTGTCCATTTTATCCAGTTGTGTTCTTGATAGCAGTGTTTAATAAAGAACCTGTAGAAACAACCATATAAACACAAGTCTCTACAGGAATTAATCTCTGATTTTGGAATAATGTCTGATATATTCTGCACTGGGGTACACTTTCTATTATCAACAGGTGAAAAGCAGGAATACACCATTGTTTCGGTTCATCTACTTCAGTCTTCTGTTATATTTACATCCAGTTCTAGAGTGCAAGACTGTGCAATTCTTAGACCCAATCCCATTTCTCTTTTGTACCCCTACCCCTTGTTTTTGAGTGTAACACTTTCCCTTGGAACAGAGTTACAAGGGGAAGGGGTGAAATCCTCCTTCTAAGGGGTGAAATTCTCCCCTTCAAGCATTCGATACAGATATATACAGCTCTCTCTGACAGCTGTTCTGATTTTGCTATTTATAGGTATATGTTTGAGTAAAATGAACATTGTTCTTTTTTCTGTAAACTATTTATGCATCTTGACATGTTCTCCTCCACCAGTCTTACACACTGCTTTTGGATAACTTCATGCCACTCTTGGTGCAAAAAAATCATGCATTTCAGTTTGGTTTAATGACTTGTGATCATCCATCTTCCTCTTAATTATATTCCAGAGGTTTAAAATTAGGTAAAATCAAAGAAACTCATAATCTTTAAATGGAAAACAATTACAGCTCTGAAGGATTTAATAATAATTATATTTCATAATAAACTTTATAGTTAGAGAATAAGGGACAGAGAGAAACATATCCCTTTTTTCTAAGTAGTTTTTGTAAATGTTTCAAATTACATATCTTACTTTTGCAATTAGGTCATTTTACAAGACACTATGCTTAGTTATTTTTGTGCACATTTACACATGTAATTTCCTGGGGACAGAAATGGCACTCATTCTGTGGAATGACCCATATACATATACACTGCGCAAAAAAATGAAGGAATGCTTAATCTACACAGTATAACACAAACAAAAAAAACATACACGTCAAAAACATCAATCTACCCAAGACAACCGCCAAAAAAGCAATGGTTTTCCACTGGTGTCCACAGAAGAATACTCTCTCCTTATCCATACTGACTGATTCTTCTCTAGTTTTGCTTTTTTATAGTGTCCTTGCAGCCCTTTCAGTTTGCACAGGTAATTCAGCTTCTTCAGGATGGCACATCCATTCATGATGGTTTGTTGTGTCTCTCAGCACAATTTTAAAAGCATGGAGGAGATAGCTGAATGTGGTCAACTGAAACCTTTATTCGAGATTTAGGTTGCCAAATTTGGAACAGGGGCTCTATTGTGGGATGTCAGCCTCTCAGTACATGATTGTTCTCAATTTTCATGGAAGTAACATCCTGAAACAAATTGTACTATTCCTGCAGTTCAACAATAAAGATACCTGAAGCACACACCTGCAAAATTGTATGATGTGTGGGACAGACCTGTCCAGGATAACATCTCCTGCTTTGAACCTGGTGCTGATTTCACAGTGGATGAGCAACTCTTTTCAACAAAAGCACAGCGCTGCTGCTCCACCTTGGGTATGCCAAACAAACCAGAAGTAGCAGACCTAGACGCTGTCCTGGGCAGAAACTCAAAGATAGAGAGAGTTTGGTGTCTGAAATTGGCTGAGCTTTATGTAGAAAATGAAGAAACATCACCGCAGACAGAGTTTTTCTTCCCTTGACCCAAATAAGGCACTGCCACACAAGAAGAACAGTCTGATTGGCACCATGAACAAAATTCAAAGCAAACTGCCACCATCTGTGAAAAAGAAAAGAGTTCTTCACCACCAAAAGTGACAAGTCCACCCGTATGATGTACCCATAGAAATCACACAAAAATATGTGTATTCCTAGCGCTGTCAACTACACAGCTGGCACTGGTGGTGGACACAAAGCCAAAGCAAACCTTGAAATGGTCTGTTACTGCAGCACCACAAAAGTTGGCGTAGGTGTATAGGACCAAATGTCCAAATACTATTCTGTCAGGAGGGCACAAGGGGATGGCCAGGGGTGATTTTCTGTTATGTTTTTGATCTGACAGAAACCACATCAGTGCTCAGTCCTTTAGAAGCCCTGCACAAATTATTATGTGATGAAACTTTATTCTCCAGCTGTCAGATGAGATTTTGTGAACCCTTTAGAATTGTCTTTATTTCAGAATAAATGTGACCTTAAACTTTGTCAGATTTTTACAGTCCATAAAAATGGGCAAGATGAACTAAATCAAACAAATAAGACAAAATGTTATTATCTGGTGTGAAATCTAGAACATTTGGCAACATTTTATTTGAAGGGTAACTGCATATGCACTGAAGAATGCATTTCTGAAACATGAATAAAATATTTATAACTATCTTATATCCAGGATATGACACATTTATGGAACATGACGTTTTATTTCTAAAACTACATATTGCATTGCATTATATGTATACAGCTCTAGAAACAATTAAGAGATTTTTCTAAATCAGTTTATCTGATTTTGCTAGTTATAGGTTTATGTCTGAGTACAATTTACGTTGTTGTTTTATTCTATAAACTACGGACAACATTTCATCCAAATTCCAAATAAAAATATTGTTATTTAGAGCATTTGTTTGCAGAAAATAAGAAATGCCTGAAATACCTTAAAAGCTGCAGAGCTATCAGACCTCAAATAATGCAAAGAAAACAAGTTCATATTCATAAAGTTTTAAGAGTTCAAAAATCAATATTTGGGGAAATAACTCTGTTTTTGTAAACACAGTTTTCATGCATCTTGGCATGTTCTTCTCCATCAGTCTTACACACTGCTTTTGGATAACTTTATGCCACTCCTGGTACAAAAATTGAGGCAACAAACTGGTTTCCCAATAGGAATGAGTGTCTAATGGAGTGAACAATGAGAGGACACAGTGTTTAAAAACTTCAGCAGCACTGCTGTGTCTGATTCAGTCATGGTATAGATACCTTGGGTCGTGTGCATATGTGTAAAAACTTGGGTGTTAATCGATGTATAACACCCACAAATCCAGAAGACAAACCAGAAGACTCCTCAGAGATTAAATGCTTCTTGGATCTTTGGAGAGGTGGAGCTCCAAACTGTAAAAAAATCACTTTGTAATGTGAAACATTGTCAGATGCTGGAAAGCTGAAGTTTACACTGATTGCACTGATTGTATTAATTCTGTTAACATACTGATTCAAGTGATGTGCTGTAACTTTAATGATAATCCAATCTAAAATATTCACCAGCCATCAGCTACAGCTGTTTGTCAGCATTTATATTTAAATAAATACATTTTCTGGATTTTGTGTTCAGCTGGAATTTGCAGTAGCTGCTTATTCTGCAGTTCAGTCTGTCCCTTATAACTTCCCAGAGGTGTGTGTACACACACACATACGTTTTTTTTTTTAGAATAAACCCCCACACACCAGCTGTTTGGAGGTCATGCTAACCTACTTAAGCTCTATGGGATGAGTTTGTGTGTGTGTGTGTGTGTGTGCGTGCGCGTGAGCAGTCCTGAGTTTGTCCTACTTATCTAAGGAGTATGTGTGTTTGTCCTATTAATGTCTGTGTACGCGCGTGTGTGTGTATGTGTGTTCTCAAGAGGTTCTTCTTGACTTCCACTTGGTGGCTGTTAGCAGCACTGCTGCAGAGATGAGGTCACATTCCTCCTGCAGAACCACAGTATCCAACCAGAGGCCACAGGGTCATGGCTGGGTCTTTTTCAGGTCATGACTGGGGTATTTTTAGGTTATGACGGTTATGAATATGATGAGGCTATTTTTATCTTATGACAGGGTTATTTTAGGCTTTCAGAGGGTTTTTAAGGTTATAACAGGGTTATTTTCAGAATATAATGGGGATATTTTTAGGTTATGTAGGCTATCAGAGGGTTTTTCAGGTTATAACAGGGTTATTTTCAGAATACAATGAGGCTATTTTTAGGTTATGACAGGGTTATTTTAGGCTATCAAAGGGTTTTTCAAGTTATAACGGTTGTTTTCAGAATATGATGGGGCTATTTTTAGGTTATGACAGGGTTATTTTAGGCTATCAGAGGGTTTTTCAGGTTATAACAGGGTTATTTTCAGAATATGATGGGGCTATTTTTAGGTTATGACAGAGTTATTTTAGGCTATCAGAGGGTTTTTCAAGTTATAACAGGGTTATTTTCAGAATATGATGAGGCTATTTTTAATCTTATGACAGGGTTATTGTAGGCTATCAGAGGGTTTTCAGGTTATAACAGGGTTATTTTCAGAATATGATGAGGCTATTTTTAATCTTATGACAGGGTTATTGTAGGCTATCAGAGGGTTTTCAGGTTATAACAGGGTTATTTTCAGAATATGATGGGGCTATTTTTAGGTTATGACAGGGTTATTTTAGGCTATCAGGTGTTTCATGTTATAACAGGGTTATTTTCAGAATATGATGAGGCTATTTTTAGGTTATGACAGGGTTATTTTAGGCTATCAGGTGTTTCATGTTATAACAGGGTTATTTTCAGAATATGATGAGGCTATTTTTAGGTTATGACAGGGTTATTTTAGGCTATCAGAGGGTTTTTTTTTTTCAATTTATGACAGTTTTATTTTCAGGATGTGATGAGGCTATTTTTAGGTTATTTCAGGGTTGTGTTCAGATTATGGCAGGGTTAATTTTAAGTACTGACTTGGTTATTTGGATGTTATGCATGGATTACTTAAAGTCATTTTTAGGTTTAGTTCAGGATATTAGAGGTTTATTTTTTTAGAGTATTCTGGTTTTATTATTTTGACTGGATTATTGTTTGGAATTGCCCATATATATATTTTTTTATTTTTTTATTATTTTCAGGCGACATCAGGGTTATTATAATGTTATGACGGGGTTCTCTCACTCTGTCTCTGTGTTTTTCTTTCTCTCTCTCTCGCGCTGTTTCTCAGCGCTCTAAGATTGCGGTTTATGAGAAGATGTGGTCGTATATGAAGTCGGCTGAGCCCTCGGTGTTTGCCAAGACCACGCCGGATGGAGTGGCGCGTGTGCGGAAGTCGAAGGGGAAGTTTGCGTTTCTTCTCGAGTCCACCATGAACGAGTACATCGAGCAGAGAAAGCCATGCGATACCATGAAGGTGGGAGGGAACCTGGACTCCAAAGGATACGGAGTGGCCACGCCCAAGGGGTCGGCATTAAGGTGGGTGGAATAATATAACAATCCAGTAATGTTGTTATAGTATTCCACCCCCCCTGATACCACCATCTCTCTCTCTCTCTCTCTCTCTCTTTTTATCTGTCTGTCCTGCTGCTCTATTTCTATTTGTCTGTCTCCCTATCTCTCTCTCTTCATTTTTCTCTTATACTGTTTTTTCTTTCACTCTTTTCATATTTCACTTGTTCTTCTACTCACTCTCTCTTTTATTTTGCCTTCACAAATCCTGGTTTTTCTTTTTCTTCTGTCTCCTCTTTTTGACTTTCCCTGTTTTGGTTTCTACATTATCATCTTTTTTCCGTTATCCTTATTTTCTCTTTTCATCTGTCGCTTTGTCTTTCTTCTCCTTCTTGTTTCTGTTTCTCTCTGTTGTTCTGTCTCTCTGAGGTCATGAAGAGGTAATGCAGTGTCACGTGTTCTGTTTGTTTGTAATCATCTGTTTGAAAGGCACTGAAAGTCATTGGTTTATTTGTTTTCTCTGCTCTGTGTTAACATTGTTGATGTTGTGTTTCTCTCAACAGAAAGAAACGTATTGTGTTCATTTTTGCAGTTTTCCATATGTGGTGCATTTTTGCTTTTCGTTCTGTCCCTCTACTTTCTTCTCCTCCTTTCCCTCTGTGCTTATTGTTTCTGCTGGATGCATTTCTTAAGTGTTTCAGCTTGTTTATGTGTGTGTCGCATTCTGATGTGTCGTCCCTTGCTGCCCGGTGTTGTGTGACTGCTCTTTCTCTCTCTTTCTGCATGTTGTTTGCTTCTCTTTCGTTTATTTTTCTTCTCCTCCTGATGACGGACTATCCCTCCATTCTGCATTTCTCTGCTAACCCCACCCACACTCAGTGTTTCACACCTCTCACGCCCACACACGCTTCTGCCTGCACCCAGCAATCGCAGTTAAACAACCAGCAAATCAAACAGCCCCTTTAATTAACCAATTAACCAATCTCTCCTTCTTGTACTCTCCTCTTTAACAAAGCATTTGAGAGCTCTGTTTCTGCATAATCCCCTCACACTAAGCTCAACCCACAGATGTACACTTCTGCAGTGACTGCTGCACTGTTTTACAAGCCTTACAGAACACTACTAAAATACCCATTCATCCCTAATGAGAGACTGTAACACACTCCTCAGATTATGATATCACAATACCTACCTTTAGAGTGTGTTATTAATTTATATTCACTCTAATAAGAGACTGTAACACACTCCTCAGTTTATAATATCACAATACCTACATTAAAAGTGTGTTATTAATATACAGCGGTTAGACAATGAAACTGAAACACCTGGTTTTAGACCACAATAATTGATTTTGGTGACGGACAGTTCTGGTGGAAACAGGAGAGTTGAGGTGCACATTGAATTCTGCCGTGATTTGAGCAGCCGTGTTTTATGTTTTTTGAATACAATCTGGGTTAGCATCCGAACATCCCTTTCAGACAGCTTCCTCTTACAGCGTCCACAGTTAATCCTGTTGGATGTGGTTCGTCCTTCTTGGTTGTGTGCTGACGTTACCCTGGATACCGTGGCTCTTGATACATCACAAAGACTTGCTGTCTTGATCACAGATGTGCCAGCAAGACGTGCACCAACAATTTGTCCTATTTTGAACTCTGGTATATCACCCATAATGTTGTGTGCATTGCATTATTTTGAGCAAAACTGTGCTCTTACCCTGCTGATTGAACTATCATACTCTGCTCTTACTGCGCAATTGATGAAGATAGACCACCAGGCTGGTCCAATTTAGCCATGAAACTTCCCACACTAAAATGACAGTTTCATTGTTCAACCCCTGTATATTCACTCTAATGAGAGACTGTAACACACACCTCAGTTTATAATATCACAATACCTACATTTAGAGTGTGTTATTAATATATATTTATATTAATATATATTCATTCTAAGAGACATAGTCTCTGATTGGGGTTGACTGGGATTATTTTAATCAGTGTTTTGTTAAACCTGTCTAACAGAGCAGCAGTAGCTATGGAAGAACACATTTGTGGGCAGAGCCTGGTTGCGAGGGGTTTAATTGCTAAGGATACATCATTACCAGTCCACTGCGGTATTAGATTTCTCACGGACCTGATCCTTTTTTTCTTACGAGTTATGTTTTATCGTTTCAAGAAGTGCTGTGAACCTGGCTGTGCTAAAGCTGAATGAACAGGGC
Organism: Astyanax mexicanus; assembly: GCF_023375975.1. Classification (NCBI taxonomy): domain Eukaryota; kingdom Metazoa; phylum Chordata; class Actinopteri; order Characiformes; family Acestrorhamphidae; genus Astyanax; species Astyanax mexicanus. The sequence goes on along the minus strand of NC_064408.1, from coordinate 37,943,846 downwards.
CTTTTGGACAAGCTGAAAAACAAATGGTGGTACGACAAAGGGGAGTGTGGCAGCGGGGGAGGCGACTCCAAGGTCAGCCTCAGTCTCAACAAACAAACAAACAAACAAGCAAACAAACAAAAACCTGCAACGAGTAATCGGCAAGGCTGTGACCCATGACCCCCAGCAACAGTAACAGCCTGAGCACTTTACCATGACTATGACCAGTCACGACCAGTCGCTGCCACTGCTGTAGTGGGTGTTTTTTGGGTGTGGACGGAGCAAACTGCGATCAGACTGAACCCTTAATCAGGCTAACAGAGGGAAGAGAGCAGAGAGAGAGAGGGAGAGAGAGAGAGAAGGGGGATGAAACAAAGGTACAAAAGAAAGATGCGCAAACTTTAGGAAATGTAGATTTGTTGTTGTTGCTGCTTATACATAAAGTCGTCTGTGTGATCTAGTGAAGATTAGCATATTGTGTCAGTTTATGTGACCCTTGTGTGACACTGTGTTCACAATAGGGGGCGACACTGGGCAAAAAATGGGCAAAAAAACATCCATCTCAATCTTTACATTTGGGTGGATAAAGCTATAATGATTAGTGCTGCACTGAAACAGGGTTTTGTTCCATGACAGAGATGTTTAAACAAAACTCAAAATATCTGATGTTTAGTAATATTGTAAATACCTCAAGATATTTACAGTTTCATAAAATACTTGCTCTTAACATGGCTGTTGTTGATATTAGCAAACCTGGTGCCTTATTTTCCTGCGCTGAGTTTAGCTCTACAGCCTGCTTCTGAAAACTGGAGAACAAAGCACCATTTTACTATTTTAACCAGACTTTTTATCGTGTCTAGCGTTTCTGATGTGGCTAGGGGCCTGCTCAGCATTTACAGCACACTTTATTACCTAGAGATTTCAGGGCACTATTAAGTATGAGTTTGAGGGCACTACATAATTTTTGTGTACAGCGTAGCTCACTGCATCTCTTTAATAATAAGCAACAGACAGTAGAATGGAATTTGCTTTTACAATTCTTTCTGAATTTCAAATACTGTTCTATATGCGTAGTTAATTAAAGACAGGCTTATGTTAATGAGCAACAAAAAATATTAAATAAACTGTACCACAGTTTATGACTTTAAATCAGAATTTAGTTTGTTTTTTGTATGGAGAATTAAACATGCCCAGCCACTCACGTGTTTGTTTATGCTACTTTTAATTTATGAAAAGTTTAATTTATGCTAAATTTTATTTATTTTTGTTAATGAGAACCTTGGTTGAATGCCCACATGAAACAAACATAGTGAGATATCGACAACTTGTCGCCCCCTAGTGTAAGGGTCTGTTTAGTCTTGCTTGTATTTTATTTATATGTAGTGTTTTACATATTTGTCCATTTCTAACCATATCTAGTACTACAACTAGTTTAATTCTAGCTGGAGGACGAGTGAAATAAGCGTTTATAATATTAGATGTGAGTCTAAGAAGTAGTTTGGGGGTAGTTAGGGTTGCCAAGCAGTTGTGAAAAGTGCCATGTGCGTTTCGGTTGCTTTTCTCATCTTCATGGCAACCAGGGAAATCATAGGCTGCTATGTAAAAAGTACAGCGGACAAATTTTATAGAGTTTTACTGTTTACTTTTTTAACTTTTTTTACTGTTCAAATCTCACCAACTCAGTTCACAAACTCTCCAACTGTTGGAATGCAAGGAATGAAAGAGTCAGGAACAGGTGTAGAGTCAGGAACAGCGAGGCGAACAGCGAAGTCTTGAGGGGACTAAGCATCACAGGCAAACGTGAGAAGTCTAATGAAAAATAAAAACTACTGTTCCCACAATCCCACACACAGCAGGCTCACTCTCCACTCATTTTGAAAAAGGACGACGTTAAGAAACACCAAACTCCAAACTCTTAGTCCAAGAAAAGCCATTCACACACACACACACACACACTCTTCTCTAACTCCTGTGCTTGCCTTTTAGTCACCCAGTGCTTGGTTACTCCCGCACAGTGAAGCAGCCGACCTCCAGATTCCGATTGGCTATAGCAGTTCATTCTCTTCTCCGATTGGCTCTCAGATTCTAGGACATTTCAGAAACATGTCCCGGATGGCCGTCTGATCTGTGCGGAGCTGCACCGAGCATGCTGGGTAGAGGGTGTCTAGTCCGTTATGACATCAGGACTGCATGTTTCTCATTTATTCACCTGCCTGTAGCCCTGCAATGCATGATGGGAGTAATTCAACTCTTCACAGCAAATATACTGCACATGTTGTGTATAGTGTGAACCAGAAACTCTAGAGAATGTGCAGAGTTTTAGCTCTGCATGAGTATGAAATGCTTTTTGAGCACAAATTATTTATTCGATACTGGTTTTAACTAATTAGTAATTAGTTGGCAGTGTTTAGATGACCTATGGCCTGGTCTAACTGGAAATGTCATTTGGATTAGATCAGATTGTGAATCCAAATTTATGTGTACTAGTTGTATTTAAAGAGGTAATATTGATTACGCTATTTTACAAAATGTTAACATTTCTGAAGAAGGCTTGTTTGATTTGAAATGACAGTATGGATTTTTCAGGTGAACTATTGCTGAGGAATCATATGGGGTAAGACGTTTAATTGACATTTTGCTTTTGTCTGTTGTAAATATATTTTGTTGTATGTTTATAATTGATTGCTATGTTTAACTGCCAAAGTGAAAGTTTCTCAAGTTTCACAAAAATCTTTTAAAAAATTTACTATGAAAATTTTTTAAGACACAGCTCACTTATGAGGTACCATGTGCTACTTGTAATATTAATAAAACTTTTTCCAGCTAAGTCTTTATGCAGCAGCAGACCTTCAACTCTGCATGGAAACTCTCTTGCCCAAAATTTGCTGTAATTTTAATATCTAGCACTACATATTCTTCTCAACATTTCTGATTCCGTTTTGGCATTAGTGATATTGGCAGAACTCCACTTTTGCACTGGTTCTTAATATATTTAGCTCTAATTATTGCTACATTACTGCCAGAATTGTTTGAGGTTGGCGTCATGCTCATATTACACCTGTAGCACTTTTTTGGAGTTTTTTAACCAGGATGCATGTATTTACATTGCTTTTGTACAGTGGAAACAACTCCTGCTTTGAGCAGTATGCTTCTATATCATGTACGTTCCCAAACTACAGGTAAATCTTGCTGTTTAAATAAGATAAACTGCATGTGTAAATTGGATGTAAATTTTGAAGCACCATGCTGTTTACTTTATAGAAATGTACAGTATATTTCCTTTTTAATATTAATTACTGAAGATATTATACTTTATTTATAATAGTATAAACCTTGTTAAATTATCTGTATTTATGCAGAAGTTTTGGTACAAATGTTAGTTGCAATGCTATCCTTAATTTCATCATTTTTTTCAGGCTCAAAAGTTTGTATCTATCCAGTGTTGGTACCCAATGAAGGTTTCATGTTGGTCTTGGAATGCACTGTATCCATACACTATATATAACTATTTTTGTGTGTGTGCTGCAGAGGTGTTTGTGTTGGTGCAGATTTAGTGTCAGTGGACAGCTGGTGATGGCTACTAGACATAATGGAGTTTGTATCTACTGTTGGTACAAAGTGGAGGTGTTAGTGCCAGTACCCACTGTTGTTAAACAGTAGAGGGTTTGGGGATGGTGCTTAATAAATGGTTTGGTTTCTTTTCCCATATTATTGGTTGCCTTTAGTGCCCAGTAGAAGGTGTGGTGTTGATGCCCACTAAAGGCTTTGGTTCTGGTTCTCAGTAAATGTTTTGATGTTGTTTCCAAGAAGAAGGTTTGGTCTTGGTGCCCAGTGAACAGTTTGAAACTGGTACCCAGTGAAGGGTTTGGTGATGGTATATAGTAGAATGTTTGCTATTGATGCCCAGTAGAAGACTTGGTGTTGGCACCAGTATGTTTGCTGTTGATGGTCATTTGATGATGGTGTCCAGTGAATGGTTTGGTAGTGTTTCCCAGTATAATGTTTCGTGTTGGTGCCCAGTAGAAGGTTTGGTGATAGTGCCCAGTAAATGATTTGGTGTTGGTTCCCAGTAGAAGTTTTCATGTTGTTTTTTAAGTAGAAGGCTTGGTGATGGTGCCCAGTGTATGGTTTGGTGATGGCACATAGTACAAAGTTTGGGATTAGTGCCCAGTATAAGGTTTGGGGTTGACCCCCAGTAGAAGATTTGGTGTTGGTGCTCAGTGAAGGGTTTGTAACAGGTAACCAATAGAAGATTAGGTGTTGGTGCCCAGTTTGGTGATGGTACATAGTACAAGGTTTGGGATTAGTGCGCAGTATATGGTTTGGTGTTGGTGGTCAGTTGAAGGTTTGGTGTTGATGCCCAGTATGTTTGGTTTTGGTGTCAAGTACAAGGTGTTATAATGGTTCCCAGTGAACGGTTTGGAAGTGGTGCCCAGTAGAAGGTTTAGTGTTGGTGCCTAGATAGCTAGTAAGGTTACATTTTATATCTTACAGTGTGTTATGTGGCTCTCTGATTGTCCTTTTCTATGTTTTGTACTTTCATTTGTAACACAATTGACCAACATGACTGAACCAGAGCAGATGTGTATAAGTGTTTTAAATTTGTTACTTATGACATCCTGAAGGTCAGGTCCAGTCTATCTTGTGTAAATTCAATAATGGTCAGCATGTCAATCCTGCAGCTGCCTAAAGACCTGGTGGAAAATTATTAGCAAATTTCCTTTACTGAATTATTGTTAAACATCCCATTCAACCTTAATGAAAGACTATAACACACAAACACACACCTTAGTTTATATTACAAAACATACATTTAGAGCGTGTTTTTAATAATTCATCCTAATAAGAGACACACACCTCACCTCACCTTATATTACATTATTTTTTTTAATTTTGAGTAGGAGTGAATGGTATGAAATATTTTTGTGTTTTTTTAATGCAGCTTTTCACATTCTCTGAGTTTTTGAAAAACAATGAATGCATGGTAGCTTTTGCTGTACAAAACAAATGATAATTGTGTTGAGAATATTATGTTATCTCGTTTGTGTTTTTGTATCAAGTACATTATCATGACCTTCTCCATCATCCCTATATATATATATATATTGTTTTCAAACTTTTTTTGAGTGTAATCTACTGAACATCCACAACAACATTAAGAGTGCATAGACCTAAGCAGTGGTAACATTTTTTCAAACTAATATTATTTTCATGCATAAGGCTGAACAAAAATACTGTGTCTACATTTTTATTAGTTGTTATCCTATGACAGTATGTTGCCTTGGTCTGTATTAACGTGTCTGTATTAAAGTGATAAATATAATTTGAAGTCAATGATCCTGGAAAAATGTAGCTGTGTGCTAGAGTTTGTCTTTAGTTTGAATGGGATTTTTAGCAATATTCTCACAACAGAATATTGAGTTCGACCTAAGAGTATCTTATTTGTGAGCTGTGTTTAATTAGTTTATTTAGCTAATAGTGTCCACATATCATTAATCTTACTCCTAGGCAATACCAGCTGTAAAGTATTTAAGAGGCCATAGGTCTAGCATTTCAGTTTAAATATGTAAGACAGTAGAGCATTAGCTAACATCTGACCCCCGGTGAGTGCCAAGTGACGTATATTTGCTGGTGTTGAATTACAAACCGTCGTCATTCAACAGAAAGGAAATAAACTGAGTTACCCAGCAGCCCTGTTGATGACATAATTAACATCTTACACATCAAAACACCTCGCAGGCATGTATTTCAGACTTGGAAAAAAGGCATATTGACAAGAAACAAGCACAGACAGGGCAACCTGACAGATTAGCTGCTTAGCTTAGAAAAAAACAAGCCAGTTTTAATGATGTGGGTTGCAAATGTAATGTGCACATGCATGTGAGGTGCTTTTTGGTGTGTAAAACTGTTCGGCCTGCGCCCTCACCCTCTCTGAATGCTGATTTTCTGTCTGTTAGTCAAGAAAGGGTTCCAGATCCTGCCTGATCCAGCTTGCCTAATTTAGGCTCAAGAACAGCTGCACTATTTTTGTAAAGACCAAAAAAAATTTTGCTTTAACAATGACAACAGCAACCGCAGCAGCGACAACTAACATTATTCACCTTCTCCAATGCTCTCTACTGTGTGCTCTGTTTTGGCTGTGTTACCCATGGTTACTGTGTGACCAGTCTCTCTCTGCCTGTGTTGGAACAGTGAGTGCCGATTACTCAAAGCGATTACAGTAGGTCCTGGTACTGTCAGGTAGCACTGCCAGGTCAAAAGGTAACACCAATGCTAGCCATGCTTGCCTGTTCCTTTCCCTTCCTTTCTCTTTCTCTCTCTCTCTCTCTCTTTGTCTCTCTCTTTCTCTGATTTCACTCTTTTATCACTCTCGCTGTAAATGTTTATCCAGACCAGGTGATCCTACAGTATCGCTTTGGTTATAGAGATCTAAAAGAAAAAAAAGATAAAAGTAGATGTTAAGTATTAATAACATAAAATAACATAATGCTGCGATGTTATTTATGTTATTTCCCTCGTGAAGAACTCCTGTAAACCTTGCAGTATTGAAACTCAGTGAACAAGGCATCTTAGACAAGCTGAAAAACAAGTGGTGGTACGATAAAGGGGAATGTGGGACCAAGGATTCGGGAAGTAAGGTCAGTTTCCAGAATGACACACAAACCAAACACTTACGCTTAGAGCTTCAGCTTTGACAGTGCATTTAAACCACTCTTTTTTTGCCACTGTAGTGAATTGTAAATTGGGCCTAATTGCTCAGACAGCAAGACATGAGTACTGGAGAAGTGCACAGTGCCTCCTACAGTACTGGTCTTCAGTATTTTATTTATATAAACCTTAATAATGCTTCACCATTACGCCACCTGCACACACACATGTACAGCAAATAGCGCATGATAAGTGGAATAAATACACCATAGATCAGCCATAACATTAAAACTACCCCTTTCTGTGCCACCAAAATTGGGACGTGTACTCCACAAGACCTCTGAAGGTGTCCTGTGGTATCTGGCACCAAGACGTTACCAGCAAAAGTCCTAAACACTGGAGGTAGGAACTCCATTAATCGTATTAATGATCCTATCACAGGCTAACTTGTTTACTTTTCTTGGAGCACTTTTGGTAGGTACTGACCCTTCATACCTGAAAAAAAAAAAACCACAAGCCAAAACTCTGAGCTCAGATGCTTATGATGTTTATTTGTTTCTTGCCCTTAACTTCAAGAACTGTCTGTTAATTTGCTGCCTGATGTACAGTATCCACCCCTTGACAGGTGCCACAGTATCCAGATAGTCAATGTTATTAACTTTACCTGTCATTAGTTTTAATGTTATGGCTGATTTGTGTAAATATGCTAGTAGCAAACATTCGCAGTGCATAGGTAAAGCTAGTAATTGAGTACTTTAGTCATATACAGTGACTTAGAAAACTCATAGAACAGTATTTCTATTTTATTGCTAATTAGATAAATTTATATTTTAGTAGTACATTTACACTTATCGTCAAAAAATAATTGCACCCAGAAGGAAGTATCAGACTGCTATGCTATTGGGAAAATAAAGGTTAGTAGGAACAATAAATGATTGAAGATTTAGACTGATACACACAAATGCTCGAATTGCGTTCAAACTCTTCTCTAAGATATACTACAACACACCAGCACACGTTTCAATCCTGTCGATTCATTCCTTCTGGGGTGCAGCTATTTTTTTTTGACGATGAGTCCAAAGTGATTACTGCATAAGAGAGAGTGTTTAGAGTATAAGCACTTTTGTGTTTACGTTTTATAAATTATGAACAGTTATTTAGAGTAAGTTAGTATTTAAGTATTTAAATAGAGTTTAAGTATTATGGCACTGTATAAGTGGTGTAAAGCTGCGTTAAATGATAAATTGTACTCCTATAGAGTTAATTCCTTAGATATGACCCTTCTGCTGCTGCACTAACCGCCCTCGTGCAGAAACACGTTTTTGTTGGTGTGCGTCTGATTCGCATATGTGCAACTGCGTGTGTCACGTCCGGTAACATTGTGTGGTGTGAAGTGTTAGTTCCTCCTGTGACTCCGCCCCTCTCCCAACCTCGGCACGGTTCACTTTTGCAGGAGAGTGTTGCTGTGGCAAGGTTAAAAACGAGAGGCAGCGTAGCGAGGAGGACAGAGCCTCGGTCACCACAACGCTACCGGATCAGAATACACCAGTTCTTTAACCTTCTGAGCGGCACACACGCGCACACACACACACACCATACACACCTTAACAGCACACACAGCCAAGCAACCATGTCAGCTTCACCACCCGTCTACATCTGCCATAACCATGGCAACTACAGTTACACACACTTACACATACGCACACCCACCAAAACGCCTCAGCGACGGAGGCACACTGTTGCTGCCTCCGTTGCCACGGCAACCGCGCTCTCATAGGGTTAAATTGTGAATGGTCTCACGCCGAACGAATGCGCTTGTGTGTGTGGGGCAGGTTGCTGTGGCAGCAGAACGGTGCGAGAGTGTGTGTGAGTTTGTGTGTGCGTGAGTTGTTGAGGCTTGTCTGTGTTTGATATGTGACGCTGCTCCACGGGCCAGCCGAGCATGCCGGTGTCCTTCAGTGAGTTTTGAAAGCTGTGAAGTTTGCAGAAGTAGTTCAGAGAGGGGAATCGCCATAATAACATTTTAACCCTTCCTCACCCTCCTCTTCCACACGGCCACCCGGGAGAAACCACACAACGAGGACTTTACCGGATAGCTTTACCATAATCAGTGTTTCTGCTCTGATGATTTGTGTTCACTTCTATTGGCTCAGTGTTGGCTCTGCAGAGGTGTGTGTGTATGTGAGTGGTGTGTGTGCATGTTTATGATGGTGTATGTGAGTTTTAAAGGGGGTGGGTGGTTGGGTTTTTAATCCTCAGTTCACTTCTGTCTCTATTGCCAGTAGAGTGTTAGGATGATGAAAGAGAAAGAATATTGTGTATCTTAACCTCTCAAAGCCAACCTGAGCAGTTAATCCAGAGATACTTGAACTCCAATGCAAATTTAGTGCCAAAGTTAAGCCAGGCAGTTTAAATCAGACTACACTGTCCAGATCAGGATTTACAGGATTTGCTGAAAAAGACCCTACAGAGTAAACCAGACCCTACAGAGAAAACAGGACTCTGTAGTCTAAATAAGGTCTTACAGTGTAAATCAAGGCATACAGCCTAAATCATACTGTCTATAAAAGTTCATACAGTCTAAAATCAGGGTTCATATTCAGAATTTTTCACTCTCAATCAAACTGTATAGTCTAAATGCAAATCTAAACCAGGCCCTAGTTCAAATCAAACATTACTGAGTACATCCGATCCTGCAGACTTGCAGATCTGCAATCTAAAATCAGGCCTCACAGTCTAATTAGGCCATGCAGTCCAAATCAGGCCCTAAAGTCTTAATTAAATCTGCATTCTAAATCAGGCTCTCCAGGCTTAATCAAATGTGCATTCTAAATCAGACTCTACAGTCCAAATTAGGACCCACAATCTAAATCAAGCCCTACAGTCTGAATTAGAACATACAGTCTAAATCAAATCTCCATTCTAAATCAGGTCCTATAGTCCAAATTATTACCTACAGGTGTAATCAGGCTTTACAGTCTAAATCAGGCTTTACAGTATAATTAAATCTGTATTCTACAGTCTTAATGAACTCCGCATTCTAAATTTTAATCTACACCATTGGCTCTCTAGTGTAATTACACCTTCGTGGTGGTTAAGGCATGTTGGAAAGACTGTAGGACTTGGCGGACAGTATTTTAAGCATCTCTGATTTAACCTTTCATCTCTAATGTTTTCCTATCCTTTCCACCAACACACACTTCCTCCCTAACCCAGTCTCTCCAGTTCCTCCGAGTGTGTGAGAGCGCGTTTGTGTGATAGGAAATGTGCATACACGCAAGTGTGACTGCAGTGTGAGTGCCTGCCCATGTGCATGTGTGTGCTTCTCTATTATCTCTGCTGTAGAGTGTGCTCTCTAATAGTTTCTCTAAAATACTGTGTGTATGTATGTGTGTGACTGTAACTCTGTGCTCTGCAGGATAAGACGAGTGCATTGAGCCTCAGTAATGTGGCGGGTGTGTTCTACATCCTGGTGGGCGGTCTGGGGCTGGCCATGACTGTGGCGCTGGTGGAGTTCTGCTATAAATCCCGGCAGGAGACCAAACGGCTCAAACTGGCCAAAAACGCTCAGAACTTCAAAGCTGCTCCTCCAGCAAACACACAGAGCTTCGCCACCTACAGAGAGGGCTACAATGTCTACGGCACTGAGAGCGTCAAGATATAGCAAATGAAGTGCGTACAGAAGCATGCTGTCTCAGAGTGTTATTATAACAGTGTTTCGTAATACAACAAAAATATTGTCTTTAAAACAGTACATTTACATAAGAGAGAAACAGCAGATTTATTTTTAAATGATGTAGAAAAAAATGCAGACTGCACACTGGCTGGAGTAAACATTTAAATAATATTATAAAATTAGAATCTCTTAGTTTTCTAAATAAAGGTTTAAACTTTTTTCATCAAACAATATTAAGCTCAGATACTTAAACCTTAATCGACTAAATGAACACTACCACAATGCAGCTCTCAGCTCGAACAGCAAAAGGCGTAGTCTTACGTTTTTTATGCTATTTTTTATTTTATATAAAGCCAAGCTATGGTCTGATAAATCACAATATAGCAAAGTAACAAATCACACTGTGATAGTAAAATAAGCTTTGAAACATTAGAATGATATAAACAAGCACCACTGACTTGCGCATTGCACACTGTAGCTACTCCACTCGTCCGCAACTGCAGCCTTCCACTCGGCTAAAATGAAAAGCTCCGCATGTTGGTCAATGGCTGTTTAAATCGGGTTTGGACTCATAATGATAGTTTCTGGGCCGGACTGGATTAGGCTGGGGCAAAATGTGTACAGTATCGTTAGGGTCGGACTAGAGTTTTTGGGCCCAATTTAAACTCTAGTAAGAGCTAATCAATAGACTTATTCTATATTTCAGCAGTAGCAACGCTGTGGGTAGATCACCGAATAAAATTGCTGAAACAATACCAGGGTCTGTAAAAAAAAGTTAAGTTTAAAGTTGGAAAGAGGACTGATTGTGAGTGCCAGAATGATGGGATATTCATTTTCTGAAGTTATTTGGGCATTTTACATTCCTCCATCCACAGTGTCATATGGACAGTGTAGTGTTTGGTAATGATCAATGTCTAGACAGAATTGTCTGGGCAAACACACAACTGGCACAAATTACATCCGCATTCAATGTCCCCACAAGCATGCTCCACAGTCAGTGGACACAATACTAGTTTTGTCCTATGACTTTTGGTGCATCAGTGTAAATAGAACATGTAAATAAATAAACATAAAAATGTTAAATGTACTAAATGTAACTGAAACATGCCTGAGTGAAACAAAAGCTAACTAGAAAAAAAGGTGCATCCTAGCTGTGCGTGTTCACAGATTAGAAGTCTAAACTGATGCTGTTGCACCAGTGAGCCAAGTTTTAGAGTGTCCTGTAGTAAATTCCAGCTGCAGCTAAGAGTATATCTTTCAGCGTCATTAAAACCACTCAGAGCCTGAAGTGGGATTCAGTCACTGGAAACAGTCTGATGATAATTTGGATCATTGTGTTGCACAGTTGCAATGGGCCAGTAAGCAGTTTATGCATAAACGTTAACCAGTGTGTTTTCCAACACACAGCCAGAGAGGAATACAAAGTGATAGTGGTAGGGGTCACCAGTTGTGAAACTTAAAGCATAATTGATAGAATCTAATGATGTAATATAAAGTGTATTGAGCATTTTCCTTCATTTACCATTTCCACCTTGTGGTGACACAAGACCATAGCAAGACAGAACATCTGTATAAATGACCAGGATTTGCTGGTTCATGTAATTACCTGATACCAAAACAACACTGTCCACCCTTTACTTTTATCATGCATCCGCTTATTCAGTTATTGTACAAACAGTCCACTCTAAAATAATTTAATTACGCTGAGGAACTGTTCAACTGCTCAGCTCAATTCCAGATTGATTCAGTGATATATTTTTCCTCTTTGAGATTCAAGAGAAATCCAGCTGTTGTTGAGTTTACTGGTACTTTAGAAACTGAGTATATACACTCTGGATTACACTGTTACAGTGTGTGAATAAGTACAGAAGATGGTGACACAAACTGACTTAAATAGTACATTTTCTGAAAAGAAAAAAAAGAAAATTATGTTTTGACTCACACCGACAATGTTAGGGGTGTAAGGAAATAATAAATGTATTGTAATATTTTGTTTGGCAATACTGTATGGATTTTCAACAACATAGTATTGAGTTTTACTTAATAGTTAACATATAAAAATTGGCGTCAGATAGTGGTTCAGTTTGTGTTGTGTTTAAACCCAGATTTGATAGCAGTGTTCACAGATAGCACATGATTGCATAAAAAATTGATTGCATAATAACTCAGATTTAATAATTATGAAATTATACAAACCTACCACTGTTTTAAAGGCGGGAAAACCACATATTTATGTTTTTAATTAAAACTGAGTGGCGTCTAATGTTAATACATACATTTTACAGAAATCCGAATAACACATTCACCTCACTATAAAACATTGTTTATTATTTCATTAGTTAAACAAAAAAACAGATATCAGCCCTGAATATGTACCATTACACACACACACACACAAAATGACTTGGCTGCAGTGTTTAAAATAAAACTGAGAGGCAGGTAGGTCATTCAGAACAGATTATACATTATTAAAGACATACAATAAAAAAAAGGTACTACTAAAATAAGTAAAGAATTTCCCAATATATAAACTGATCCTAAAGTGATTTTACTTAAGTATTATTTGGGGTGGGAGAAAATATGTTATGACGATATACTGTATCATTTTTGTTTGTGATTCATATTATCAATATGTGCCGTCAAATATTGATATTTTAATTTAAACATAGACATTCTAAAGTCCATAAGACTCACCCACAATTTGATTTAGTAGTTTTTTCTTCAGTACTCCACAAGGGGGCACTAATCAAATGAATAACATAAACCTGCAGTAAATAATAATATTGGTTGTCAAATTCTGATGCATTAAATACATTTATAAATACATCATTCCTGTTTTTTCTTAATTCAGGAGCATTCTATCCTCTTCAGCAACACAGATGCTGTGAAGCATATTGTGTATTGCAGAATCACAGTATTGGTTATCCTCGTTATAATGGTCAATGTATCATGATAAAATTGTATTGTGAAATTCCCTGTGATTACCCCCCTTAGTATTAATTAGCGCCAAATCTAAAAGCTGCTAAAGCATATTTCAAGGTACTTGTGACAAAACACTGAGAAAAAGTTTAATAATTTCAAGGTAAATATTAGTAAGTTTTTTATAAGTTTTGTTTAGTTAAACAAACATTTATTAGTATATTTTTGTAAACAGCAATGACTTGCCTAGGCTCATTGTAATTTAATACATGTATGATAACAAATACATAATGTAACATAAAAGTATTGTAATTAAATAAAATATTCTAACACAAAACTATAGTGCAGAATATGTAGTATGTGCATATTTTCTTTCAAGCTTTACAGTACATAGCACAAACCCAAATTTTTTTTTTTTTTTTTTTACTGTTTAAAAATTCTAACGCTATTATTGTGTGTGATATGTTATGGTACACCCCTAGTTCAGATACTGAACATGTCTTGGTTGATTAACTGCATCACGGGTCAGTGATCAATCATGCTCATTTGCCCAGCAGCTCCTTCAACAGTTGTGGATTTCACATTGCTACATACTGACAGATGGCGCTGGATCAACATGGACTCTGTCACTGAAGAGTTTATGTGTTAGCAGTTCCATGCTGATATCAGTCAGAATGTGTTTATCATTGTTTCTACAGAAATGAATGTGTTGTTAGCAGATATTCCTTCAGGAAAGCTGAGACTCATCTTTGTATGTTTCCAGATGGATGCTCGTCCCCACCTGAAGATGTCACAGATGCACGGGGGGGGGACCAGATTCTCAGAGACTTTGAATTTGGACAGGATATAGAGTGGCCCCTCCCACCACTCTCCTCAACAGACACCCCAGCTCTATCTCCCTTCCTTCTGGTTTTGCTGTAACCATAGCGACTGCACTCTCGGATTCCACGACCTGTCGTCTCGCAGTGCCTTACAGAACATCCCTCCAGCTCGCCTGGACATGCAAGCCAACAAACAAATAACAACCTGCAAACAAATGATGCAACTGCTGTGAGAGTCCAGCTGAACTGGGAGCCATTTCAGTGTCACAGTGCTTAAGCTCCACTGCTTCTGTAAGAAATCGACCCAGAGCATGCTCACATCACAATGCTTCCCTCTGAGTGCTCTCAGTACTTTAGAACCATCAGGCAGACATTGGTCTCAATAGCAAGCCACACCACAAGTGATGATATGGTGCTCCCCTGGCTGCTCGCTGTATGTTCACAGCAGAAGTGACGCCACACCCATCAAGGTTACAACTTCTGCAGCTGAAAGATGTCCAAAAACTTTGACTTGATTCTAGTCTCCACCAATCAACTCTAGAGCAGTTCAACTCCATGACAAAGCAGAATAGTCCCTTTTATTAGCAACCCATCTCTGATCTGTAGCAGTTCAAGCTTATTCTGGTGTATAGAGGACCTTAATTCAGGACTGTTCCAGAAGTGTTAAGTAGCATTAGAGAGGAATTCAGAGGATCTACTCTGAAGCAATTTATTTTTGACTTTATTGCAGTTCATCTCTGTTGATTTGTAATGGTTTAGCTTTAAAGTCAAATACAGAGTAGCTCAGTTCCATTCTGTGACAGTTTAGTCCCCTTTCAGTATGATTCAGCCTAAGTTTAGAGTGGTTCACACCTAAAGTGGTTCTATTACAGTTTACTTCTTTTAATTTAGTGGTCTAGCTGTAGAGCATAACTGTTGTGTGATTCAGCTCAATCCAGAGTAATTCAGCTCGGTTGTTCATGCCCAGTTCATGCCTATTTATAAGTCCCTCTCTGGAGCTACACTACACACTGTAGAGTGTTTTAGTTCCATTCAAGAGCAGTTTAGTCCCATTCCAGAGTTATTCAGTTCTATTCTTGATAGGTTCTTACGTATTCTGATGCAGTTCATATCTACTGGTTTAGTGGTTTAGATGCAATGCATCATTGTATAGTATTTCAGTTTTATTCCAGACCAATACAGCTCCAGTCAAGAACAGTTTAAAAGCATTCCAGAGTAGTTTGAATCAGTTCCAGAGCATTCTAATTTTAACGTCTATTCTGATTCTTTTTTTTCTGTTCAGCCTTATTCTAAGGCAGTTAATTACTAATACAAGACAGTTTGGCTTCACTATATTAATGCACTATAGAACAGTCTATGCAGAGCAGTTGAGCTCCACATTAGAGTGGCTCAGCTGTAGTCAAGTGGTCCACCTGACAGTTCTGCTCCATTTCAGAACTGGTCATTACTATTCCAGAGCAGTTCGGCCCAAATCCAAAGCACCTCAGTCTCATTTCAAATTAGCTCCATTTCAGAGTGGTGCAGATGTAGTCCAGAAGTCGGTTCCAACACTCATTTTAGCAGTCTGTCCACCATTAAACTGACAGAAATGTCTACCCTACCTTTATTCCATGGGTTCTGGTCCTAGACATCTAAATGTTTATTGAAGCTTCATATAAAAACAGAACAGGCACTAAAAGAGTGCGGTCGCTAAAAGAGTTCGGTCATGAACTAAATGCTTCTTATAGGAAGACTTTCTGCTTCTTTTTCTCTCTCTGTGCTTTTGCCCTTTAGATCACAATGACGTGGTGAAAAAAGATAAGTTAAAATCACAGGTTTTATAGTTTATTATTTTAGTTGAATGACTCAAAAAAAACTGTGATTGTGGTCTTTAAAATAAAGTTAAATACTGTATAAATGTTAAAGAAAAGAGAAAGTGAATCTCTAGTTTTATAAATCACCAGGAGATGAATCTGTTAAAATATATTTGTTTAGGTCATTTTATAAACACTGCTATTTATGATTAATTCTGATTAAGATTGCATGTAAGGTTAGCAGTAGGTTCTCATTCCCTTTTCTTGTCTTTCTTCTCTTTATCCTCAAGTTTTCTTCTTATCTTAAATCCCACCTGTGTCAGAAAAGAAATGCATGAATGCCTGTAGTAACTTTAGTTTTATTACATTTTGTTAATAAAGATTAGACTGAAAATGAGTTTGAATCCCTGGAGTGTTGTTTTACGCTGTGAAGTGTGGATGGTACAGAAACAAAGTAAAAATTAAATTAAAAATTAACATAAAATAAAAATAAGATTAGCTCATTTAGCAAAAAGCTTATTATTTGCTACATCTCATGTGTTTCTTTAAAGACTAATTTCATTTATTCATAATCTGCTATAAATAATTTAGTGTCTACAATGACTTATTCAATAACTATTGTTGATTGTTCAGTACCCACTATGGATCCACTCAGCTACTTGATTAGGTTCTGTTCAGTTTTGTAGTGGTATGCTGTAAACCACACATTTCAGGATTTAGTGAGGACAAACCTCCTATACTTTGCTGTTCTCACACTGTGGGGAGCTGACAGGGCGATGTGTTCTCCTGCAGGTACTGATTACACTCAGTGCGCACCTGGCCGATCCAGCATGCTCATTAAAATGAATAAAAGGCGAGGAACTATTAAATAAGGTTATAGAAGGGAACAGAACTTTTTTTTACATCTCAAATAAAAAGAGTTAGTATTTTAAATTAAAATATCTTAACATCATAAACAATAAACAAAGAAAAGACAAAAAATTTAAAAAGTCTCTAAACATTAGAGTTTGTAATAATAAAGTCAAGGAGCTCAGGTTTATCAGCAAGTCAGGAGCAGGTTTCCTAAAATATTTACATGCTAAGTATTTGTGTTGTATTACAAACTCCTAAACATAAAGGTTTATCATTTTAAAACAGTTAAAACAATGTAATGATTAAATGATTCATATGAAGCAAATAATTAAACCTAAGTAGTAGTGGGGGTGATAGTAGTAGTAGCATTAGTGTAGAAGAAGTAGTAGTGATAGCATTAGTGGTGCAGGGGTGTAGTATAAGTAGTGGTGGTGGAAGTAGAGGTGGTAGTAGTAGTGGCATTAGTCTAGTAGAAGTAGTAGTGATAGTATAAGTGGTGGTGGAAGTAGAGGTAGTAGTAGTAGTGGCATTAGTCTAGTAGAAGTAGTAGTGATAATATTGGTGGTGGTGGACGTAGAGGTTGTAGCAGTAGTGGCATTAGTGTAGTAGAAGTAGTAGTGATATTATTAGAGGTGGTTTAGGCAGGGGTGGTAGTATAAGTAGTGTTGGTGTAAGTAGAGGGAGTAGTAGTAGTAGAGGTAGTAGTGATAGTATTAGTGGTGATGAAAGTAGATGTGGTGGTAGTAGAAGTGGCATTAGTGTAGAAGAAGTAGCAGTGATAGTATTATTGGTGGTTTTAGCAGGGGTGTAGTATAAGTAGTGGAGGTGGAAGTAAAGGTACTAGTAGTAATGGCATTAGTGTAGTAGAAGTAGTAGTGATAGTATTAGTGGTGGTGGAAGTAGAGGTAGTAGTAGTAGTGGCATTATTCTAGTAGAAGTAGTTGTGATAGTATTAGTGGTGGTGGACGTAGAGGTTGTAGCAGTAGTGGCATTAGTGTAGTAAAAGTAGTAGTGATAGTATTAGAGGTGGTTTAGGCAGGGGTGGTAGTATAAGTAGTGTTGGTGGAAGTAGAGGGGGTAGTAGAGGTAGTAGTGATAGTATTAGTGGTGATAAAAGTAGAGGTGGTAGTAGTAGAAGTGGCATTAGTGTAGAAGAAGTAGCAGTGATAGTATTAGTGGTGGTTTTAGCAGGGGTGTAGTATAAGTAGTGGTGGTGGAAGTAGAGGTGGTAGTAGTAGTGGCTTTAGTCTAGTAGAAGTAGTAGTGATAGTATTAGTGATGGTTTTAGCAGGGGTGTAGTATAAGTAGTGGTGGTGGAAGTAGAGGGGGTAGTAGAGGTAGTAGTGATAGTATTAGTGGTGATAAAAGTAGCGGTGTTAGTAGTAGAAGTGGCATTAGTGTAGAAGAAGTAGCAGTGATAGTATTAGTGGTGGTTTTAGCACGGGTGTAGTATAAGTAGTGGTGGTGGAAGTAGAGGTGGTAGTAGTAGTGGCTTTAGTCTAGTAGAAGTAGTAGTAATAGTATTAGTGGTGGTGGAAGTAGAGGTAGTAGTAGTAGTGGCATTAGTCTAGTAGAAGTAGTAGTGATAGTATTAGTGGTGGTGGACCTAGATGTTGTAGCAGTAGTGGCATTAGTGTAGTAAAAGTAGTAGTGATAGTATTAGAGGTGGTTTAGGCAGGGGTGGTAGTATAAGTAGTGTTGATGAAAGTAGAGGTGGTAGTAGTAGAAGTGGCATTAGTGTAGAAGAAGTAGCAGTGATAGTATTAGTGGTGGTTTTAGTAGGGGTGTTAGTATAAGTAGTGGTGGTGGAAGTAAAGGTACTAGTAGTAATGGCATTAGTGTGGTAGAAGTAGTAGTGATAGTATTAGTGGTGATGGAAGTAGAAGTAGTAGTAGTAATGGCATTAGTGCAGTAGAAGTAGCAGTGATAGTATTAGGGGTGGTTTTAGCAGGGGTGTAGTATAAGTAGTGGGGGTGGAAGTAAAGGTAGTAGTACTAATGACATTTGTGATAGTAGTGATAGTACTAATGGCATTAGTGGCAGTAGTGATAGTATTAGTGGTGGTGGAAGTAAAGGTAGTAGTAGTAATGGCATTAGTGTAGTAGAAGTGATAGTATTAGTGGTGGTGGAAGTAGAGGTAGTAGTAGTAGTAGTGGCATTAGTGTAGCAGAAGTAGTAGTGATAGTATTAGTGGTGGTGGAAGTAGAGGTAGTAGTAGTAGTAGTGGCATTAGTGTAGCAGAAGTAGTAGTGATAGTATTAGTGGTGGTGGAAGTAGAAGTAATGGCATTAGTGTAGTAGAAGTAGTTGTGATAGTATTAGTGGTGGTGGAAGTAAAGGTAGTAGTAATGGCATCAGTCTAGTAGAAGTAGTAGTGATAGTATTAGTGGTGGTGGACGTAGAGGTTGTAGCAGTAGTGGCATTAGTGTAGTAAAAGTAGTAGTGATAGTATTAGAGGTGGTTTAGGCAGGGGTGGTAGTATAAGTAGTGTTGGTGGAAGTAGAGGGGGTAGTAGAGGTAGTAGTGATAGTATTAGTGGTGATAAAAGTAGAGGTGGTAGTAGTAGAAGTGGCATTAGTGTAGAAGAAGTAGCAGTGATAGTATTAGTGGTGGTTTTAGCAGGGGTGTAGTATAAGTAGTGGTGGTGGAAGTAGAGGTGGTAGTAGTAGTGGCTTTAGTCTAGTAGAAGTAGTAGTGATAGTATTAGTGATGGTTTTAGCAGGGGTGTAGTATAAGTAGTGGTGGTGGAAGTAGAGGGGGTAGTAGAGGTAGTAGTGATAGTATTAGTGGTGATAAAAGTAGCGGTGTTAGCAGTAGAAGTGGCATTAGTGTAGAAGAAGTAGCAGTGATAGTATTAGTGGTGGTTTTAGCACGGGTGTAGTATAAGTAGTGGTGGTGGAAGTAGAGGTGGTAGTAGTAGTGGCTTTAGTCTAGTAGAAGTAGTAGTAATAGTATTAGTGGTGGTGGAAGTAGAGGTAGTAGTAGTAGTGGCATTAGTCTAGTAGAAGTAGTAGTGATAGTATTAGTGGTGGTGGACCTAGATGTTGTAGCAGTAGTGGCATTAGTGTAGTAAAAGTAGTAGTGATAGTATTAGAGGTGGTTTAGGCAGGGGTGGTAGTATAAGTAGTGTTGATGAAAGTAGAGGTGGTAGTAGTAGAAGTGGCATTAGTGTAGAAGAAGTAGCAGTGATAGTATTAGTGGTGGTTTTAGTAGGGGTGTTAGTATACGTAGTGGTGGTGGAAGTAAAGGTACTAGTAGTAATGGCATTAGTGTGGTAGAAGTAGTAGTGATAGTATTAGTGGTGATGGAAGTAGAAGTAGTAGTAGTAATGGCATTAGTGCAGTAGAAGTAGCAGTGATAGTATTAGGGGTGGTTTTAGCAGGGGTGTAGTATAAGTAGTGGGGGTGGAAGTAAAGGTAGTAGTACTAATGACATTTGTGATAGTAGTGATAGTACTAATGGCATTAGTGGCAGTAGTGATAGTATTAGTGGTGGTGGAAGTAAAGGTAGTAGTAGTAATGGCATTAGTGTAGTAGAAGTGATAGTATTAGTGGTGGTGGAAGTAGAGGTAGTAGTAGTAGTAGTGGCATTAGTGTAGCAGAAGTAGTAGTGATAGTATTAGTGGTGGTGGAAGTAGAAGTAATGGCATTAGTGTAGTAGAAGTAGTTGTGATAGTATTAGTGGTGGTAGAAGTAAAGGTAGTAGTAATGGCATCAGTCTAGTAGAAGTAGTAGTGATAGTATTAGTGGTGGTGGAAGTAGAGCTAGTGGTAGTAGTAGTGGCATTAGTGTAGTAGAAGTAGTAGTGATAGTACTAGTGGTGGTGGACGTAGAGGTAGTAGTAGTAATGGCATTAGTGTAGTAGAAGTAGTAGTGATAGTTTTAGTGGTGGTGGAAGTAAAGGTCATAGTAGTAGTGGCATTAGTGTAGTAGAAGTAGTAGTGGTAGTATTAGTGGTGGTTTTAGCAGGGGTGGAAGTATAAGTAGTGGTAGTGGAAGTAGAAGTAGTGGCATTAGTGTACTAGAAGTAGTAGTGACGGAATCAGTGGTGTCGTAGTAGAAGTGGTGGTGGTAGTACTACTAGCAGAGGTGGTAGTAATAATAATGGTGGTAGTAACTTTAGTAGTAGCGTTAGTTACATTAGTAGTAGTTGTTGCATTAGTAGTAGTAGAATCAGTGATGGTGGTAGAAATTGTAGCAGAGTTGGTGGTAGTAGTAGTAGTAGTAATTGTGGAAAGCTCACACTACATGCTTAAATTGTTTGTTGTGTACAAACACATAACAGACGAACAGTGATATTTGAGAAGTGAAGTGAAGTTTATAGGAATTACAGAAAATGTGCAATAATTCTTTAAACAAAATTAGGCAGGTGCATAAATAAATTTGGGCACCCCAACAAAAAATCACATCAATATTTAGTAGAGCTTCATTTTGCAGAAATAACAGATTCCCAGTACCTGCACTGACCACACAGCCCCACAGCATGATGGAACCACACCCAAATTTTACTGTTTGTGGCATGTGCTCAGAAAAGGCTTCTCCTGCATCACTTTTCCATACAGCCTCTCCCTGTGTAAAGTGTGCTGAATAGTTGAACGATGCACAGTGACTCCATCTGCAGCAAGATGATGTGGTCTTTGGAGGTCTAAGGGTTGACTATGACTGTTCTCACCATCCTTCTCCTCTGATTATCTGAGATTTTTCTTGTTCTGCTACTTTGGGCCTTAACTAGAACTGTCTGTGTTCTTCCATTCCTTCACCATGTTCCTTACAGTGGAAACTGACAGCTGAAATCTCTGAGATAGCTTTTTTATTTTTCCCCTAAACCATGATGTTGAACAATCTTCAGAGAAGATGCAAAAAGGAGAAAAACTTGCAACTGGCCACCTTAACCCTTTCTCATAATTCAGGATTTACCTGTGTATGTAGGTCAAGGGTCAATTAACTTACTAAACACATTTTGTGTTCCAGTAATTAGTGCTATTCAAATGAATAAAACAGCAAGGGTGCCCACATTTTTGCACCTGCCTAATTATGTTTAAAGAATCATTGCATACTTTCTGTAAATCTTATAAACTTAAATTTTTCAAAAATCACTGTGTTCATCTGATATATTTAGCTGAAATTGCTGATCTGAACAGCCAATGATTTATAAAGGAAAATCATAAAAAATATCAGGGGTGCCCAAACTTTTTATACTACTGTACATAATACATATATGGGAAATTATTATTTTTGGTTAATATCTAATATTCCATCTCCTCTAATTGGCTAGGAGCATTATCACTGATGCATAATTGCATAATGTCTCCTTTTATATCCTGCCTCTTGCTTTGACTGGGTAGCAGCATCTGACCTTCTGTTATGATTGGGTAATGGTATCCTGCCCCTTTTTATAATTGTCTAATGGCATAATGCCTCCTGCTGGCTAACAGTCTCCTGCCTCTTGTTTTGATTGGTTAATAGTATCCTGACTTTTGTTATGATTGGCTAATGGCTTACTGCCCTCTGTCATGACTGGCTAATAGTATCTGGACTCTTGTTATGATTGAGTAATAGGATGCTCTAGTTATGATTGGCTAATACAGTCCGTAGCAGGGGCAGGATAGTATCCATTCGCCGCACAGGGGGCGTGGTCTGTCAGAATACGGCTGGGGAAGAATAAAGCGGGAGTGAATGGGGCTTCACTGGATTATGTTTTTATTGATTCTGTTTAATGTGTTTTTTTATCTTTAGAGAAAAAAGCACGGGGTGCGTTTCCCGCTCTCTTTTTTTGCATAATCCTTTTTTTCTATAGATTTTTTTGCTCGTTATTCGGCGCGTGCCTGTGAGCACCGTGTCCTCCTGGTTGCCTGGTAACGCGCGCGCGCGGCGGTGGGCGCTCCTGACCTTGCGTCCGCGACCGCGCTGCGCGCTCCCGCGCTCAAAAATTGAGCTGGGGAGATCGGGGGTCTTAATTATAAAATAAGAAGATAAAAAAACCGGGGAAAACGCGCGGAGGCGAGGCGGCGCGAGGCGGTGGATCTGATCAGCAGCAGGATGAGATTAAAGATTCAGGACACGCATAGGCGCGAGACCGAGCGCGCGACACACCGGATGTCGGATTCGGCAGGTGAGCCCAAATTATGGCCGTTATTTTTACACCCATCTGCACACGAGCACGCGCGTTTATTAATGCCTTAATAACGAGGGTTAATAACGCGCGCTAATGATCATATTGCACGCGCTTCTGCGATTTAGGGCTTTTACAGCAAATCTCCATTACAGAGAGAAAAAGATGGAGAGAGAGAGAGAGAAAAAGAGAGAGAGAGACAGAGATGGAGAGAAAGAGAGAAATGGAGAGAGAAATGAAGAGAGAGACGTGTAGAGTGAGAGAGAAATATGGAGAGATAGAGAGGCAGAAAGAGATGGAGAGAGACTGAGAGATGGAGAGGGATGGAGAGACAGAGAGACTGAGAGATGGAGAGGGATGGAGAGACAGATAGAGACAGAGAGATTGGGCGAGTGAGAAATATGGAGAGATAGAGAGATGGAAAGAAAGAGGGAGTGTAGAAACAGTGAGATGGGGAGAGTGAGAAAAATATGGAGAAATAGAGATATGGGGAGAGTGAAAGAAATATGGAGAGATAGAGAGATATGGGAAGAATGAGAGAAATATGAAGAGAGAGAGAGATATTAAGAAGATAAAAAATGGAAAGATGAAGGGAGTGGAGATGCAAACAGAGTGAGAGAGAGAGAAAGAGAGAGAGTGAAGAAATGGAAAGAGAAATATGAATATTGGGGGTGTCTCATGAACACCCTTTATTTCCTGTGTGTGTGTGTGTGTGTGTGTGTGTGTCAGAACTGGCAGTTGGGGGAATTATGCTGATGGCAGACAGGCCAAGAGATACAGCACATTCAACAATACGAAAGAAAGGGGGAGAGGGGAAGACAGAGGGAGAGAAAGAGAGGAAAATAGAGAGAGGAAGAGAGAGAGAGCGAGTGAGCACCCTATACTGAAAATGAGCCGCTCACCTGTTGTGCATAAACACACACACACACACATACACACACACAGCGTTACAGAGGCAAACCGTTACAGAGAAGAAGCCCCGCGTTCCTCCGAGTTGTCATGGTGATGTAGCCATCTGTTGGTTTGGTGTGTTTGATGTGCTCACGACTGAATGTGTGAATATGTATGAATGTGTGTGGCAGATGTGTGTGTGCGCGAGCATTAACGATTGACCCTTGAATGTATTTTTTTTTATTTGTGTAGCCTCAGTATTTGCAAGAGAAGCTGTGTGTGTGAGTGTGTGTGTGTGTGTGCGCCTGCGCGGATTCTCCTCCGCATAGTTTATCATCCGCCACTGCGCTACGGAGGAGGAAACACGAGCACATTGGTATTCACGACTCGTACTGTAGTCTCTCGATCCACCGTCACACACATTTACACACACACACACACACTTCCCCCTTCTGAATGTGGACCTTCACACACACATTAAAGGGGGACTTCAGCTCTGTGTGACCCGGTGTGTGTCCTCTGTTCCTGTAGTGAGCCGTCAGTCATCACTGGTGACAACTTCACCCCATTTACCTGAACTTACATACACCTCTCAGCTCCACACACACACACACACACACACCAGCAGCAGCGGCGGCGGCTGTCAGTGGGCACATACTGAAAGCTGAGAACTGCCTGTTGACTTCTAAGTGTGTGCGTGTGGAGTATACATGAGTGTTAGTTAGATGTCTTACTTTAGTCTCTGTTTGCATTACGCTGTCTGCACTACATCGCTACAAATTAATAGTAACTGAGCATGATATAGCTTACTTTACACTAACATTCTGATATGTTGCTTTTTCAACTTTTTTTACGAGAATACAATAATTTGAACATTCAAATTCAGTGCATCCTGTACAAATGTAGTGTGTACTGTAAAAGTAATTCTGTTGTGTACATTTAACAGTATTGCCTGTGATGTATAGATTGTATAGATTGTATTATATTGTCTGTACTGTAAAATGCACAGAGATTATTAGTAACTATTACTATATCTCTATTTACTAAGTGTATAGAGATAAAGATTGTGATTCATAAAGTATAGATATAGTTTTAGTGTATGGTGTATGGCTATAGCATACGATTGTGGTGTAAAGTGTAAGAGGATATACGGTATTGCATGGACATAACATAAGATAATGTGTAAATAATAATTTATACATTGAAAAGTTTATAGTACAGCAGTATAGTTTATGGGTGTATGGCTATAGTTGTTTCGAATAGTGTATGGATGTAGCATAAAGGTGTAGAGTAGGGCAGTGTATTGGCATTATGATAAATTGTGCAAGTGTTGCAGTGTATAATGTATAGATATAGTGTAAAAGTATATTACACATTATATGTATATAGTGTAAATTGGCACACACATTGAATAGTCTATTCATACAAAGTTACGCCCACGTTTAACTTTTAGCTTTGTTTGAAGAGTCAGATTAAAGCTGAAGGGGAAAGAGAGAGACTGAAAGTGAGTGTGGGAGTGAGTGTGTGGAACTTCAAGGTTAAACTATGAAATATTGAAGCAGCCTTGAAAGCTGCAGGATGTTGGAACTGAAGCACATTGCGAATGATGTAAGAGGTCAGTTGTAATGATTACTCAGGGCTCACCAGTGCACTGATATTACTGTAGATCTTCCAGAACTGTCTATAGTATCTTCTCTAATGCAGTACAGAACAGAACAAACCAGCTGATGGACTGAGACTAGTAGTACACATACCTTATGGGGTCTCTTCTTCTCTCCATCTTCTCAGAAGTGTATTCTGAGTAAAATGACACAACAGGTAGGGTCAGGTATCAAAAAAACGAAAGTCAGAATTAAAGTGATAGATTTACACCACCAATTAGTACTGGATCTACAAGGCTAATTGGCTAATCTAGCTAACAAATGGGAACCTATCCACAATTAGAAAATAAGCTATAAGGCTAACGTAGCTAAAACCTTTGAAAACTTATATCCCATCAATTTCTACTAAACATAAGAGTCTAATGCTTACAATCAGAACTGAAACCACAAGATCGATGTACCTAATGTAAGCTTAGACCCAATTAATTAGCACTGGACCTAGAGAGTTAAAGTTGTTACTAGGTAATAGAAGCTCATAACCCACCAGTTTGCACTGGAGCTTCATAGCTAATGTAGCAAGAAGTGGTGCTTCAGAACCGGACAGATCAGCACCATGGACAGCGGGATACACTCAGTACAGAGTAATTGCTGGTTTATCACATTAAAACAGAATTGCTCAATAAATATCTTCAAGCATGATTTTCCAATGAGCTTTGTTACCAATATAATAGCCCCCATAGCATGTTTTCCTTTCATATTTTTCATTCTAGGGCACCTTTGAACCAAACCTGGACCATGCATAAATGGAACCATAATAGAGAACTTTTTAAACACTTAAACAGCCCATTTCATTTCAACTACTGCTCAAATATTACTACTTAAGAACTTTGTAGGCCTTTGAGCAAAAACTGCAGGTTTAAAATTCTGTCACTGCATTTCAATAGGAGTTAGGTTAGTACTCTACTGCATCATGAAGGATTCCACTCACCCTGCACACTCACTTTTTGTCCTGCTCCCCTCACACAGGAGGCTGCGGAGCATCAAGTGTAAAACAAGCAGACTGAGAAACAGCTTCATTCCAGAAGCTGTAAGACTTTATGTGAATTTATGTGAGGATTTGATTGCAGTCAGTGACAAGAGTGTTAGTAAGGTCAGGATCTTAGATGAGCACTACTTCATCTCATCTCCAACTTCCCAACACATTCCAAAAGGATTGAATGGAGCCCCGTCATTCTAGAGAACACAGTTCCACTGCTACACAGCTAAACACTGTGAGCTTTATACCCTACTAGACCACACCTAACATTAGGCATGGTGCCAACAGGTCGAGAGTCCTTTTCTATTGGCAAATATTACCTATAGGGATCAGACAAGCTGTGTGTTCATGTGCATCTGTTTATCTGTATCAATAATGGGTGCAACTTAGTAGCTGGTTGCATTTATTACAAGAGGTGTCTGGCATTGTGTTCATGAATTCATCAGTCTCTAATGGTAGCAAAGCATCCATATCCTTAGATCACTCTACCTTCATCAATTTGAAAAGCAATGTTGGGTAAGAGGGTCCATGTCGGCTTTTTGTTTAATTAAGACAAGTATTTTAAAATGGGGTCTGCTATTCTGTTCTGCTATGGATCCTATTCTCACCAAGCATTTTCTAGTGGTTGAGTCATTACCACTGACCTCAGCAAAGGCAGTTCTTTGAATGTTGTTTTTGGGATCTTTGTGACGTTCTGAATGAGTTTTATTACATAACGATAATGAAAATGTCAGGTCACCTGTTCATGAGCTGAAGCTGAAGCTGTGAGATCATCCATTCTGATGTGCATTGAAATTCTTTTTTTACGTACACCCATATACATTTAAAGAGTATGCTTTTGTCATCTACGTACATTCACACAACTGTGAACAATTCTAACTCTGTAGGTTTCTCTATAACTGAGCTGTGTTCACATCTTAACTATTTCATTATGCTGTGAATTTTGTAAAATTGGTAGTCTCCCTTTAAGCATACCCATAACACACTCTCTCTCTCTCTCTCTCTCTCTCTTACACACACA
The DNA here is from genome assembly GCF_023375975.1 of Astyanax mexicanus. NCBI lineage: Eukaryota > Metazoa > Chordata > Actinopteri > Characiformes > Acestrorhamphidae > Astyanax > Astyanax mexicanus. The sequence goes on along the minus strand of NC_064408.1, from coordinate 37,916,499 downwards.
CACACACACACACACACACACACAAGATCGTTTCTGCTTCTACAGTCAACCACAAAACCTCATTCTACTGAACCTGTCATCTGGAATCAATATGTGTGTGTTCATATGGTCTGTGGTGTGTGCTCAGTCCACTGGCTCTTGCTTTAACCTCGCTGTCTACCGTGGTCTAGTTAAAGCACCCAATCAGAAAGAGCTTAAACAGCACTAAACCTCAGCAGCACACAGAACACACAGAACGCATCAATGTAACACATTATACACTGAAATAGCAGGACAGCTAAAGGAACAATTCAGCCCAAAACCTTACAGGGTTCATACACTTACTAATATATTTCCATGATTTTGTTTCTGAACTTTTCCATGCCTTTAAGGAATAATGACCATATGATTTTTTAATTATCAGTGCAGACATGGACAATAAAACCAAAAATCAACTAAAACTATCATCAAAATTGATTACAATAGGTCTAAAATAAATCAGATAAAATGTTGACACACAATCTTAAAAAATAATATGTGTGTCAGGTTCTGAGAGCTCCATTGTGTAGGCTTAAATTACTGAATTAACTCTGAGCTGACAATGTGTTAGCTCAAAATACATTTTCTCCATCGATAAACTGAATCACAAAGATTGTAGACCAAATTTCCATGACTTTCTGAGTATTTTTATTTTTCCAAAACATATCCAGGCCTGGAAATTGCTATTTTCAAATTCCATGACTTTTCCAGGCTTTTTATGACTGTACGAACCCTGAACTTATTACATGTCTTAACAAAAAGAAAGCTATGTTGGAACATGGCTGTGTAAATGAGTGGGGCTAAAATGCTGTAAACTGAATAAGAGCTGATAAATTGCTGGAGACTGAGTGGGTGGAATTTAACTGTTGCAGATGGAATAGGTGGAGGCCTGTAATTGAAATGGGCATGGCTAAACTGCTGTAAATTTAATGAGGCTAATCTGGTGAAGGCTAAATGTGCTGGCTAAAAGTTATGTTAATAGAATAGGAACTGGCAAACTGCTGTAGGCTGAATGTGCATGTCTAAACTGATGTAGGCTGAGAAGGTGAGGCAAATCTGCTTTAAAATGAATGTATAAATCGCTGGAACAAATATGTTGTATTCCAATTGGGTGGAACTACACTGCTGTAGACTGTAGGGATGGGGCTAAACTGCTATAGGTAAAATGGGTGGGGCTAAACTGCTGTAGGCTGAATGGGTGGGACTAAACTGCTGTAAACTCTATGTGCATTGCAGACCTGCTGTAAACGGAATGAGTGGGGCTAAATTGCTGAAGGCTGAATATGTAGGTACAAACACTATGGTACAGATTGGAGCCATTAAATTTAAAAGTGCACATTTTTGTGAGCCAAGCACTCCAAAGATTTTAATTTAGGATAACTAGAACGAGGTAACAGCCATACCTTCCTCATGGTAGACATGGGTTTAATTTACTGTCTGGGTACATCATGCTACACCAGTGACTGTCCTTGTGCAAAATGATTTAGAAGATGCAGGGAACTGGTTCTGTCACCTTTTTCTCTGCTCATAACCTTTAAAGGGAAGTCTCACACACACACACACACACACACACAAACCTCCTTCACCCTGTTCCTCCTCATTCACACCCTACACACATATACAGATACTCCAGTGTGTGTGTTGTGACTCTCTGTCCTACAGATTCTGTCCTACAGATTCTGATGCCTCAGCATAAACACAATCCTATTACTCTCTATACATACACACACAGCCACCCCAACAAACCCCTAAACCACTTTTCTCATTTGTTTCTGATTTTTTACTACTTTAATAATGATATAATAATGTAGATCTTTAGTAGATATAGATCTGATCTCCTGCCTCTATGTTCCGGTGCGAGTTGGCACTTCTGCTGTGTTTCTGTTTGTTTTGACCAGAGACTGTAAAAAATATGGACGCCGTGTAGCTGTTCCCATTCATTCAATGAAAATGAAGCCAAAATCTTCCGCCATGTTGGCGATCCTGATACCTGAGTCTGCGCAGTAGAGACCAGAGGAGGGAAAAATACTGTGGAGAGACAGCCTACTCATTTAACTAAACCCGCCCCTGAGGGCTGCCTCGCGGTCACAGACTGCAGAGCGGAGCGGAGCAGAGCTGACGGTCTGTTATTGGTCCCGCCCATAACCAGCCCTTTTACAATAACCACACCTTTTTTGGATAGAGCTGAATAACGTTTTAAAAAACGAATTTAGTGGGGATATAAAAAATTGACAATATAAACAGAGGTTACACTAGCTGTTGCATTTAAATAATGGAGGTAGAATTACAGTATATTATAAAAAAACGTGATTGAAAGTTGTCTGTTTTGCCATTGAAACCTATGGGATGGGTGGGGTTACACAGCTTTCTGAAACCAAACAGCAGGGGGCGCCCGACCTGTGGTGGCTTCACTTTTGAGAGACGATGCTCTGTCCAGCTATACACAGTCTATGGTTTTGACAAAGACAAAAACATAAGTTTTATCTTCAAAGCAGTAACTGAGAAATTACTCTTACATGTTATAAAAATATTTTATTCACTTATATTTGGTAAAAATAAAAATAGACTGCAGACAGCAAAAAAACATTATATGCTGCACAATGATCCTGATTAGACCATTGTGGTGCTGGGGGAGCAAAGTTGACCATATTCTGTTTTTTATAAGAGGACACAAGAAACACACAGTCATTCACAGTGGCTAAACTAAGTTGTAGGACCATAGCAATCTTTAAAATATGCAACTATATTAATACACTAATATATGCTCATTTAACAAGACCAATAAGTACACTTAATAGCCTCTGTGGCCAAAACAGAACTAAAAATCTCCTTTTAGTTTATTATTTTACAGACCACAAAATCAAAAAAGAATTATCAGAAAAATTCTTCTGCTATTTCTCTCTTTCTCTCTTAAGCAGTGCGACCAGGGCTTGTGGTACATGATAGTACATATATGGTACATATATAAGTTATTCTAGTGGAAACAGGGATTTAAAGTGAAATTGGTTAAACTTTCTTTATACTATTCTAGAAGAATATATATATCTTTACAAAATGTCTGTTGTTGTTTTAACTCAACAGCAAAATAAACATACACCTCTTTTTAGTGCTCATGTGTGTGTGTGTGTGTGTGAACAGTGAGTGTAGAGCAAACTGTAATCTTTACAGCATAACAGAATAATAATTTAAACTTTTTTTATATGCATCAGTAGTAATAAGTAGCACAGTCCTCAGAATAAGTGAACCGTAAGTTTGGCCAACTCAGCGGTAGAAAAACCTCTGGAGTAGGGCTTATTTTCCAGTCAAATTCAATATATGGACAGTATTAGGACACCTGCTCATTCTTTGTTTTGTTCAAATTTAAGGGTTTATCTTGCTTTTGTGGGAGTTAATGCCTCTACTGTATAGGGAAGGATCTTGAAGTTTCTTCTTTACAGGGGCTAGACAAACTGACTAGCATCTGTGTCAGTAAGGGGTCCAACACTATGTAAAAATATGGATGCAAATATTATAAGAGGTGTCCACAAACATTTGGACATATGCTGTAATATATACTGTAAATTAACTCTTAACAAGCTCCCATGATCAAGGCTATAATAATGGTCATGATGTAGAGTATCTTCTTTTAATACTGTGTTGGTCAACATAAATGTGAGCACACAGGGCTTTGGGTGGTCCTAATCACTGCCACTATGATTGGGAGATCCCTGGTTCGAATCTCGGTCATGCAGCTTGCCATTAGCTGCCGGAGCCCTGAAGAAGCACAAATCGCCTTACTCTCTCTGAGTGGGTAGATGGCGCTCTCTCCCAACATCACTCCAAAGGGTGATGTCGATCAGCACAAGGCGTTTGTGAGCTGATGGATAGGAATCGAGTTGCTGCGCTTTTCTCTGATCATGCTGACTACTCTGTAATGCTACATCAGCAGCAGTTTGAAAAAATTGGCTGTACATGTGCTGGAAGAGGCATGTGTTAGTCTTTACCCTCCTTGTGTTAAGGCATCACTAGTGATAGGGGATATAGGCTGGCTGGCAGCCAAATGGGTAGGACAATGACCAGTTAAATTCGGAGAAAATAGGGGGAAATTAGAAATAAAATAAAATAAAAAATGTGATCATATAGCCAGAAACAGCGAACTGTCAGATTATGGAATATAGCTTGGTGGCTTTCTTGTAGGCAAATCTGCTCTGAAGTTAAGCTGTTGTGGGCTGCTCTAGAGTGTTTTCTCTGCAGGCAGTTTCTTTACTTTCCCTCAGGCTAATTACACTTACAATTTAAATATGTGAACAACACACACACACACACACACACACACACACACACACACACACACACACACTCACAACAAACACATGCTCAGCCTCCTGCTCCACATCCGTACTGCTAAAGTGTTAAAGCTTGTTAAAGCTTATTCCAATTGGGAGCTACAAGGCTAATGTAGCTAAAGGACCATGCTCCACCAGCTAGCATGATGATAACTGCAACAAACTTGTCTTAACACAACCCTTCAACCTTGTTTCCACCATGAAGGTGATACCTAAACTACCAAAGAACATCTCTAGAAGAAGAAAATGAACACCGATTAAATGTCTCTAGGATAACATTCTCTTACAACCTTTGTACTATAAGATGGCTACTAGAACTGTATTACACTTACTGTAAAACAAATATAAATACAATGCATTTTTCACAATAAAAGACGCACTTAATATCCCTTAATTTTCCCAAAAATTAACAGTGCAGCTTATATTCCGATGCACCTTATGTATAAAGTTTACGATTTGGTTGTAAGGAGCAGTAAAGCCACTTCGGTGAAGTACAGCGTTACAAAGGAGTTTCAGTGAAGTTTCTCCAGCTCCAAGGCTGGAGCAGTACTAGCATTAGCTATTAACTGTAGTGCTAGCTCTTTTGCCGTTCACAGGTGAGTATATCAGACTATAGCCTGCGTGTTTACAGTGTTAAAAAAAGTTACGTGGGACGAATCACTAGCTGATAGCGCTCTGGGTTACTGGAACACTCAGGGTTTCTCAGTGTAGCGCTGCCGGGTGGCATTTACTGGCGCTAACCGCTGCTGACTACGGCTAACACTGCTGCTAACCTCTTTTTAAAATACTGGAAATCTAAGCTTACTGTAAGTAAACGTTAGCACTTTATTCAAATAAACGTTTTTAATTTTTGGGGGAAACCAAATATGCTTGAGTCAAATATGCTTGAGCATGTAGAGTCATGCTACAACAGCCAGCACCTGTGGGGGCGCTAGACCTGTGGTGGATTTACTTTTTAGAGACATTGTGTTCATGCTTTTCTAGTCGCTGATTTGTATAACTGTCACTGAGAAAAACTGCAGTTGTATCACTGCCTAAAAACTGTCTGTAAAACTGAACTTGTAAATACTGAAACACACCACTAGCATCACTATTAATGTATACTTAAAAGGTATACTAATAAAGCACACAAATAAACCACAATAAATATGCTAAAATGTAGGGCTTATACTTATAATGAGACTGAGCGTATACATTACAATACAGGTGTTGAACAAGTGTGCTAGTTTCACTACTAATGCAGTATTAGCATCATTGCTAGTGCTAGTGCACACTCTATGGAACTGAACTGATAAGCCAGTACAAACACGGAAACCACTGTAGTGCAGCAAGCACTGATGCCAGAGCTGGCTTTCAGCATTTTCACAGCTGGCTTATCAGTTCAGTCTCATAGAGGCTTTCCAGCTTCTGTACTAAATTTTTAATAAAGTATATGAAGGGCAATCATCACTTTAACTTCATTTCGCTCATTAATTTTACAGCAGTGTAGAGACGTGTCAGCTGTAGAATTTGTGTTGCGTTATTTATGGATGACACAGCCGTCAGTTCAGCAACGGCAAGCTGCCAAACTCATTCAGGTCTGAACCATCTGAGCAGAAACATGTGGAGAGGAATGGAGCTCAAGCAAAAATAAAATGAACTGGGGCAATCTGTCTTTTCCTTCTAACCTCAAAGTCATTTTCCACATGAGTAAAGACTGTAGGACTGATCCTAGCATGAAGAGCAGTCATGCTAGTGTTCTGTTTTTTTTTTTACAAGTCTGAAGAACTATTACTAATATCAATACTGATTTTGAGGAGCTAAATATTCAATAAACAAGAATATAAGTCAGTATAGTTTATAGGCTCAAAATTCAGTTTGGGGGGATTTCAAGCCAACTGTTTATTTGCTTTTGTTTGAAACAGTTAAAAGCTGTAGTCATTTTCTGAGCAATATACAAGATGAATGTGCACCTAGTGTGCTTCCTAGTGCAATTGCTGTATTCACACCTGCCCAAATGAAACGCACCAAGGGTGAAAAAACCTGGACAAAAAAATAAAATAAAAAGTGTATGTGTGTTATCATGTTTAGTCACAGAAATGCCATCATTTTAAACATGCATATTGCAGATGCCCCTAAATCCTGCATTTTTATCTCCACTCCATCCCCACTACCCTGCTTTGGTGACTTGACAGTAAAATGATTTTCTATTACAGCATTAATAACCTATAAAAAGAGGGGTTCCAGTTCTTCCCCCAAAAATGTTAAGCCTTAATAATCAATTCAGCAGCAGTTGTAAATGGTGAACCATGGTAAGGACAGTACACAGGAGCTCATTATGCTAGCATGGCAGGGTAATGACTCAGCTCAACACCACAGAACAGATTAGATTCGATCTTTCTGTCACTCCAACACCAGTCCCTTGCTTAGACTGAGGTCTATGCACCAAACCTGTGTCAGTGGAGCTCCAGTAAGATGGATTTGGAGTTTATGTTGAGACTTGAAGTTATTTTAACCTGCTCTCCAAGTTAATGCTTAACAGTGTAGATCTATACATATATATAGTCTTAATTTGTGCATCATGGGTATTTAATGTTTTATACCCCAAATAAGCCTGTCTTCACTTGTCATCATCCTAATAATTTGTCTGGTAACAGTTATTATATTATCTGTTGAGTTGTTCTTAATATTAAACATTAACATTAGATGAATATCAATGATAACTATTCATCGTTTTAAAGATAAATTAATTATTCATTTGGTAGCACATTACATTTGCAAAAATCTAATTTAAAATTAACACCCACACACACACACCTTAAACACAAAACAAATTCATCATTCATTCAATTATTTAATCATTCCTTCTCCACCATGCCTACCTGGATGACATCAGCCTCTGTTAATTGCTGGGCTTTTGGACACTTTCATTTATGAAGCAGAATATTTTGTATTCAAAAAATGTAGCTGTAACATTTTTCCCAGGTTCATGCTATAACATGGAACCTCACTGCAAAAAAACAGCTGCTCATCCAGGAAAATATACCCTATGTTCGTAAAGAGCGAGCTAAGGCGCTAGACCAGCATAGGATATAGTCTAGATGGAAAGAGGGGTCCACAAGCACAAAGTGGATTTTTTTTCGCCACCTGTTTTTTCTTAATCTTTAAAGTGTCTATTTTAAGATTCTGACAGGTAACAGGATGAAATAATGTCCCATGATATTTATTTTTAACCCTTTACTACACCTATCCCAATTTCGAACCTGAAACAATATTAATTATTTGGCATAGCTCTTTAAGTTAACATCCTATACAGACAAATGAGCACACTTTTCCATACAATTCTGGACCAAGGAATTTAACGGAATGGTTATTTTTAAGTTTTTTTACAAATTTTGACTTAATTCTGGGACAAAAATATCAAAAATTAGCAGAAAATGTTAATTTGCCTGTATGTTTTCACATTATACTAAATTCCAGCGCACTAAATAAAAACATCCTGAGATTTTTCTTAATCCTTAAAGTGTCTTCTTTGAGATTTTGACAGGTAACAGGACAAAAAAATGTCCTGTGGGGCTTATTTTTAACTTTTTACTACATCTATCCCAATGCCGAACCTGAAAAATAATCAAGAAATTGGCATAGCTCCTTCAGTTAAAAACCTATACAGATAAATGAGCACACTTTTCCATACAATTCTGGGCCAAGGAATTCAATAAAATGATTATTTTTAAGTTTTTGACACATTTTGACTTAATTCTGGGACAAAGAGATTTTAAAAATTAGCAGAAAATGTTAAGGTCGCATGTATGTTTTCACATTATACTAAAATCCTCTGCACTGGATAAAAACATCTTGAGATTTTTCTTAATCCTTGAAGTGTCTACTTTAAGATTCTGACAGGTAACAGGACAAAAAATGTCCTGTGGGGCTTATTTTTAACCCTTTACTACACCTATCCCAAATCCAAACCTAAAAAAATATGTAAAAATTGGCATAGATCCTTCAGTTAAAACCTATAAAGACAAATGAGCACACTTTTCCATAAAATTCTGGGCCAATGAATTCCATAGAATGGTTATTTTGAAGTTTTTGACACATTTTGACTTAATTCTTGGACAAAAAAATAGCAGAAAATATTATGGTCGTCTGTATGTTTTTTACATTATACATTATATTCACATTATGAAAAGTCTACTTTTAGATCCTGACAGGTACCAGGATGAAAAATGTAATAAGCTGCAGAACTAATTGATGATAAAATCCAACAATGTACTAAAAATAAAGTATTAGTATAGTGTAGTACTAATAATTTTAATCCTCATTATCACCATTGAAGAGATCATCAAATCTATCTTTTAAATCTCTGTCCCTTCCTCCTGATCATCTGTCCCCTCTCCAATCAATCCTGTCTCTTCTGCTCTTGCAAAAATGTCAAGAGAAGGAGGGAAGATGGGGCAAACTGACCAGACCGGCTCCAACACCCCCTCTTCCATTGTCTTCTCCCAAATCGGCCCTGACCGTAAGGGTTTGGCCTTTCAGATTTTGGCTGATCTGTCCTTTTTTAGCAGGAAACCCTGTAGTTTACTCTGTCTACTTTAAAACTTGCATCCAGGGCTCTGTTAACGCCCACCATCTTTTGCAGCATCTTGGTTCTCACAGCATCAGTGGAGGTCAGTTGACCAATGAACATTCAGAACATCATCTCCTGTTGGAGCTCATTGTTGTCCTGCCACAATGTACAAAGCTGCAGCTTCTTTAAGGGAGCAATTTTGCCCTTGAGAGCACTGGTGCAGCATAGTATCCCAGAAGAGTGCTTCAGTATTTAGATCCCAGAGGTTCAGCTAGCTCAGAGACATTCACTAGCTTACTATGCAAGCCAGTTCCGTGGTCAAGAATCATGGTAAGTAACAAGTGATTTTACTGTACCATTTTGGAGTAATTAAATATCAAACATACGAAAAATGTTGATTCACTTTTGCATAAACCACATTTCAGAGTCCTATAAAACCAGCAAATTAAATTGTTATCCAATGCCACTAATAAAGTCTTGAAAAACACGTTCTATACTATGAATGACTTGAGTAACAAGTGATATTACTGTATCATTTTGGAGTAATTGGATACCAAACTTAGGAAAAATGTTTATTCGATTGTGCAAAAACCTGATTTCAGAGTCCTATAAAACCAGCAAATCAAATTGTTATCCAATGCCTTTGAGACAGTCTTGAAGAACACATTCTATACTATTATTGACATGAGTATCAAGTGATTTTACTGTATCATTTGGAAATAATTGGATACCAAACTTGGAAAAATGTCTATTCGGTTGTGCATAAACCAGATTTCGGAGTCCCATAAAACCAGCAAATCAAATTGTTATCCAATGGCACTAACAAAGTCTTGAAGAACACATGCTATACTATTATTGACATGAGTATCAAGTGATTTTACTGTATCATTTTGGAGTAATTGGATACCAAACTTGGAAAAAATGTCTATTCGGTTGTGCATAAACCACATTTCAGAGTCCTATAAAACCAGCAAATCAAATTGTTATCCAATGGCACTAACAAAGTCTTGAAGAACACATTCCATACCATTAGTGACATGAGTAACAAGTGATATAACTGTTTAATTTTGGAATAATTGAATACCGAACATAGGAAAAATGTCTATTCGTTTGTGCATAAACCAGATCCTATAAAACCAGCAAATCAAATTGTTGTCTAATAAAACCAAAACAGTCTTGAAGAAAATATTCCAATCTACCAAGAACATTAGTCACAAGTGATATTACTGTGTCATATAGAATAGACATTTGGTATCCAATTAATCCAAAATTATACAGTAATATCACTTGTTACTCATGTCAATAATAGTATGGAATGTGTTCTGCAAGACTGTCTCAGTGGAATTGGATAAAAATTTGATTTGCTGGTTTTATGGGACCTTAAAATCTGGTTTATGCACAACCGAATAGACATTTATTCTAAGTTTGGTATCCAATTAATCCAAAATGATACAGTAATATCACTTGATACTCATGTCAATAATAGTATAGAATGTGTTCTTCAAGACTGTCTCAAAGGCATTGAATAACAATTTGATTTGCTGGTTTTATGGGACTCCCAAATCTGGTTTATGCACAACCAAATAGAATTTTTTTCTATGTTTGGTATCCAATTACTCCAAAATGATACAGTAATATTCATTGTTACTCATGTCACTAATAACATGGAATGTGTTATTTAAGGCTGTCTCAGTGGCATTGGATAACAATTTGATTTGCTGGTTTTATAGGACTCCCAAATCTAGTTTATGCACAACCAAATATAAATTTTTCCTAAGTTTGGTATCCAATTACTCCAAAATGATACAGTAACATCCTTTGTTACTCACGTCACTAATAGTATGTAATGTGTTCTTCAAGAGTGTCTTAGTCGCATTGGATAACAATTTGATTTGCTGGTTTTATAGGACTCCGAAATCTGGTTTATGAACAACCGAATATACATTTTTCCTAGGTTTGGTATCCAATTACTCCAAAATGAAACAATAATATTCTTTGTTACTCATGTCATGCATAGTATGAAATGTCTTCTTTAAGGCTATCTCAGTGGCATTGGATAACAATTTGATTTGCTGGTTTTATAGGACTCCCAAATCTAGTTTATGCACAACCAAATAGATTTTTTTCCTAAGTTTGGTATCCAATTACTCCAAAATGATACAGTAATATCCTTTGTTACTCACGTCACTAATAGTATGTAATGTGTTCTTCAAGAGTGTCTCAGTCACATTGGATAACAATTTGATTTGCTGGTTTTATAGGACTCTGAAATGTGGTTTATGCACAACCGAATAGACATTTTTTCCAAGTTTGGTATCCAATTACTCCAAAATTATACAGTAAAATCACTTGATACTCATGTCATGCATAGTATGGAATGTCTTCTTTAAGGCTGTCTCAGTGGCATTGGATAACAATTTGACTTGCTGGTTTTATAGGACTCTGAAATCTGGTTTATGCAAAAGTGAATTAACATTTTTCGTATGTTTGATATTTAATTACTCCAAAATGGTACAGTAAAATCACTTGATACATATGTTATTAATAGTATAGAATGTGTTTTCCAAGCCTTTGTTAGTGCCATTGGATAACAATTTGATTTGCTGGTTTTCTAGGACTCAGAAATCTGGTTTATGCACAATCGAATAAACATTTTTTCTAAGTTTGGTATTCAATTACTGCAAAATGATAAAGTAATATCACTTGATACTCATGTCAATAATAGTATAGAATGTGGTTTTCAAGACGTTATTAGTTGCATTGGATAACAATTGGATTTGCTGGTTTTATAGGACTCCAAAATGTGGTTTATCACAACTGAATAGACATTTTTCCTAAGTTTGGTATTCTATTACTCCAAAATAATACAGTAATATGACTTTTCACTCATGTCATTAATAGTATGACATGTGTTCTTCAAGACAGTCTTGGTGGCATTGGATAACAATTTGATTTGCTGGTTTTGTAGGTCTCCGAAATCAGGTTTTTGCACAACCGAATAGACATTTATTCCTAAATTTGGTATCCAATTAATCCAAATTGATACAGTAATATCCTTTGTTACTCACGTCATTAATAGTAAGGAATGTGTTTCTTAAGGTAGCCTTGGTAGCATTGGATAACAATTTGATTTGCAGGTTTTATAGGACCTTAAAATCTGGTTTATGCAAAAGAAAATAGACATTTTTCCTAAGCTTGGTATCCAATTACTCCAAAATGATACAGTAATATCCTTTGTTATTCATGTCCTTACTAGTATGGAATGTGTTCTTTAAGGCTGTCTTGGTGGCATTTGATAGCAATTTGATTTACTGTTTTTTTAGGACTCTAAAAAATTATGCACAATCGAATAGACATTTTTCCTAAGTTTGGTATTCAATTACTCCAGAATGATACAGTAATATCATTTGTTACTCATGTCAATGATAGTATGGAATGTGATTTTCAAGAATGTCTTGGTGGCATTGGATAACAATTTAATTTGCTGGTTTTATGGGACCTTAAAATCTGGTTTATGCACAACCGAATAGACATTTTTCGCGTGTTAAATATTTTTTTAATATTTAACAAGTGATATTACTGTATAATTTTGGATTAATTGGATACCAAATGTCTATTCGGTTGTGAATAAACCAGATTTCGGGGTCCTATAAAACTAGTATGGAATGTGTTTATCAAGAAGGACTTGGTTCCATTGGATAACAATTTGATTTGATGGTTTATAGGACTCCAAAATCTGGTTTATGCTCAACTGAACAGGCATTTTTTTTCTAAATTTGCTATCCAATTACTCAAAAATGACACAGTAATATCACTTGTGACTAATGTTCTTGGTAGATTGGAATATTTTCTTCAAGACTGTTTTGGTTTTATTAGACAACAATTTGATTTGCTGGTTTTATAGGATTTGGTTTATGCACAAACGAATAGACATTTTTCCTATGTTTGGTATTCAATTATTCCAAAATGATACAGTAATATGACTTGATACCCATAACATTAATACTATGGAATGTGTTTTTCAAGACCTTATTAGTGGCATCGGATAACAATTTGATTTACTGGTTCTATAGGACTCTGAAATCTGGTTTATGCACAACCGAATAGACATTTTTCCTCAGTTTGGTATTCAATTATTCCAAAATTATACAGTAATATCACTTGTTACTCATGTCATTAATGGTATAGCATGTGTTCTTCAAGACTTTGTTAGTGCCATTGGATAACAATTTGATTTGCTGGTTTTATAGGACTCTGAAATGTGGTCTATGCACAACCGAATAGACATTTTTCCTAAGTTTGGTCTTCAATTACTCCAGAATGATACAGTAATATCATTTGTTACTCATGTCATTAATAGTATGCAATGTGATTGTCAAGACTTTCTTGGTTTCATTGGATAACAATTTGATTTGCATGTTTTATAGGACTCCGAAATCTGGTTTATGCACAACCGAATATACATTTTTCCTAAGTTTGGTATTCATTTACTCCAAAATGATACTGTACAATCAGTATACATGCATGACATTAATAGTATGGAAGGTATTATTTAAGGATTTCATGTTCTGATTTAAGAAGAATTAGATTTTTTTGGTTTTATAGCACTCCAAAATCCCTTTTATACAAAACCGAATAGATAGTTTTGGTATTCAATTACTCAAAAATGATACAGTAATATCACTTCAAACATATATCTGGGATACATGAGAATAAGATCTTTAAGAATTTAGGGCTGTGATTTTATAACAATTTGATTTGCTTATTTAATAACACTCCAAACCTTTTCAAAACGTTACACTGTTCTACAGATAAGCAGTGGTCTTTCTGGTGTATATTTGTGGATTAGATCTCGTTAAATCATGTTTATTTAGGTGTAAAACTCGTTTCTGTTCCATTTTAAGTCTCTGCACGAGAAGCGCCAGTCTCCGCTCCTCCGGGTGCGCTGTGCACGCTGCTACAGTAAAACACGGTTTAGACGCGCACTCCAGTTTTCTGTGTGGATAGCGCGACCGAGCGTTTTCTAAGTGCAGATGGCGTGACCGCGGTCTAATTTAAACAGCTGTGACTAGCTCATTTCACCCAGCGGTGGACCTAGAGTATGATGTAGAGGTCATATGATTTGCTGTTCTGGTTTAAAATTAGATTTTCTACTAATTAATTTTCAATTAATTGTGAGTACCAAAGTTGTAACCTTAAACCAGCGTTCATTCAGCACTGTGGTTAAAACCAGAGCCGGTTTGTGAAGAGACTACCCACTACTGTCTCCGCTATTATATCAGAATAACCCTGAACCGCTAGAGGGAGCCCGCGAGTGAGTCCAGAATAAATGGGGGTGAATGAATCTAAACGGCTAAAAACTCTAATTAAAAATAAACAAATAAAAATATAATAAAATATTTTGATTAAAAGCAAAGAAAACTTGCCTGTATGTTTTAGCGTTTCTTCAGTAAACAGGTTTTAAGCAGTAAATTACTGGTACTGTGAGTTAACTGGTTGGTAAGCTGATGCTGAAGTAACTGTCAGAGCACTGAAACATTTAGTATTGTTCCATGTTGAGCAAATTAGTATTTTTAGTTAATTAGTTAATTAATAAACATTTATGATTATATTATATTTTGCTCAGTTGCTCCATATGAACCAATCATTTTGGACTCACTAGTGGCCAATTCTTAAGTGGTGGGTATGATCCTCTTTAATAAAAATTCTCTGACGGCATCAATTCCTGTAATTTAAGATTAAATGTATGTATATAAGAACACTCAAATGTACAGTAACTTGCTAAGTAAGTTGCTGTAATACATTTACCGTATGCATGCTGTATATTTAATCACAGTACCTGTATAATACTGTCATTTGTATCACAGTATTACTAGTGTACTAGCTAGTTGCTGACAGCAAGTTACTGTATATTTTTACAGTGTTTTTTAGAGCTTATATAGGCACATGTAACCTACTGTGTATAAGCATGTGTGTACATTTTTACAAGTAAAAAAATTCAGAGGAAAAAAATATATAATCAGATTTACTGATTAAAGATGGTTGCACTCCCAAATATTAAAGGACCACTACAGATTATTTTTTCTGTAGTAACTCATAACATGATTAGGATGTATTATTCGATATTAAGGAAACTTGCTGAGTTTCAGACAATATTTTCTTATTTGAACTGTGCAATACATCACACACTAAGAAATGTAAGTACAGATTTGTACTTAAAAGGGTACAAAGCTTGTCGCTGGGGCTGTACCTTACATTGAGGTACAAAAAAGTACCTTTCAGTGAAAGTCCTTTTTTGTACCCATGATTTTTGTGCCAGTAAAGATTATAAAGATTATAAACATTATCATCAACTGAATATGTGTCAAGAACTTCATGATCCAAAATTGCCTGGCTTTCAAATGAAAAAATGTGCAAATAAGATATATATTGTTTGTTAGTACAGTGGTACAGAATACTGAATGTACTTTTTGGCAGGTTAAATGGTACAAATGTGTACTTTTTGCTGTTAGGAATGACTTTGTACTTTAGAGGGAAGAAATCTGACCCTGTAAAGACCAATAGTGTACCTTTGAGGGTACAATAATGAAGAGTGTACCTTTGAGTACAAAAAAGTACTCCTATCGTACCTCTGTTTTTTAGAGTATATGGTAATCTGTGTGGATTGTAGCCTCCAAACCTGCCTACCACTATTCCCCCAGTCCCATTTCCACACCCCAGGTTGGCAGGTGTAAATGGGCAAGCTGGCTATTTTTGTGCTGAACAAGTAATCACTGAGCTTCTGTGAGATAAGATAATTTTTTCACCACCAATAGCTTTGCAGGGACAGGCATTTTGGACATTGCAACCAGATATAAATATTCACTGATCAGCTACAGAGTAAGACTCGTAGTCACATGCCACTCAATCAATCTGGCAACCTGTTTGAGCTTTGAATAAGGGACATTAGTACTGATTACTATTACTATTAACGGTTATGTTTGTTTGTGTGTTTGTGCTTAGGTGTACACCAAGTGTAAAGGAACTCATGCTGTGAGGGGCAGCCAAGATTTACCTGCAGATTCCCTGACCAATGGCATCATCCATACAGAAACCACCTGGCTGAGAGTCAGAGGTTCACATCCAATTGAGTGTGTGTGTATGTGTGTGCAAGGTGGTGAAAGAGCCTGTGTGTGTGTATGAGTTAAAGAGAAAGTTAGTTAGGCTGTAATTTGTAAAGACTGTAAATGGTGAACATGCACATGAGTGTGTGAATCTAGTCACACTTACCTAAGTGTGAGGTGTGTGAGTGTGTGTGAGGTGAAAGAGACCATGTGGCACACACGGATGAGAGATCACCCGGCATACACACAACGACTCTGGCGACCTCTGACTTTTGCCCTGAGTGGGCTGTGCTGGGTGTGGCTGCCATGGTGCATCTCGATGGCAGCGGCGTTGAGCTACCAGCCCACGGTGAACACGGCTCTGGGACGCCTGCGAGGGATGCGGGTCGCTGTGGCGGCAGAAGGACTGGGCCCAGTGGATCAGTATCTAGGTGTGCCATACGCAGCCCCCCCAGTAGGGGAGAAGCGCTTCATGCCCCCAGATGCCCCTTCTGCCTGGTCTGGGGTACGGAATGCTACACGGTTTTCACCTGTCTGTCCGCAGACTGTCCGGAATGCTGTGCCGGATATCATGATGCCCATCTGGGCCACGTACAACCTGGACACGGTGGCAACGTATCTGCAGGAGCAGAGCGAGGACTGCCTATACCTCAACATCTACGTCCCAACACAGAGTGGTCAGTACACACACATTCTGCAGGCAGAGAGTCGATACAAGAGGCAGTCAAAGTCAGTAGCAGAACCAATCATAATATCTTTTTCGGTTGTGGGCCGGTACAACAGACAGTCAAAGTCAACAGCAGAATCGGGCCCAATCCCATTTCACCCCTTGGCCCTACCACTTACCCCGATTCTTGTTAGGCTGGAGGGGTCGGGGGAAGTAATGGGGCTTTGGTAGCCCTTTAAACAGGGATTTTGCACACTTCAAATGACGGGGTATGAGAATCACTGGTAAGAAACCCACAAATATAATTATTTTCCTTGTTGAAAGTGACTATTAGCACTATATTACCATAGTTTAATGTGTAGTTTCAATATTTTATGGCCAAATTTTTCATGACAAGCATTTAAAAGATCGCTAGTAGTTTGTCTTAGTAGCTAGCTAGCTAACTTTCCTGTTCCACCTTAAATGGTGCAAACAGACGGCAGGGGTTGCAGCATTTAAGGCGGAACGGAAAAATATAATGAAAGCTAATTCACAGAGAAATTAAGAAATGCACAATAATAATTAATTTCTGCACCGTCTCCCCCTTTTTTAACTAGTTAACCAGCTGCTAGGTTACTGAACTTTCGAGCTCCTTATGACATGTCGGATGCTTGAAGGGTTGTCCCAATTCTTAGGGTGGAGGATTTAGCCCCTTCCCCTTGTAACTCTGTTTAATGGGGAAGGGTTACTTTCGAAAACAAGGGGTAGGGTTAAGGAGTAGGGCTAAGGGGTGAAATGGGATTGGGCCTGAGTCAGCATCTTTATTTTAGTTGGGAGACAGGACAACACACAGTTAAACTTAGCAGCAGAACTAACCAGAACCCTAATTTTATTTGAAGGTGGGGCAACATGCATTAAAACTCAGCAGCAGAACCAATCACAATCTCTGTTTCAAATCATTGTTATACAATGATGTAAATAAGAACAGAACTGATGTTTTTTCAGACATGTTAACAAGTTTGAGTTAATTAACAGTTAGAACTCTGTGAGAACATGCAGTGTCAATACATTCCATATCCTTATTGTGATGTATCATATCAGTGTACATATGTGCACACAGCTAAGATACGCAAACATCTAAACTACATAAACTACTATTTAAATTTGATTGGATGTACCCAGATAGATAAGCAATACCATGTTTACTCAGATAGAAGGCGCTAGATGCATATGCTCCTCCCTTCTTGTCAGTGTTACTTAAATGCCCAAGCTGCATAGGCTTTGCCCTTCTTGCTCTTTGATATGTAATACTAAATGAATGCATAAACCGTTCTTGCATACTTTCCTTAGATAAAATACACTAGATGCCTAAGCTCTTCCCTTCTTGCCCACTTTCTCTAGACAAAATGCTCTAGGAGATATGTTGCACTAAAATGCATAAGCTCTGCCCTCCTTGCCAACTTTACTTAGTAGAATGCACAAGGTCTGTGAGCTCTGCCCCTATTTTGCAGTTTCTTTAGATAAATGCATTCATTGTATAAGTACTACCCTCTTGTCCTGTGATATACTGCACTAAAATGCACACCCTACACCCTCCTTGTCCAGTTTCTTTAGGTTGAATCACAAGATGCATAAGCTCTGCCCCTCCACTTTCTTTTAGATGAATGTAACCTGTGCATAAACTCCACTCTCTTGAATCCATAAACTCCACCCCGTCTTGGCCACGTTCCTTAGATAAAATGCATAAGCCCCACCCTCTTGCCCTATGACATTATGCTCTACCTTGTCCACCTACCTTGGATATAATAAATTTCTTTGCTCACTTTGCAATGAATTTGCAATTGCAAACCTCCAACCTCACAACTGTTGCTATGGAAGAACACATTTGTTGGTGGAGACTGGAGAGGGGGATTGTAATATATCTACATGTAATCTGCATGCATAAAAACCTGCTTATACAGCTCTAAGACAGCAGATCTTATCCTCAAATACAGCCTCATGTTTTAAAATCTTTCTCACTCTTTCTGACTCTCTGCAGGCACTAAGAAAGCGGGAGGGGAATCGGACGATGACGGTATTTCCTGTTTTCATCACTCGTATTTCTTTTTATTCATTTTTAATAACTTTCTTGTTAAATATTTATTCATGATCCTTTCATCGATCTGTAATTGGTAAAGGGGATTGACGCTGTGGTTTCTGCAGCCTTGCGTCAGCTGGAAGGAATCAGAGCGAGTGTGTAAACATGCCGCTATCTGCCTTTAGCCTTTTACACACACGCATACACAAATGCAAACACACACACACACACACTAATTCAGAATGCTGTATGAAGCTCTAACATTTACAGACTCAATTCAGGATCAACACACACAGCCATTCAGCATTCGTTCACTCAGAGCACTAAACAGCATTAACATCATTATCTTGACATCTGCGCTAATCTGGATTTTTATTAAACTGCTATTTATTCTGGGTTTATAAGACTTCATTAGCATGTAGCCAGATATGCCTTCCTGCTTCCTGGCTACTTAAACCGCATAACTTAAAGAGAGCTCTTAGAAAACGCTCTTCACGTTCAAATTTCAAATTCAAGAGGTTTTTATAATTCAATTTCTGCTGCTAGTGTGGACCCTGATTATACAGTGAGGTCATTTGTGAAAGGCAATATTTATGCATTATCATTGCACTACATTTGATGCGTTTACAGTGCTTTGCATTATTATGCCAGATTTGATTACATGCTTACATGTTTACAGTGTAGTTTAACTTCACGTTAATCTTAGAGAAAATGTTCATGTATGCTTTGAAATTAACTCTACATTATCATTACACCAGATTTTGCTTATATGTTTACAGTGTGATTTAGTTTCCTATTATTATTACACAATATTTGATTATATTTACAGTGATTGAGTGTAAGGTAATTAATACACAAAATTAGATTACACATTTCTGTGTAATTAAGTGTTACTTTATCATAAATCTAGGTTTAATGAGATGTTAATAGTATAATTTACCTTTATTTATCTAGCTTTATCTTCATGTTTGCAGTATAGTTTTACTTCTTTTTGCCATTTTTATGTTTATATTTGTTGTGGTTAAAATAAATCTGAAGAAGCATTCAGATGAAGTTTTTGTTTGTGTGTTTGTGTTTCAGGACTGCGTGAGGCCCGTGAGGACCCCCGGCCAGTGATGCTGTTTATTCATGGTGGATCTTACATGGAGGGAACTGGAAATATCATGGATGGCAGCGTCCTCGCCAGCTACGGCAATGTCATCGTCATCACACTTAACTACAGAGTGGGAATACTGGGTACATACACATATTATTTGTTTAAAAGAAAAATATTTATTTTATTCACAGAACAATATTACTTTCTGAAAATATACTGTATATGTTATTTGCATGGTGAAGAGGTTTTTTAAATTTGTAGTATAATAATTAAAACATTCCTTAATACGTAATATTTTGGAAATTCACATTTTACAAAAAAACACTTACTTATAATGGACATACATTTGTTTACAACATTGAATTTCTAGTTGTTTATTTGAATCATCACAGGGTCAAAAGTGCAGAAAGATTCAAAACACCTTTTAACAGTCGCATAAAAGCATCAACACATATACAACACCAGGTAATGGGAGGCAAATACAGACAATCTTTAATAGCAAAATCACAAGGCACAAATCAGAGTTGAAAAAACAGGCAAAGAGTAAAGCCTAAAAAAAAACACAGAGTAAACAATGCTCAATAATGACACAGAGAGTAGAGCAGATCTGAGAAAAATTATTGTAGATTTACAAGTCAGGAATGTTGCTTGGAGCAGTTATTTGGGTAGTTTTGGCGCTTGGTTTTGTTTAAGGTATGGTAGAAGACCAAGGCTTCATCCCAGTTGTGTGGTGCACACTTATATACTATAGGGTATATCCTCTATACTAATCTTAATGATACAGTTTTGGCAGGTTAGTACACAAAGTATTGACACACTAACCCCTTTTTAAAATAAAAGAAAATAATGATATGCTGCTGTGTTAGTATATGTTAGTGCAATTTCTCAAACATGCACTTGCATTCTTGTCCACAACTTTTAAATATTTTTTTCTGACATATGTAGTTCCTCTTTGTTTGTTACACTTTTGTTTTAAATATGTAGACTGTGCATTGCTAAATGTCATAAAACAAAAAAATATAATGCTTCATAAAGCTACTAATAGATTTAATTTAACCAATTCTACAAAGAACAGTGGTCAAATATTCAATCAGATTTCTGGCAGGAGTTTTTTTTTTTGTAAAAAAAAAAATATATATATATATATATATATATATATATTGTTTTTCTTTTTAACCCACCACCCGTGATTTCCACCCCCGTCCCTGACCCATCCTGACATATCAATCAATATGCACATCTAAAAGAATATTCTTGTTATAAATCTACAACAGTTGTGAAAGTTCACTTATGCACAAGAAGCAGCTTCTCCCTTTCAAAGACATTCCTATATTTTTCAGTGTCCTGGCCTTGGCCCTGTGTATAAAAGCCGTTGATAGCTTCATAGATATAATATCTAGTAATGTTTTAAATCCAAATATTTCTGTGCAGCTTACATGTGGACTCTCAGAGTTTAGTCAGTACACGTTTCGCAGCTGTACGTCAGTATCTTTTTAATGGTAATCAAAAGCACCTGGCCATGGTCTAACTTGCCAAGTGACAATTGAGCAAGAATTATGTGTATAACCCTGAATTGAACTTCAACCCACCCCCTACCCCATGTTTTTATTTATTTATTTTTTAAATAAAAGATGTATGTCCAATATTTTTGGCCACAAATATACAGTATATGTATGTATGTGCTCTAAATCATTTAGAAAATTCTGTATAAAAGATTAATAAGCTGTTCATGTCACTCTGGAGCTTGAGAGTTCTAAACCTCAGACAAGATGTCTCTTGTCAGATGAAACATATGTGCTGTCATAAAAAGCCCAGAAGCTGTAAGAGTGGTTTATAAATGCTTTATAACTTCGTTATACAGGCTTCCATGTGCAGCTAAGTCCCTGAGAGAGACATAAGAGCAGAAACAGTGCAGTACAGTAGTGACAGATCTCTGCTGTAACAGACTAAAATACGTTGTATATTCACATTTTACACTTCAGTTTATGCTGCTTGCTGTTAAGGTTTGCTTTACCATTACATTTGATGTATAGTTTCTATTATGCTTGTTATTTTAGTGTGTCAAAATACAGTCCAATACATTTACATACAGTATACCCAAATTTCCAGCTTGCTTCACTGGCTCATCTGTTAAATCTACATTATTTTTGCTCCATCCATTTAACATTTTTCCCCACCTATTTAGCAATTTTACACCAATCATTTAAACTACACCTGTTTAGCTCCTCTCACTGAGCCTACATTATTGTAGCGCCACAGATTTATTATGTTGGTTCCACCTGTTTAGTAATTTAGCAGTTTAACTCCACCCATTTAGCAGTCTACAAGAGTTTAGCTCCTTATTTAAAACTTAGCAGTTTAGCTCCGCCCATTTAGTCTACCGCAATTTAGCTCCACCCACTCAGCCTCCAGCATTCAGACATACACTCACACATACCCACATTAGGACAGACACACACACAAACAAATGACAGCAAGCTTTTATTCAACATTTAATGAGTGCTGAGGTTATGATCAGAGAAACACACACATGCACTCTGTTTCACACACACTCTTTTCTAAAAAGCTGAAGAAGAAGGGAGTTGCATCATACAAAGCAACAGATAATCCTCTCATCCTCTTTTTGGAAAATATTGTTTTCAAGTCAAAGGAAAGTGATTATATGAGTCACTCTACAAAACAGGTGGGATTTAAAAAAATCCATGAAGAACAAACATTTGAAAAAAAAAACCTTTTTACTTTATAGTTGGGTTAACCAAGACAGACCCAGCTTAATATGTAAAAGCAGTAAATCAACATAGTACAAGAACATGAGAATAAGAACATGTCCAGGCTAAAAAAAGGCACAGACGATGAGCTTCCATGTTGTTATGTAATTTAAAGCAACAGTTCATTATTTATAGAAAAAAAGGTTTGTGTAACAAACAAATAAAGGACACATAAGGGACACATACAAATGATAAAAATGTCACAAAACAAAATCATTTAAAATAATTGTATATCTTATAGAGACAGAAAGTACATACAATTTTTAAATATTGAAGGAAAAATAATATTTAAAAAATATTTTAAATGTAAATATTGCATTAGAAAATACAGATCACAGACCATTACCAATGACCATATATTAATGCATTTTTTTATATTATGTTTGCTGTTCAAAAACTAATATTTAAAAATTTCAGAAAGCAAAAACACTTTTTATTTTAGCTTTGGAATTTTTTTGTAGTGAATGTATGTAATCATTTGTAGTGATTTTCATAGATTATAGATTATTTTTGTATAGGAAATATCCTGTGCTTTTTAGTGATTGATAAGGTATCAGTCTCTTATGGCTTCTATTGGAAATACAGGTAATTGGAAATTATTACTGTTTGGCTGTCTTGGACATGTGCACAGCTGTGCTTTGTGTGGGCTTTGCATTGGTGGACTAATCAAGGCAAGTGCTAACAGCTGGCAAACTACTGCCCCATCTCCCAAATAACAGTAGCTTGTGTATTTGGAAAAGATGCTTCTTCTTTTATCTTGATTTTGAACATCCTAAATGCACTATTTTCTTTAATTAACAAAAAATCTGAATTTGAACAAATAATGTACACTAAATATGTGTGTGTGTTGCTGTCCTAGGCTTCTTGAGTACCGGTGATCAAGCTGCTAAAGGAAATTACGGGCTGCTGGATCAGATCCAGGCTCTGCGCTGGATCAGTAAAAATATTGGGTATTTCGGAGGAGATCCAGGTCGCGTCACGGTTTTTGGATCAGGAATTGGAGCATCATGTGTCAGTCTGCTCACTCTCTCCCACCACTCAGAGGGTAAGAGCACTTCAGATTCTCAAATGCAACCCTCTCAAATTCCCAGAATTGCTATAGACTATACAATTCTCTTCTCACAATGCCCTAAATATCACATTCCATATCCCGGAATCACCATAAACCATATAAGCCTCATAAGTTTTATAAACACAGAATTCCCAAATATGAGAAAAAATATAAACACCACACAATGATTACCGT
This sequence comes from Astyanax mexicanus, assembly GCF_023375975.1. Classification (NCBI taxonomy): domain Eukaryota; kingdom Metazoa; phylum Chordata; class Actinopteri; order Characiformes; family Acestrorhamphidae; genus Astyanax; species Astyanax mexicanus. The sequence goes on along the minus strand of NC_064408.1, from coordinate 37,892,668 downwards.
TTTTTGCACTATAAGGTGCACCAGATTATAAGGTGCACTATCAATAAACATTTATTCTCTGGTATATTTTCATACACAAGGCACAGTGAATTATAAGGCGCATTATTGTTAAAGTTAAATGAATGTTTGATGTTAATCTACACAGATTTCTCTCCTGAAAAATGGTATTATTGGTGATTAAAGCCTTTTTGTTTATCTACAGTAAACGTAGATTTCCAAATTTCCACTAAGGCTAGCCAGACTGCGCTAAACTAAGGAGCCCTGAGTGTTCCAGAAACCCAGGGTGATATAAGCTAGCGGTTCATCCCACGTAACTTGGTTTAACAAGGTGAACATGCAGATTACAGTCCGATATACTCACCTATGAACGACAAAGAGCTAACTAGCGCTTAGTACGGTTAGCAGGTAATGCTAATGCTACTTCAGCAGTGCTATCCGGTGGTTAGTAGCTGGCTACAGTCCGATATACTTACCTCTGAACGGCAACGGTTAGGAGTCTCAGTGCAGGAAGACTATAGAACTAAACTATAATTCTGCACTTCAGTGCAAAAATACATAAGGTGCATTGACAATTTTTCAAAAACATGAAGATTAGATAAATTGGATATATAACTATGCCCAGATATGGATTGGCACTCTTTCCTGGGTCAGCTCCTCAGTGTCTGGTGGACAATTGTGGAGAGTTGTTCCGGTTAAGAGTACGTTGTGTGCGATTGGCTGTCACTTCTCACTGGTGTGTGTTTCAATAAGTGGTTTTGTGGTTCTGTCTAAAATATAATTGAAAAGCTGCTTAGGTTTCTAGGAAGGCACTATATAAGTGTATAACTTCATTTATATTACCGTATTTAGCAGTCAGCGATCTCTCGCCAAGAGGAACACTACCCAAAAGCAGTCTATGAAAGCCTTTTCACCAAAACGCAGTCTATGAGAGGCTTTTCATAGGGAAGCGGGGGAAGAACTTATACTTCTTCTTGTGGCAAAACCAAATGTTTAGTCAGACCCCACCTGCACTCATTTAAATGTCTGTCTGAGACATACCCAGTTTCACAGCAACCCTGGGTGCTTTTCTTGTCAATTATTAATCTTTCTGAAGTATTGGTCCATAATGATATAATGCAGTCATATACTGATACAACAGAGTTAAATAAAATTACATGCGTCATATGAACAGTCTGGGTAGAGAAACACTACGGTACCAATGACCATGGTCAGACCTAGCACTTTCTATGTTACCATGGTAATATATGCTAAAAACCATGGTAACCAACTCTACTGCCTCACTGCTCTTCTCTTTTCTTTTCTTATTCTTTTTTCTCCTTTCCTGCCTTTTCCTCACCTGTCTTCTCATCTATCCTTTTTCTCTTTAATATTTGCCTATATTCTAATTTCCTATCTCTTCTCCTCTTCTTTCCTCTCTTCTTTTCTTCTCTACTGTTCTCTCTTTACTCTTTCTATATGTGTATGTGCAAACCTATATCTTTATGTAGATATACAGTATGTCTATAGGTGTGTGCATGTGTGTGTGTGTTCAGTGTCCTGCTTACTGACCCACTTAGCTCTTCTTACTGTCTGAATTGTGTGTGTAGTGTATGGTGTGTGCTCAACTTTATGAGGTGTGTGTGTGTAATTGGGGTGATATTTCAGATTTAGGATGAAATCCCTGTACTGCTCAGCTCCCACACACACACTCACAGTTCAAAAGATTAAGTGGATTTACTTTTCATATTAGTAATTAGTGTTATTTTATGATGTAAATCATGTAACTAACACACTCAACTTCCTCACTTTAACACTACCTCACTCTCAGTCACTCCCTTATTCCCTCACTCCTTTATGCACTCCGTCTTACACTCTCTCACTTACTCCCTCACTCAACCACTTCCTCATTCACTTATTGCATGACTTATTCCATTCACTCACTCACGCACCCACACATACAATCACTTACACTGGTCAAACGTCATAGAACACTCTCTCACTCATTCACTATTTTTTTTACTTACTCTATCACTCATGCACTCACTTTTTTACCCACTCTCTCATTCATTTACTCACTTTTTTGCTCACTGTTTCACTCTCACTCATTTACTCACTTTTTTACTCACTGACTCACTCTCACTCATTTACTCACTTTTTTAATCACTGTTTCACTCTCACTCATTTACTCACTTTTTTACTCACTGATTCACTCTCACTCATCTATTCCCTTTTTTACACGCTGACTCGCTCTCTTACTTATGTACTCCCTTTTTTACTCACTCTCACTCATTTATTCCCTTTTTTACTTACTAACTCACTCTCTCACTCATTTACTTACTGTTTTACTCACTAATTCACTCTCTCACTCATTTACACTCTGTCATTTATTTACTTGTATTAGAACTACATTCTGTTCATTAGTTTTTATAAGAACATTATGGATGTTGTACCTTTTTTTTAGATAATTCTTCTGCTTCTCTCTCACTCTCCCTTTCTCTCTCTTACTCTCTCTATTTCTTTCTCTCTCTTACTCTCTCTATTTCTTTCTCTCTCTCTCTCTCTCTCTCTTTCTCTATGTAGGTCTGTTCCACCGAGCGATCATCCAGAGTGGATCTGCTTTGTCCAGCTGGTCAGTAAACTACCAGCCGGTGAAGTACACCCGTCTGCTGGCCGAGCGCGTGGGCTGCAATGTGCTGGATACACATGTAGGTTTCCCCACATCTCTGAAAACAGCATGTCACTGTCGTTATTTCAGTATTTATCACAGTCACAGTTAGGGCTGCACGAAAGAAAATCGTGGAAGAAAAATACATTGCAATGTTTTTTGTTGATGTAATAATTGGTGTAATAAAAATTATATTAAACAGATACAATTTGTCCACCTGTAGATATCTAGTAGATGTTGAAATATGAACAGTGTATTTTTTCTTTGTACCGAGTAGCAAAAATCATTAAAAAAATAATTTAACATTGCACTAATAATTGCATGTCCTGCAATGTCTCTATTGCACATACATACATAGTGATGATGATGATGAAATGATATATTCTGCAGCCTTAATCACAATTATATTCCATTCTATAGAAGCACACTCTTGCCAGATGATCACTTTATAAAAATAATGACTTTGCGTCTCATAGTAATGATTTATTGCCTCATAATAGTTACTTAAAATCTCTTAATAATGGCTTTTTATCAAATATATTATCATGTGTCATATTTGATCATAATGACATAATATTTCATATTAATGACATAATATTTCATATTAATGACATAATATTTCATAATAAGGACTTCATATCTCACTGATTTATTATCTCATAATAATGACATACTATCTTCAAATAATGAGATTTTTAGGTGACAGGAATGGACTTAAAAATGGAAATAATTGTTAATGTTAGCATTAGCATCATTTTACAAATAATGTATTTGCATTAGCATAATCCCCCCCCCACACACATGGCACTGTACAAGAGCAGGTAAAACACTGCGCTGTATTGGAGAGTTATAAGATAAGTTTAATGTATGTTTATCTGCAGGACCTGGTGCTGTGCATGCAGAAGCGCAGCTACAGGGAGCTGGTGGAGCAGGATATCCAGCCCGCGCGCTTCCACATCGCCTTTGGCCCTGTCATTGATGGCGACCTTATTCCAGATGACCCAGAGGTGCTGATGGAGCAGGGCGAGTTCCTCAACTACGACATCATGCTGGGCGTCAACCAGGGGGAGGGACTCCGCTTTGTTGAAGGTGTTGTGGAACCTGAGGAGGGTGGGGTATCCGGATCGGATTTTGATTTCGCCGTGTCGGATTTTGTGGATGGTCTCTATGGTTACCCAGAGGGGAAGGACACACTGAGGGAGACGATAAAGTTCATGTACACGGACTGGGCAGACCGGGATAACCCTGAGACCCGCCGCAAGACGCTGGTGGCCATGTTCACTGACCACCAGTGGGTGGAGCCTGCGATGGTGACTGCAGACCTGCACGCCCGCTATGGATCCCCAACGTTCTTCTACGCATTCTACCACCACTGCCAGAGCCCCATGAAGCCGGCCTGGGCTGACTCCGCCCACGGAGATGAAATCCCCTACGTGTTTGGAATTCCACTGATTGGACCAACTGAGCTTTTCCCCTGCAACTTCTCACGCAATGACATCATGCTCAGCGCTGTTGTGATGACTTACTGGACCAACTTTGCCAAAACTGGGTAAGACAAAGCTACTAATGGACAATAAACAATAAACTGTTAACAGTATCAGAAAATACAAATCAGCTAACTAAACCAGTGTTTCTAATCCTGGTACTGGAGGCACTGTACCCTGCACATTTTAGTGATTTCCCTGCTTTAACATAACCACTGTCATTCTGAAAGATTTGCTATTTAATTTATTGTATGAGTCAGGTTTTTTTTTTTTTTGGGGGGGGGGGGGGGGGGCAATAGATTTGGAGGGCCTTCAGGACCAGCACTGAAAAATCCTGAACTATATAATAAGAAAAAGTAATCCTAAATGTGGTAATACAGATATACTATTGAACAATAAACAATTAAGTAAATCTGTGTTTCTCAAGCCCTCGTCCTGGGGACACCCATGTTAGTGGTTTCCCTGCTTTAACCCACCCAACAGTATAGCTGTGATGACGGGTTGTATTCTTGCATTTCTCATTTGCGACTGTAACACAGAAGGCTGTTCCAAACATCTGAAAAGTGCAGCCAACAGTCAGATTGAAGTATCCTTCATAGCCCTCGGTTACTCAAAAAAAATAAAAACTCTGAAAAACTGAGGGAAATGAAGCAATAGAGAAGGGTCCATTTAAAATGTATTTTAGTGTAATTTTCTATTTGACAAAGCTTAAAAAAACAGTCACAATGTGTTTTGAGCCGTATATATTAGATTCTTCTAAGTAGCCACCTCTTACTTGGATGACTTGAATTTCCTGTCTTCTTATTGAGTTTGAGAGCATCAGTTGTGTTGTGAAGAGGTAGAGTTGGTATACAGTGAGTAGCAAAAATAGGTTATTCAATTAAAAATTTTCAAGAACTTTGAAAGTATCCTTTAGTGCTGTAACAAAGACCATCACAAAACTTTATGATGGAACTGGCTCATATCAGGATCACCCTAGGAAAGGGAGACCAAGAGCTTCCTCTGTTGCACAGGAAAAGTTTATCAGAGTTACCAGCCTCAGAACCTGCAAGCTGAGTAAACAGAACCTAGTAGTTTCCATGCAGAGTCAGAACTGATTCGGAATCAAAGTGACTTTTATTGTCTGAGTAATATCCTTTCTAAGGAGTTTGCCTTGCCCATAGCTCACGCTGAAGCTGATGGTAAAATCCTCCAGGAGCTAACAAAATAACAAATAAAATAAAATGACAACATGGACAACATGCTTTATGATGCACAATAAATGTGGCTCAGCTGAGTAATGCAGCCATATAAGCATTGGATGTTATTGGGAGGTCGCAGGGATGCAACAGAAATCTGTGGTTAGGAGTCCCAGAGAGGATAACTGCTTATGTATAACTCAATTTGAAGGCCAGTTTTTACTTCTGCGTCGAAACTGTGCGGTAGCGTCTCCAGCGAGACTGTGCTACGCAGCTAATGCACGTTTACCTACTTTTGCGGGCACGTATTAGTGGTTCTGCTCTGTGTCCCTTTGCAATTTAAACCCGCGAAGGCGGGAATGTGTGGGCGGGAACGTGAGGCCAGGCGGACCAATCGCAGCTGTGGGTTTTAGCGTAGGGTACCTGGCGATAGGTAGGCTATGGCGTAGGTTCAACGCAGTAGTATAAATTGGCCTTGATGCTGATTAGGTTGTAGGTCTGTTGGCTACTGTCACAGATTTAGAAGTTAGTGTTCTCCTCTAAGCATGGTGAGCTGAACTGGTTTTGTGTTAGCAGCAGTTTGAAAAGATGTGGTGAATATTTCTTGGAGGAAATATTCTCCACCAATATACTGGTGGCAACCTGAATTATGGTTTGGGAATTTTTGAAAAATTCCAAAAAGAGAACCATAATGACTAATAATGATTCAATTTAATTGCAAGTGCAGTTTTTGTGTTAATGGCTGCAAATAGTCCAAAGTGATGCAGTATGAGTCCAGCATCATCCTCAGCATGTAAAGTTTCATCTGGTGCTCTGCTGGTGTGCTCTGCTGGTGTGGACAGCAGGTGCATAGCGTGGAAATGGCCTGAAAAAGAATCCTGAAGTAGGTCACAGTAGGAGAGAGGGAGAGACAGAGAGAGGAAATGCAGGAGTTACAGCTGCTGACTGGAATGTGAAACAGCGCCCTCTAGGAAAGACTGAGAAACTGTGACAGCAGGGAAGACATCCAGATGGAGTCTAACACAGACTGACACACACACCCAACAGATTGGACACAAATATGCTCTTCCCTAGACTGTTTTTGATAAAGGCAGTGTTCTTATAACTATGACAAGTCCATTTAAATGCTTAATCAGAATCAGAGTGAGAATCAGACTGAAAATTAGAATCAGACTGACAGTTTGAAACAGACTGAGAGTTACAATCATAGAGAGAATCAGAATTAGAAACAATACAGCAATATCATGCCAATAAAGCTAAAATTCAGAATAAGGCTAAAGATCAGAGTAAGGTAAAAATCAGAAAAAGGATAAAATTCAGAATAAAGCTAAAATCAGAATAAGGCCAAAATTTTGAATAAGGCCAAAATTCAGAATAAGGCTAAGATTAAGAAAAAGGCCAAAAATACAGAATAAGGCCAAAAATCAGAATAAGCCTAAAATCAGAATAAGGCAAACAATCAGAAGAAGGCTAAAATCAGAATAAGGCCAAAATTTTGAATAAGGCCAAAATTCAGAATAAGGCTAAGATTCAGAAAAAGGCTAAAATTCAGAATAAGGCCAAAAATCAGAATAAGCCTAAAATCAGAATAAGGCAAACAATCAGAAGAAGGCTAAAATTCAGAATAAGACTAAAATCAAAATAAGTCTAAAATTCAGAATATGGATAAAATTCAATATAATGCCAAGAACCAGAATAAGGCTAAATTTAGAATAAGGCTAAAATTCAGAATAAGGCTAAAATCAGAATAAGGCAAAAAATCTGAATAAGGCATAAAATCTGAATAAGGCAAAAAATCTGAATAAGGCAAAAAATCTGAATAAGGCTAAATTCAGAATAAGGCTAAAATTCAGAATAAGCTGTCTGTGATGTAGGCCTTTCTTTTTTTAATGCTATTTTTTAAATGTATATTTAGTGGCGTGACAATCACAGTATAGCAAAGCAACAAATCACACTGTGATCTTAAAAACAGTCATATGCGTTAGAATGTTATAAAAATGTCAGATTTAAATCGGGTTTGGGCTCTTGATGACAGCTTATGGTACGGGTTGGGTTGGGTCGGCTTTTTTTTTTTTTTTTGGCCAGATCTATGCTCTTAAGTTGAAGATACATGGGAGAAATGTAATGATATGAGGCATTTCTACTTCTATAAAAAAATCTCTCTCTCTTCTTTCAGAGACCCAAACAAGCCTGTTCCTCAGGACACAAAGTTCATCCACACAAAGGCAAACCGCTTTGAGGAAGTTTCCTGGTCGAAGTACAGCCCTCACGATCAGCTGTACCTGCACATCGGCCTGAAGCCCCGCGTCCGCGACCACTATCGCGCCACCAAGGTGGCCTTCTGGAAGCACCTGGTACCCCACCTGTACAACCTGCATGACATGTTCCACTACACCTCCACCACCACCCGCGTCCCCCCGGCTCAGACCACACACAGCACCCGCAGCTCCACGCCTCGGCCAGGAGGGGGTGGCAAGGCTCGAACGCCCGGCAAACGACCACCGCCTCAGTCCACGGCCCGCAGCGGCCCGCTGGTCATCGCGAACCCGCGGGATTACTCCACCGAGCTTAGCGTGACAATCGCCGTGGGAGCTTCGCTGCTGTTCCTCAACGTGCTAGCTTTCGCTGCGCTCTACTACCGCAAGGACAAGCGCAGTCGCCAGGACACGCCCCCACAGCCTGCCACCCAGCGCCAGGCCCCACCCAACGACCTCAACTACACACCCACTTCCCTTGGCGGGTGTGAGAAGGAGGAGGGGTCTCTTTGCGACCCGCTGCGCTTGACTCCGGCCTCGTCTCCAAGAGATTACACCCTGACCCTGCGCCGCTCCCCCGACGACATCCCGCTCATGACCCCCAACTCCGCCTCCACCATGACGCCTAATAGTGTCGCCATGACGCCCAACAGCGTCACAATGACGCCCAACACCATCACAATGTCACCCAGTTCCCTGATGGGGTATCCAAGCATGCACCCCTACAACACCTTCACACACGGATACAACAACACCGGCCTTCCCCACTCACACTCGACAACCAGAGTATAACACAGCACTTACCACTGGTCCAAACCAGCCAGTTTCAGACAGTTTTAACATATATAAGCATAACCAGCATTTACAGCTACAGTTTGACCAGTTCAAACCAGTTCAAATCTGTTCACACAGCAACACAGACTTCAGCAGATTTTAGCACTGGTAGAACAAAGTACAGGAATCCAGCAAATCCCCATAGACCTCCAGTGTTAATGTGCATTTTCACACACACACACACACACACACACACACACATCACCCAGACACTTACATAACTATTAACTGACTTGTGCCAATCCCTGCTCCCCACAGGGCACTGTTGTAATTTTGCCAGTTTTACCTTAACAGACGGACAGCAGATGGTGTCACCTGACAGCGTGAAGCCCCTCACTCTCTTGTTTACAAGATTTACAGAGCGAGTGCATGGGTGTGATGAAACTGAGCCAACTTCAAACAAGCTAAATAAACTAATTGCCAAATTGCAGATACTTAGGGGATACTGCTATAAAACTTTCATAGGGCATATTTACTCCATTTTCTAAATCTTATTCTTTAGCTACTCATGGTACAGTTCTCTAAAATGACTTTTTCTAACAGTTGATAATGTATAAAGAGCGCACTTTGATTAAAGTTAAGTCTGAAGTACAAGGATTTCTTTAGTGACAGCTCCAAGTGAGCACTTGATAGGTTTACAGCACTTACAATTAGTTTAAATCATAATAATTCAGTTAAAATCAGCAAATTAAAACTAAAATACGTAAGTGTAATCACGCAGATGGTCTGTTGTCAGTTCTTTAGTATTTCTAAAACCTGAAGAACCAACTATGCATTCTCCAACACATCATCACAGGTTGCTTGTACCTGTGGAGATTGAATGATGGCGTTTAGTTAGAGAATGGTTGGTTTTGGTTGGACAGTGATGGTGACTGTTAAAGACTGGTGGTGTTTTGGAGGAGAAAGGTAGTGTTTGGGTGGAGCATGGTTTGTTTAGAGAATGTGTCTTCTTGTGTTTGGTGCTGCATGATGAGGTTTGGTTGGAGAATGGTGGTCTTTGATAGAGAAATAACACGTTTAATGTACAATATTGGTGGTTGATAGAATGTATGCAGAATGATGGTGTTTAATAAAGAATGATGGTGTTTGATGGAGACTGCTGGTGGGGTTTGGTGCAGAATGATGTATGGTGTTTAGTGGAGAATGGTGATGTTTGGATAGAGAATAATGGTGTTTGATTAAGAATGGTGATGAGTGGTTGGAGAATGGTGGCGTTGGGTGAAGAATGATGGTGTTTAGTGACGAATGATGTTTTTTTTTGGAGAACAGTGATGTTTGGTGAGGAATTTTATTTTATGTTTATAGGAGAATGGTGATGATTGGTGAAGAATGATTATATATGCCAAAAAAATGATGGTGTTTAGTGAAGAATGGTAATGCTTGAATAGAGAATAATGATGTTTGATTAAGAATGGTGATGATTGTTGATTGATGATTGATGATTTTAGTCGGAGAATTATGGTGTTTAGTTGGAGAATGATGGTGTTGGTTGAAGGATGATGCTGTTATTGGAAAATGAGGCTGTTTATTTGAGAATCGGGATGTTTGGTTGGAGAAAGAGTGTGTGGTTGGAGAATAATGGTGTTTAGTAGAGAGTGATGGGTCACAGTTCTCTGCATTTAACACCTCAGAACATCAACCACAATAAAACTACCTATACTTTAAACCAGTTTTGAACCAGTCAATAGTTTATTGGAAAAAAACAGTAATGAACAATTCACCTTTCCACAATCCTCACTGTAAATCATCTCACTACAGTAACTAAGGAGAAACACAGTTGTGGGCAGAGCTTGGGGAAGAGGAGCGGAGTGGATTACGGATTATTTTGTGCTAATTTAAGCAGGGCACTTTTTTGTCCAATCACGTGCCAATTTCCTTTTCTTCTGTTCATCAGACTGTGATGCTCTTTACACACTGTTCATACACACATACTGGATTGTGAAGGGATTGTGTCCGGACTGTGCCATGTTGTCGAGCGGAGTGGAAGACTGTACTGTACTGCGGTGCTGCGGCTGGACTATATGGAGTGGTCTGGCATAAAACTCACTTTTCAAACCTTTATAGACAATCAGAAAAAAAAACTGAGGCTCCAGAACTTTCTCCACTGTGCCACAAACCATCTGTCATGTCTGTTGTAATAAGACAGTAATAACATGTGTAATAATGAGTAATAACTATGTCTGTACAGTCTCTGTATTAGATCTATTAACTCTGTACAGGCCGCTTTGGTTTGGAGGCGTTATTATCACTAATCTTGTTAACGCTCTGCTTATTTTCACAGCCTGGAAAGCTGTTAGAGGACAAAACAAAATGGATTGATGTTAAGATTGTTTTCATTTGTATTTTTCATTTATTCGCTTCGTTTCTCCGCAAGGAGGACTAATAGATTCATCTTCAGCTCGAGGGCTTTTATTACGAAGAACAGCAGTTTAGATTAATCTTCACAGAATCTCTCGGTAGAATTTCGCTGAGGGAGTTTTATACAGAAGCTCATTCCCACCAGGTGCAGGAGAAACAACTCACCAACCTCTCACCTGTGTTTTATTTCTGCATTTCTTTTATTTCTTTATTTTAGTCAGACAGATATAAATCGTATTTACATCCTAATCAGAAAGTTTTCTATGAATGATCTGATTTCCTTGTCAAGAGAGTCGAGGCCTTCTCTGCTGCAGCTGTTTTGTTTATCATGATTCTCAAATCAAACTGATCAGAGTCAGCTTTAAAATGTGTGGGTTAATAATTTTTGCTTCTGTGGCTTAATGTTGTGAAATAATTTGACAGTATACATTACTAAAGGCAATGTGCAATTGAGGTGAAAGAGCATTAGTCCAAATCTCACAGCAACTTTACAAAATCTGCTAATCCTTAAATCTATATTATAGAATTTGTTTTCTCACTGTTTTCTCTTAATGAATATGGCCCAGTATCTCAAAAAAATACTTATTTTATTAAAGATTTTGACCATAATGACTTTCTCCTTAAAGTTATGACTTAATGTATCTAAAACATAAAATTATTTTTTTTCTATAAATGTCAAGTTTTATTAAAAGGAATTTTTACTCAAAACTTCTCAAACTGCAGCCAGAAACAAAAAACAGGTGATTTATTTCTCCTCTGTCTGATGGGAATAGACTGAATGTCTTCATACTATTGGCAGATATATCTCTTTATTCTGATCTGTCTGATGGGTTCTGGGTTCTGATCAGTTTTAGATGCTCTGTGTTTCTGCGTCTGATTGATTTGGTACGTTTACGTTCTGTGTTTTCGGATTATCGTCGCTATTTCTGTATGTTTACGACGTTCTTAAGTAGTTCGCCATTTGCTGGCTTTTGCTAAATGGGACAAATTGCTCTATTGTTTCTAATGAAATATGAATGTGTGAATATACGAAGATTATAGGGCTTCTATAGCAGCGAATGTGTGTGTGTGTGTGTGTGTGTGTGTGTGTGACTGTGTGCTAACTGGGACAGTGCGAAATCGCTAACTGCCGGTGCCAATCACAGGCACGATGAGCTCGGAGAGTGTTACCATAGTAACAGCTGACCGCAGGGTAGGCTATGCCAGTAGTGATGTCATCCAGCTGCGCCGCTAGTTAGCCCAGCGCTAACCTCCCCCTTGAATACTGACCCAAGGCGAACGCTAACGTTTGTGCCAAATTTCTATAAAAACAACTTTTCTCATAACCAGCAGAACAATTGTTCCAGTCTCTCTCTCTATCTATCTATCTATCTATCTATCTATCTATCTATCTATCTATCTATCTATCTATCTATCTATCTATCTATCTATCTATCTATCTATCTATCTATCTTTGTGTGTAAATACTTACTGCTTTATAACACTTCTCTCTCTCTCTTTTTATTCTGTCCTTTAAACTTCTTAGATCTGAAACCTCTCTTTCTCTAACTTTGTCTCTTCTTCTTTTCTCTTTATTCCCCCTCTCCCTTGCTTTTCTCAGCTCTTTTTTCTTTTGTTAATTTGTCTTTCTACTTTTTCTCTTCCTTTCTATTTATTCTCTCCCATGTTCTTCCATTATACATTTTCTTTTTTCCTTTATTCTCTCTATCTCTCTCTATATATATATAAGCTTTTATCCCCCTCTCTCGTCCCCTTTTATACGCTGTACACATGTCTATCCTCAGATTTGCAGTAAATATTCAGTTTGCTTACTGCTGCTGTCTCTTTCTCGTTCTTTCACTGAGTGTGTGTGTGTGTGTGTGTGTGCGCGAGTGTGTGTGTGTGAGAGGGAGAGTTATTTTTGTCTGAGTAGGTGAAGATGGAGATGTTTTTTAGCGAAACCATAAAATGTTTACTACAGGCCGCACACACTGCCACTATTGTTTGTGGCTGTGAGGCTTCTGTGTGTGTGGTGTGTGTGTTTGTGTTTGTGTGTCTTTTCCCCTCCCTCTCCAAGCTGTGCTAGTTTGTGCTCAATGTGCCCTTGTTTCAATCTCACTCCACATCTCATCTCATACACACACGCACACACACACACTGCAGCAGTGGTCCTGCAGATTCCTGCTGCAGTGTGTGTATGTGTGTGTGTGTGTTTCTGTAAATGGTACATTCTGGTAGGTAATAGAAAATATCTAAAATGTGTTATAAATAATGATCATAGTCTTTGACTCATTTTTGTTTTCAATAGGAAATCTCCCTTCAAGATGATGTGTAGTCCAAGACCAAGACCAAGATCGGGAGGTATAGCGGACGTTTCCAAGATTTTCCAAGGTTTTAAGCCAAGTCTTCATTTATATTTCCCTTACAATGAAAAATGCAAAATGCACTGTAGTTCAGGATTCCCTTAATCACTGGGAATTAATCTGGGAACGTGTTCTAGTGAATCCAAGTCAAAATTTTTGTAAATTAAATACATTATTGTGCATTTATATAAAAAAATATATACTTATGAACAGGGTGAGTCAAAACTTGAAGGACACACTTTTATTTCAAATGAAAGGAAAATAAAACAAAAGGGAAGATGACATCTTTTAGGCTTTGTTCAAAACATGGCCTTCACCTGTAAAGAAGCCATATTTTGTTTTCTCAAATGAAATCTTACATTTTGTCATCGTCTTACCATGGTCCAATAACAATATGTTCAATAACAATAAAAAACATGTTTTTCTAATTAACTTTACCTCAGACACGTTTTACACTTGGCTGGTCTTGACAAAAAGCTTGACAAAGTCCATGTCAGCCTGAGTCAAGACCAAATTAGATCAAAACCAAGACCAGACTCAAGTATTACAACACTACCCTTAACATAGTTTTACTAACCTTACACATACACTTACACTCGTAACAGGACAGCTCTCACTTTCACTAGAAGTGGAATTTCCTACACTCTCAACACAAAAGGGTTAAATGAAGTGATGCTCTATAGAGCCATTTGTAGAAAAGACTCTTTATGTAATACCTCCATCAGAGAGAACCAAGCAACCAACCATTTAGGGAATCCAGACAGTTCTTTGAGTAGTCATGGGGCTACACAAAAAATCACTAGCTCGGCTACTGAGTGGACATTCGTAGGTGAAGTATGATTTATTTATTTTAACTTTGCTACCAGCACTCTCATGGTCTGGAGCAGCACACCTTTTTCATTATTTAGTGTTTTTGTCTTGGGGTCAGAGCAAAGAGACTTTAAAATACCTTCAGCTGGAGCTTCTCAGCCTGTGTGGCCCGATTCATACCCTCACCAGAACCGATACAGTGAGGAGAATAAAGGGAATAGGGTATAGGAGTTAGATAATGAAGAGAGTCGGGAACATAGAGAATATAGAGAAAAGGAAATAGCACACAGGGAGGGTTGGAGGATAACTGTAAAAGGATATATGAGTTAAATGATAAAGGGAATAAGGAATAAATTTGAGGGAAAAGGGATGATAAAGGGAGTAGGGTATGGGAATACATATTAAAGGGAATAGATTATAGTGGGTAGAAGATTATGGAAACAGGGTGTAGATTGTAGAGGACAAAAGAAGAAGCATATCATTGCTGTCCAATAATTTTTTTTTTTTACAAAACAGCAACTTCTTAACTTTTAAAGGAAGTCAATATGAATTGTTTATTTCAAGTCATTTAAAAAAAATTCTATTGGTCCATTTATCAAGAAAGTTTCACACAGTGTCACGGGTATGGTTTCTGCATCCAATCATGTAGTATACTAAAAATCTATAAAAATCTATAAAAATATGCTTCTTTTCCATTGGTCTGAGGCGATATATAGTCAAATGATACAGCAAATGAGCTTAAAGAATAAAGAGAATTGAGTAAAAAGGTAAAAAAAAGGGGTATTAACAGGGCATAACAGCAATATAGTGTTTGACTAATCAGTTAAAGGATAGATAGAACAAGGATTAAGCCTAGTCTTAGACAACACAGCCTTTTAAATATAAAATTTTAATTGAAAGGAAAATATTGTGTATGACTACGCTGGGAAACCACCTCCTAATGTATTGGGTACATTGATAAAAGGAATGATGTAATGATAAGGAGATAAAGAAAATAAACTGTATTGATCAGGGGTTAAAGTACCAATAGAATAGAGCATAATAAGCATACAGAGTATGTGGTAAAGGATAAAATAGAAAGGGAACAGTGATTAAAGAAATATTCCTTAAAGATAAGTGTGTTGCCGAAAAAATGCTTTATTAAGAAGCTTTCTTGTAAATCATCTTAACCCTTTAAATGTTCCCTTATATATTGCGTTTCCCTTAAGTAATCCCTTAAAGGAGAACTCTAGTGTAAAATTGGGTGTAGTAAATCATGATAAAAAATAATACTAACCTTAGTTGAATAGCCCACCTCTGCTCTCCTGCAGCTTTCCGAGATCCAGTAATTTTGTGCTTTTTGCACAGCACTCTTTACAACAGTCACTTTGGGGCATCCACTTGCCCCTGCAGATAAATACCTTTTTTCACCGTTATCCAGGCTCTAAGTAGCTCCACACCTCATTGTTAGATTCCAGAGAGCCCTGACATTTAAAATGAGGCATTAATAACTTTAAAAGTGCACAGAAAGCTTATTAAAAACCATTGTTTACAATCCATAGTGTAGCCTAATCTCCAGGCTAATCTTCGCCATCACTGTACTGATCATGACTTTACTTTAAGATGGAGGTGCCCAGAGATTAGGCTACACTACAATTTGTAAACAGGGTTGTCAATTTTACACGGGAGTTCTCCTTTAAGTGTTTCATACGGTCCCTTAACTGCCTAAACCTAAACCTTACGTGGATTATGTGGATAAATGTACCGGAAATAGAGTAGGGTCTGGGGTTCAAAGGAATATGGATACCAGGAACAGGGTAAGGAATAACTATTTTAACACCATTTGAAACTATTTGGAATTAATTCATAATATGTTGCCTGACAAACAAATAGGTAGGATAGGGGACAGATTGCAAAATCAAGTCTGTGGAAATGCATCTCTATAATATTCATATTATATTTTGCAGTCTGCAAAATATAATATATAATATAATATATAATATTTTGCAGTCTGTAGTCCTCTATCTTACCTATACATTTGTGCTCGTCTGTCGACTTTTTGTTTTTTAATTTCAAGATAGCGACAGCCAGGTAAGTATTTAAAAGGTGCTGTGTTTATAAACAGTGTTTTTTAATAAACTACCTGTGCACTTTCAAAGTTCTCAAGACCTCGTTTTAAATGTCAAGGCCCTCAGATATCTACCAGTTAAGTGTGAGCTAAGTTAAGCTTGTTAATGGTGTGGAAATAGCGATTTTTTTTTTTGCAGGGACAATGCTATTGTGATTCACTACAACCCAAATCCATTACACACCACATTTCTTCTTGAAATGGTTATGGGTAAGAGAAAATAGTGTATAGGACATGGGTTTAGGGGACACAGGAAATATAAGGGTGATTTGAACTATAATAAACAAAAATGAAAAAAAAAAACAATAATATAATGCTTCTCTGGCGAGCTTGTGTTTACATTCCTCTCCTGTCGTGCTTGGCATGACTTCAGTTTCTGCCCGTTCGCGTTTTTCCTCCCGATCTCCTTATGAGGGCATTTTTTCCTGGCCGTGTCCCAATTCACTAACCGGGGCAGCAGTAGTGTATTGGACCGTGACCCTAATGACCCAGGTTCGATTCTGCGTGAGGAGTGGTGTGTTTATTTATTTTCATTTTTTCCTTTCCTCTTGGGTTTACCTGCATTCAGATCAACTGTTCTGCAATCGGGTTCAACAACCCTGTGGGTTGGAGAGCCACTAGTCTGTAACACTCCATCCCACGCAATGGCCTGGAAAATATCTGGCCCGCGGCCAAACTTTTTAATTGCCGACCCCTGTTTCAAGGGGTTTACAGGTTATGAGATAACTTTTAAGTGAGTAAACTTTTAAGGGTTTAATCCTAAAATGGACAAATAAAACCAAACAAAAACAACCAAGGCCTGAAATGTAGGAAGATGCTGTGTCTTTAAGATCTGCCCCAGTGGAATGAGTGACCGTGTGTGTTTGGCGTGTGTGCGCGCGAGTGTGTGAGTGTGTGGACGGCGGGTCTGTTTATTGTTTTGGAAACAAAAGCGCGAGTGAGAACGTTAAAAGAGAAGTGTGAGAGTAACTTTATCACCACATCAGAGGCAGCCGAGCAGAAAAACCCTCGGACCAAAACCCAGCTCCACATACACACACACACATGCGATCACGCGCACGTACACACATGGGTAAGTTGATCTGAATGCATAAACACATACATTATCCTTGCGTTGATGTGAGTGGCAGGAGTGATGATGATAGTTATGATGGTAATGATGCAGTGTGATTATGCATGTGTTGCGTGTGCTGTTAGAGCTCAATAGACTGCTGGGTGACTTGTGAGTTGGAGTTCAAATCTGTTCATTCAGGAGTGTTTGATAGGTTGAATTGGGCACTCAGGTGTGTAAGGATGTGTGAGGATGTGTGTATAGACAGGTGTGTTGTGGTGAGTGGGTTGTGCAGGAATTATTCAGTGTTACTGCTAATTAGCTCTTGATTGGTTCAGCTGTTGCAATAAATGCACCTGCTGCTCCAGGTCCTCACAGCTTCTCGTGTCTTTGTATGAGTGTGTGTTTGTGTGAGTGTGTGCACGTATGTGTGAGTGTGCGGTTCACCTCAGAAGCTCCAGCTCAGGGTCATTTGGGGTCTTTCGATCATTTCTCCTTCTCTCGCTCACTCGCTCCTTCTCTCGCTCTTCCTTTTTCCCCTCATCTCAAGTAGCAGCTGTGTACGGTGTATTTACATAATATTTGCATAGATTTGCATAGATTTGTACAGTAGAGTCGAGTGTAATGATGGTGGAATGTGAGAAATGTGAGTTTGGTGAGCGTGAATTATTAATCTGAGGAGGGTGAGCGGGTTTACAGTTTTGTGACTTCTTTTATATAAAACTGATCTGATAACGATAACTCAGCTCTCCTGAACTCTTCTTATATAGAACATTCTGAAACACAGCCACTTTAAAAACTTTCTGTTCTACAGAAATCCTCTAATATACATTTACAGGTTCTATAGCAACATACTGACAGAAAAGCCAAAACAACTTTCTAATATAGAACTTTCTCTTACACAGAAATCTTCAAATAATGACCATTGTATTTAGTGAAATATTTTTAATTTACAACAATTTGTTTTATAAAATTCCATTCTCTCAAAAATTGATCCCACATTTTCATTGCATTTTTTTGTGTTTTTTTTGGAAAACAGCTAATAATAAAAACATTCTCTGATCAGATATCATAAAACATAATTCCATAAACTTGTTCTGATATAAAAAAAAAAATTGTCCATATCAATCATATCTGATTTGTGTTCTGTAAAAAAATAAGACACATAAAAAATCTTAAAATGTAAAAGATTTTGCTATATAGAAATAGATATATCTCTAATATAGAACATTATGTTGTACAGAAATCCTATTCTGTTCTATCACAAAAATATGACATAAAATAGACATATTACAATTAGGGCTACAACGATTAGTCGATACCATGAACAATTTTTTCTACTACAAATGTTCATTGTCGACTATTTGTTAATTAGTAGCACTACACAAAGTACTGAGGACACTCAACTTGGCCTGCATCTCTAAAAGTGCCCAAGCACAACAGATTACACATTTCCTCATTAAATATCAGCTCTTTCCACATTTGAAGGGCCTTTATATCCCTTGTTCAGTTGTTTCTATCGATGTGAAGGGAAGTCAGAGAAAGCTAGGAAAAGCCGCCTTACCCACAACAAACAGATATTTAGGGCATGACAGAAATAATCGCTGACTAATCGACTAATCGAAAAAATAATCGCCAGATTAGTTGACTGCCAAAATATTGTTAGTTGCAGCCCTAATTACAAGATACGACAAAATGTTTTAATAAAAAACTAAAATTTGTTATAGAGAAATCTTCAAAACAATGTGTTCCATAGAAAGTTGTTTAATACAATTTACAGCAAAACTATTTTTTTTTAAATCATCCGTTTTTGTATGAAATGTAAATAATGTTGTTCTACAGATGTTTTATTCACACATGAAGCATTATTTTTCTTACAATATGGAACATTCTGTTCACACTCCTGTAGCTGTTTCATTCTGCATCCAACAAAAACACACACAGAGAGAGAGAGAGAGAGAAAGACTGCTACATGTACACTGTGGATCCATTTTCTCTAAGAAAGAGATGGAGTTCTTTATTCAGTTAAAGTGTTTTTCTCAGCGTGTGTGTGTGTGTGTGTGTGTGTGTGTGTGTACGTGCGTGTGTAAGAGCCTTTTCAGATCAGGTCATATAAATTTTATGAAGTAGAGGTAACATTTTAGACACAGAGAGAAAGAGAGAGAGAGAGAGAGAGAGAGAGAGAGAGAAAGATAAAAAAACTATATAGATAGATTGGGAGAAAACAGAGGACAGAAAAAAATGAATAAATAAATAAAATAGAAATAGGAAAATTGAGAGTAAGATAAATCAATAAATAACAGTAAATGTGCTTTTTTATATATATATATATAATTTTTTTTACAAACTAGTTAATGTGTGTGTTATCTTACTTATCCTCAGTGACAAGGGTACCCACTTTCTATCTAATGTCTAGTTAATGTAGGCAGTTCTTAATGTAGGCAGTAATGTAGGCAGTATTAATATGTTTAATCAACATATTAATACATTTACTGACATTTACAGAACACTCTGATCACTGACTTTATGTTTATTTGGGTTTATTCTAATGTTATATAGAGTTAATTACAGGTAAACACTCACTGATCACTGACTTTATGTTTATTTGGGTTTATTCTAATGTTATATAGAGTTTTACAGTAAACACTCACAGACTTACAGTTGCACGAAAAAGTATGTGAATCCTTTGGGATTGCTTAGATTTCTGCATAAATATGTAATTAAATGTGTTCTGATCTTCATCTATATAACAACAATAGATAAACACACTCTGCTTAAACTAATACTACACAAGACATTATGTTTTCATGGTTTTATTGAACACAACATGTCAACATTTACAGTATAGGGTGGAAAAATATGTGAACCTTTGGATTTAATAACTGTTTGACCCTCCTTTGGCAGCAAAAACCTCAACCAAACCTTTCCTGTAGTTGCAGATCAGACCTGCACAACAGTCAGGAGAAATTTTGGATCATTCCTCTTCACTAAACTGTTTCAGTTCAGCTTATTCTTGGGATTTCTGGTATGAATCGCTCTCTTGATGTCATGTCACAACATCTCAGTTGGGTTGAGGTCAGGGCTCTTCAGAATTTCTTCTGTGAATGTCATTCGGTTGTTGATTTACGTCTTATTATTATTACATGCAAGTCAACAAGAGCTCTTTTGCGTGAGGCATGATTTACATCAAGCAATGCTTTTTAAGAACAGCAAACTCAACACAGGTGTGTGTTTTTTATAGGGCAGGGCAGCTTTAACCAACACATCCAATCTCATCACATTGATTGGACTTCAGGTTGGCTGACTTCTGGCTCCAAATAGCTCTTAGAAAAGTCAGGGGTTTACATACTTTTTCCACCCTACACTGTGAATGTTAACATGTTGTGTTCAATAAAACCATGCAAACTTATATTTTTTGGTGTGGTATTAGTTTAAGCAGACTGTGTTTGTCTATTGTTGTGACTTAGATTAAGATCAGAACGCATTTAATAACCAATTTAGGCAGAAATACAAGTAATCCCAAAGGGTTCACATACTTTTTCTTGCAACTGTATGTTTATTTGGGTCTATTTTAATGTTATAGATTTTGTTATTTATTACAAATATTTTTACAGGATATTAATTGTTACTGCTGTATTACTGCTGACATCAGTTTTATACTGATTTTATAACTAAATAAGACAGATTATTAACTCAAGCAAAGTTAATGCTTAAAATAAACAGGTCACATTTACAGCTCAGGTTAAGTGTTAATGATTGTAAATGATTACAGGTGTGGTTTGATTGGATAATGAGTTTTGACACAAAAGGGCATAAAAATGGGTCCTCCGCTGCCCTTAGGGGTTACTGAGAGGCTGGTTTTGGGTAGTGTAGCTTTTTGTGAGAGAGCCTTCACTGTTAGACATGCCTCTATGATCCAATCAAAGCCATTTTGACCAGTTTGAGAGGGCACATGAGAGGGCACATCATTGGACTGACAGATGTGGGATGGTTATTTTAAAGAATTGCCATAAACATCTGGCAACCAGCAATGGCTGCCTTTGTTTGCAGTGAGTGACTGTGACTGTATTGACTTTAGTGGAAAATCCAGGTTATGTTTAGGATTTGAAGGCAGTCGGGTTAGTGGATGGAGGCCTTGTGGTGAGAGCTTCAATCATGCCTTTGCTGTGGAGCGACACACTGTCCCAACAGCTGGTGTGATGATCAGGGGACGCACTGCATATGATAGTCAGTCACCCCTTGTAGTGTTGCAAAAGACACTAACAGTTCAGTGATATGTGCAGGCCATGCTGGTGTTCACATGTGTTGCCTCTCATAGCAGGACTTCCTACTATCTTTTCAGCACAACTATATTTGCCCAATCTCTGTCTTTGTCAGATTGCAACATTTTCTTTAGCCTGTCTGATCATTAGATTTATCATCAATCAGCTGGGATGCCAGATTATGCAAGCTAGGAGTTGTCACTTATATAATTACTACATTCACACATATAAAATTTTATTAAATTCCAACAATTTCCTCTTGGTGTGAGAGAGAAAGAGCTACAGTGACTCCATTAGTCACCCCATTGTGGTCAGTCCTGCTATGACCTTGAACCCATTTTGACCCCCACCTCGCCTGACCTGCTGGTGCCAGTGTGAGCTGCCCTGAAGCAGTGACCTAACTGTGTGTGTGTGCATGTCTCTGTGAGTGTGTGGTGTAGTGGTGTTCTTAGTGGTTTTGTTTGTGAATGACACTGCCGGCCTTTGTCTCTGCTGCTAAAACAAAAGCCATTGTAGATCATACACTGAGGCTTTTTACTGACCGCAAAAAGGCCCACTTACACACACTCAGCCCATCCAGAAGAGGGGGAGGGAGGGAGGGAAGAAGGGTTGGAGAGGGAGGTGTAGAGCTGAGTGATGAGTGAGTGGGCGAGATTTCAGATGTGAAGAGTGTTTTTTTCCCCTCCTCGAGGTGGACGAGCACCTTAAGACTCTCGGATGGTTTCACGTTTTCTGCGTCAGCATTTTTAAGAACGGCGCTTGTGAAAATTTCGCTTTTCTAGAACTTTTTTCAGACTGACATTTTCTCTTTTTACAGAAGGTTTTGAGTAAAACTAAAACGTGCCTTACCCGGAAGGCGCATCTTTTCTACAGACGTTTTTTGAGGGGTCTGACTTGTTCCTTCCTCTTTTTCCTAGAGTTCCTGCATCCTGAAACACACTTCGTCTAGATTTACTTTGGTCAAAAATCGATCTGTCTCTTTCAGACAGTGGGTCGACACCGCTCTAGAACCCCTCTGTGCGTGGAGCACCTGAGCTGACTCTTGAAGTTTCCTTGGTGCTTGGACCCCGACATTGTCACAGATGTTTCCAGTGAAGCAGCCGTGGCTGTGTAAAGCCCTAGGTGCAGCATCTGCTTCTCCTAGCTTAACATCAGCATCATCAGCACCGGCGCTTACACACTGACCTACTCACACACACACTTCTGCTGCTCAACATTGTGGGATTTGGAGTCTTTCTGAGTTCTGGCATTTTGGTTTCATTTTGGAGTGTGGTTTTAGTGATTCTGGATGATGTGTGTTTTTATGGAGCGAAAAGTTTTGATTGGCTGCGCTGTGGCACAATAGGCTATTATTGGCTTGGCTCCTGCTGATCTGGACGCTTTGCTCTTATGTACTAACAGATTCAGTGAATTTTCTATACAGAAAATTGTAGCTGTAAAACTTTGTGAAAAAAATATTGTTAGTTTGTTTGCAATGCGCAGAATAAGCCATGTTTGTTATCGATTAGTGATATTAGTGATTAGTGTTTGCATGTGCGTGTGTATGAAGCTATATGACTATGCTTCAGGTTGTTTAAGCGTTGTTGCATTGTGTTCCAATAATACTGTTGTATTCATTAGCATATGTAAGCTAGCTAGCTTACTGAGCTAAATTGGGCTGTAAACGTAGCTTAAATGTAATGTAGCATTTAGCTACTACATTCATACACTGTGTGTGTGTGTGTGGTAAATTTTGTATATAGCACGTAGCCGCTATATTTCTGTGTGCTAGTGTTTTTCAGATGTGTGTGTGTATAGTGTGTGCATTGTGTGCAGTGTGTGTGTTCATCTGTTACTCGCCCACAGGTTGCTATGACTGCTGTGTGCGGTGCCTTGGCGCCATCCCGTACGCCAGCCTGGCTGCCACGCTGCTGTGCTATGCGGGCGTGGCTCTGTTCTGTGCCGGCGGGCACCAGGCACTCACGCACACCGACACGCTCGTCCAGATGCACTTCGCTCGCTCGCTGCAGGACTACGTGGTGCTGGCAGACTTGTAAGTGTGTTGCCAGTACACACCAATACCCTCTAGGTAGAAAAGCCTAGACTTTTATAGTAAAGGTTTTGTACTATGTAGCTAAATAGAGTTTATGTATAAAATAGGTTTTTAACAATCTATTTCTCTGATGTCACTATAACCAGATCATTTACATGTTTCTGCTCATTCAGCCTACCACAGTTTAGCCCCGCCCACTAGTAGTTGCAATTATTAGGAGTGTTTTAGCTTAGACTGCTTGCTTTTTGAATAAGGCAGAATTCAGGGCAGCCAACCACTCAGAACTTGTATTAACCTTAAAGGCTCAGTATCAGATACAGAATGTTTAATTCTAAGAGAATTTAAAGAGTTTGAAATAGTTATGTAAACACAAATTCATAATTAATAATAATAATTAAATCAAAGGAAAATTATGGATATGGGCCCCTTTAACGAGACAAATAAAGTACTTATGCATTTAAATGGATTTTTGCATGTAATGGTACAATAATTAGAATTACTGTAATTAAATTAATGTAGATACATTTAAATAAAAAAGCAAGGGTCTAGTAATGGTCTAGTAATGAAATGTAGGAAAAATGATGGGTATGAGCCCTTTAACCAGGCAAATAAAATACTAATGCATTTAAATGGATTTTTGGGATATAATGGTTCTTAATAGAATAATTGTGATTAAATTAATGTATTTAAATTTAAAAAACCAAAGGTCTAGTAATGAGCAGTGACAGTAAAAATGCAGGTTTCTTGAACATAATAATTTATAAATTAAGTTGTTGCGTTTAAATGTCTTTTTTTCTATTTAGGCTTTTCATTTGATATATAATATGATTATATTAAGGGCACTATAGTGGTACAATGATACTATTCTTTAGGTATGAGTATGTTGGACCCCCATGTACACAGTTGTAGCCAATTCCCCATGCTATTTACAAATTCACTACTGACACAGCAGTTTTATCAAAGGCTAGGCATAATCCTTTTTCCAGAAACCTGAACCTGTGTTATTGCTATTGAATATTAAATTTCCAGGGATTGTTCAGTTTGGGGTTGATTTGAACACATTCTAATCTCTCTCTCTCTCTCTCTCTCTCTCTCTCTCTCTCTCTCTCTCTCTCTCTCTTTTTATTTCTCTGCATGTGTGTGTGCAGTATTAAATACTTCCAGTATGTAATCTATGGCCTGGCTTCCTTCTTCTGCCTGTTTGGGATCCTGCTGCTGGCCGAGGGTTTCTACACCACCAGTGCTGTAAAGCAGACCTTCGGAGAGTTTCGTAGCACTCAGTGCAGCCGCTGCCTCAGCCTTACCGTGAGTGTGTGTGTGTGTGTTTCGTCTGTAGGGTCTTGTGAGTGAATGTACCAAATGTGAATATAACTTAGCTAAGTGTAGGCAATAATTCAATATCAATATATATACTGTAGTAGAAAATGCTTCAATAACCATGAATGATGAATGATGTCTGTTAGCATTATGGGTTAAACCTGCTAGCTAAACTGGCTGTTTGCTAGCATTGTAACTAACCCACTTTTCTGACACACTGAGCCTGCTACATGCTACACGCCAGTGTTCTGAGCTTCATAACTGAACGTGACTGATATAATATACCACAGATATAATATACAGAGTGAGGTGGCAGGACACCCTTCTTTACCAAAAAAATGAAATATGTGGCTTTCAAAATGGCGTCCATGTTCCAGACAAATGCTGCCTTCAAAGCTTCCTTGGACTGTTGTACTTACAACTTTGGAACTCATATGTACGACATGGTTTTGGCTGAAAACAACATTAATTTACTTCTGTTTCCCTGTTGACAACAGAGGTCAAATACAGTGCTGTGAAAAAATATTCACCTCTATACAGATTTGTTTTGTTTTTGCTCTTTTTTAAATCATACTAAATCATACAGATAACTTAAGTTACAAAAGATAACATGAGCAAATATAAAAATCATTTTAAAGGATAATTTCATTTAATAAGGGAAAGAATACATTCAAATTAATATAGCCCTGTGTAAAAAATATTTGGCCCAAAATCGAATAACTTCGTTCAAATGCAATCAAACTTTTCAGATAACTGGAAGTGAGTCTTTTACATCTCTGTGGAGGTTCTTTGAAATATTTTAAGCATACTCGACCTGTTTAAGATCATGCCAGAGCATATCAATTAGACTTTGTCTATGATATAGCCTAAAAGATCCCTCACCCATTACTTGCTGGGTATTCAGATGTCATTTTAACTTTCGCTTTGTTTCCTTTTGTTACTGAAATTAAAGGGAGTCCTGTGACTTTTGATGAACCCTGTACATATTGTATTACACTGCATACCCTATCTAACCAGTGCCAATACAGGGTCTTTAACTATTATAAAAAAATAATAAAATTGTATTAATAATATTAATAAAAACAGCAATTCAACCAGTTCAGCGGTTAGGATTGTTGCTAATCCACTATTGTAGACTTCATAATAAGAGTTCCTAGACCAGATTGTATAATGAAAAGAAAAATAACTTACAAATAATCAAACAAATCCAGTTTTTTATTTTAATTGGGCTTTCTAGGTAAACTTGATCAAAATTTGGTCAAATAACTATTTAGACATATTTGATTAGGGTAGGATCTCCTGATAGTAATAATCTGGCATGTGTGACTGTCTCCTACAAATACTTTGTATTTTTTTGGTAATTAAAGGTATATTAAACTATCAAAAATTGGTTATATGGTTCTTAGACATATATAGTATTTACATCATCTGTTACTGACTGACGTTAATTACAGAATACTACCATCGGTTCACAGCATTTATGCTAAGCAAAAAAGGGCATAACACTATTGCATATTAGATTTTTACTGTATTGACCAAAAGTATATTTTGATATATACTATATATGTGTGTTACAGTCTCTCTTTTCATAGAAACTATTATTATATATTAATCTAAAGTGTGGATGAAGCGACCTTGTATGACCTCTGGTGTGATGCCGTGTCCTGTATGTTTATTCTGCAGTTAATCATTGTGACGTACGTGTTAGCTGTGATCTGGCTGGTTGTTTTTGCCTTCGCTGGGATCCCTGTCTACTTCCTGTCCAACATGGCATCAACATGCCACACTGTCAACATCCTGTCTGAGACGACCACCAGTCTGAACCAGCACGCCTGGGTCTGCATGGACGCTCGCCAGTTCGGTACTATTGCCCGTGGTACGCACGCTGTAGCTGCAGTCTTGTGTTGAGATTTAGGCTCATGAGTGTGTTTGTGTTTGTGCAGGACTTCTTCCCTGGAATGCCATGCCAGGCAAAGTGTGTGGAATGACCATGGCCAACATCTGCAAAACTCCAGAGGTACAGCCACACACACACACACACACACACACACACATAGTGCTTGACCTTTGATTGGAAAAACAGATACTATTTTTTATTCCTGCAGAGGTAATGGAAGCTCTGTATTTGTATTTTAAATGTTTAAAATATTTAGTTCCAAGTCAAAAAGTGCTGACTCTTAAATGTAACTAAGAATCAAAAGGAAAGATACTGAGTTATTCTGTATATTCCAGCTGAAACAAAACCAAGCTGGTAGACAGCGTAACCAGTATAATAAAAAACAGCACGCCATAGCTGGTGGACCTGCATAACCAGTATGACCAAATAGGTAGACTACCATGGCCAGCATGACCAAGCTGTTAGACCAGCATGATGACCAGTCTGACCAAACTGTTAGACCAGCATGATTACCAGTATGATCAAGCTGGTATATTGATATGCCCTGCTCTGATTGGCTCTCACTGTTTTGGTTGCAGCTTGCAGTCCTTAACATGAGCATGAACTGCCACCTAGGTCATTACACATCTAGAAGTGGCAGAAGTATACATCCCACAAATTACATATTAATGATAAAAAAACTAACATAGTTAAAATATTCTCTTGTATTTAGCATTTTTATATTTACTCATGAAGGTAAACATGGTTAATATAACACTTTCTTAGCACTGATGTCCAGAAATTGTGCTTAATCCTTAGGGTAATTTTTAGGGTCTAGGTTTTTTAAGATTAATTAAAGATTGATCAGAATAATCTGGGCTACATATTCTTATATTCTATATTTTACATTTGGCTGTTTTGTTAAATACCATGATGCAGCAGAAACTGTTAGATATGTACCTACACAGATATCCCACCTGTCCTACAACTCTCAGGATTCACCTGCACATTGATAGCAGCTCCCTGCAAATTAAACACAGTATTCAGATTTTTTTGCCACTTTTTTGAAAAAAAAAAAAAAAAAAAAACAGATTTTATGCTGATAAATTAGCTAGTTAACCAGCTTTTGACCAGCATAGTGTATTTTGCAAATATGAGTTCTGCTCATGCTTGTTCATGGTTGTCATGCTGATCAATCAGCTTAGGTATGCTGGTCAACCTGCTTGGTCTTTTTGGTTATGCTGATTGACCAGCTAGGTGATGTTGGTCATACCGGGCAACCAACATCATCATGTCATGCTTGTAGAGCAGCTAAACCACAAAACATAGCCTATACTGGTCCTAATAGCTTAGCTGGTCAAACAAATTAACCAGCTTGAGCTGCCTAGGCTGTTTTTGTTCAGCAGGCACAAGCCTGTTTTAAAATAAAAGAAGTTCAGATTTTTCTTGTGGAATGTGGTCAGTAGAAGTCACAATTATTACAGCTGCTACATAAACTGCTAAGTTAATGCTCATTTCTGGCAGTTTTGTACTAGGAATTCCATGTGACACTAGCTAGCATCTAGCTAAGGGTGGACAATTTTCTGGACTTCTATGCTTTTCATATTGAGAACAGGCATTTGAAGCAACAGTCGTTCAAGTCACATACTCTTTTATGTGGATGAGAGAGTTTGGAAATTTAAACTCAGATGCCAGTCTCCAATGATCCTGTAATGAACACAGATACTTTGTGTGACCCTTATGATTCAATGAAGGTAGACTACGCCACCTGGGGAGTTTCACCCCAGGAAATAAATATAAATAATACCCAAAGCACACAGGTGCATTCAGAGATACTCAGGAGACGTGAGATGAGGTTCAGCATAAAATCTTTACTTATTCAAGTTCGGAATAGTAGATACATGAAATACATAAGAACACTTTATTAAGCAATTAAAGTTTTTTTCTAAAAAACTACTTTAAAAGTATACACTGAGCCTTGGGACAAAATGCGCTTAAAAAAAAAGGATATTAGAGATACTGGCTGTTTAGAGTCTTAACATAGCATTATCATCTTTCTGTAGCTAACTGGTGCTGGACAATTCTTGTGCCCGGGCCCTCCCTCCCAAGGAGAAATACAACCTCTGCAAGCACACACAGAGTACTCACACACACCCACACACGTCGCAACACCTCAAACCAAGGGTGAGTCCAACACAGCAAACCAAGTGCAAAAGGAAAGATTTCCCAAGGAGGAGGTAACCAGTCGGCCCAAGGGGGACACCACGTGCACCAAGTTGTTCTACAAGAAAGAGAAACAGATTAGTAACAATAAATGTTATACTTATTAATTTTCCATTTAGTTTACGGCCAGTATCACTAACAAATAAACAGCCAGCTTCCTATAGGAGGGCCCAAAGAGGTCTGCCACCATTGACACAAGGTGGGGTCAAGTTAACAAAAATACAAATAACAAAATCAATTTCCAACAGAAACAAAAAAAGGAAAAAAAAGAAAAGAAAACAAAACAGTCTTTTTAATACAAATAATAAACACCCGGAAATAAAAAGAACAAAATAAATGAATAAATCTTAAATTAATTCAACCCCAACAAAACAGCATAGGCAAAACAGCAGAAGACTAGGGACTGCTCGGCTTGGTGCCACCTCAGCCTTCTCCGATGGCGACACTTCAGCTGAACACCTAATAAAAACACATTAATTAAAATAATTGCACTAGACAGATAGCTTGGGAGAGTTAGCTCTATAACTATCAAGCAAACAATACCTGTAGGCTTGAATTATCACTTGCTTGGGCTAGAATACATCCAGGGTTCCTGCTCCAATCTACAAATGAAATCCCAAATATATTTAAACAAAGCCTAAAATTCCCTCCAACCGGAAAATACTAAATAAAACTCCTACCGTTGTTCCGGTCAAAACACACCTGTTTTCCGGCACGCCAGAGCATACACCTAAATAAGAGGCATTTACCATAAATATCAGCCATATGGTTAAAACCCCACCTAGATAAGCGTTGCTGCACCCCAAATGCCTACCTTGCATCCAATACAGCTCCACATCCACACCAAGCTGCAGTTTTATGCGACGATGCCCAGAGTTAGCTGATGCTAACGGCTAACCGCTAACCGCGTTCACACCCGTTTTCCGGCACGCCAGAGCATACACCTAAAGAGGCATTTACCATAAATATCAGCCATAATATGGTTAAAACCCCACCTAGATAAGCATTGCTGCACCCCAAATGCCTACCTTACATCCAATACAGCTCCGAATCCACACCAAGCTGCAGTTTTATGCGACGATGCTCAGAGCCGGCTGATGCTAACGGCTAACCGCTAACCGCATTCACACCCGTTTTCCGGCAGGCCACCCCTGTATATCAAGGCGTTTGTGTTATTTTAGAGTGGATCAAAATCAACAAAAACCCCACTGCACAAAAGACACGTACCTTAGGAAACCACCCAGCAGCAAGTCCTGCAGTAACACGACCCAGCAACAAAGGAAACCACGAGCTCAACACAGCAGCATGCTATCCATGCTTTTATACTGAGCTAACTAGCATTTCTAGCACAACACAGAGGGGAGGGGGAGCCGCTGCTCCTCCACTACGGTGGCCATCCAAGCCCAAAATGGTTAACCCAGAGCCCAGTAACAGCTCTGCCTGTCACATATACCACCACATTTTGTGTCGGCGTCCCGTCGACAGAATACTGTTTACTAGTCCCAAGGTCTAAAATACGCTATAGCCATACTGCTTGAACCGGATACCAATGGTGCAGGGTCATCAGCTACTCTCACCATGGGTGTTGGCAGACGATGAGGGTTTCTATGCCGGCCTGCAGTCACTCTAGTTGTACGCCGAAGACTAACTAAATCCCTATCCCCAGTATCAACATCCGGAACAGAACTTGGTTCAGTGCTTATGGGGGCATGAGTGTCCTCAGGACTGATCACCTCCGGAGCAGCCACAGGTAAGGACCCCTGAGGTGGGGCTTCAGGAACCCCCAAGACCAACCATCGCCCCAACTCGTCCTCCCTCTGTTCTACCCCCTGTTCTAAACTTGGACATTCTGCTGGAGGGGTCGCTACTGACAACTTTTGTGGGACTAGCTTCATCATTACCCTGTGTACCTGCCGAACTTGCTCTAAATCTCGCACTGGAGCCACAGAGTACACTACACCCCCCGGTTCAGGTACCTTTAACACCTTGTGGACAACAGCGCTCCAGGCATCCTGGATTTTCTTGCGTCCACGCACTGAATGATCACGAAGGTAAACCAGCTGGCCTATCTGCAACGGATCAGCTAAAGAACCCTGATCATGCCGCTCCTTTCGCCGTTGTGCTGCCACCTGTAACCTCTCCCTTGCCCCTTTAAAAGCAACCTGGAGACGCCGCTGATGTTCCTGGACCCAGTCACAAACGGTTCTGCCCTCAGTCTCCTGAACCCTACCCAACAAAAAATCTACTGGGAGTTGAGGTTCCTGCCCAAACAGCAGAAAGTGTGGCGATTCCCCTGTCGACTGATGGATGGAAGAATTATAATTAAAGACCAACTGGGGCAGGTAGTCTGGCCAATGGTTCTTCTGTTCCTGAGACAATGTACGCAGCAGGTTATGCATGGTTCGATTAAATCTCTCGCACTGGCCGTTACCTTGAGGGTGGTATGGGGTGGTCCGTGTTTTCTGGATGCCATACAAGTCACAAAGCTGGCGAACCAGGGAACTCTCGAAGCTTGCACCACAGTCTGAATGTAACCGTGCCGGGACACCATATCGATAAAACCAATGCTGAACTAGTGCCTTGGCCACTGTAGAAGCCCTTTGATCTCGAGTAGGGATTACCTGAGTGAATTTAGAGAACACGTCAGTTATTACCAGAACTTGTTCCGTGCCATCTCTAGCAGGCTCTAGAAAAGAAAAGTCTATAGCCACTACCTCATTAGGTCTTGAGGCCAAAAGATGCCCCATAGGGGCACGCAAGCGTGGCTGAGGGGGTTTAGCCAGGGTACACCTCACACATTGCTGACACCACTGCTCAATATCGTTAGTCATCCCAGGCCAATAACACCGTTCCCTTATCAATGCTATGGTACGCTCTATACCCTGATGGCCGTGATGGTCATGCAGTTGCCGCAAAACTTCCTCCTGCAAACACTCTGGAAGCAATAACTGCAATACTTCCTCCCCCCCATCTGGCTTCAGAATTCTACGGTATAGTAGCCCCTTATGCACCACAATTCTATCCCATTGGCGCAAGAACCCTTGGGTCCGAATGGGTAGGTCTACCCTCACACTTCGCCCCGGGAGTCTGCCTGCCTGCCAGAAAGAAATAAAACCTTGAATGCCTGGGTCAGCTTCCTGTAGAGCCCTCAATTCGTCATGATTATGGGAAGGAAAAGCAGAGATGGAACACTGAGCTACCGGTGGTACAGGGGCGCCTTCCCTGGCTTGCTGCTGCAAAATAAGAGGCAAAGTCACACCCCCCATAGCAGAATTGTGCAAATCTTCGGGAACGCACATTCTCTGTCGTGATAGGGAATCAGCATTTTTATTTGTGCGGCCCGACCGATAGCGGACGGTGTAATGGAATGCCGACAACTGGGAAACCCAGCGCTGCTCAGTAGCACCCAATTTAGCGGTACTTAAATGGCTCAAGGGGTTGTTGTCTGTCCAGACAATACACTCCTGGCCCCACAGATACTCCCGGAATTTTTCTGTCATAGCCCACTTCAAACCCAGAAACTCCAGCTTCATGGAGCTATACAACTTCTCATTAGGGTTGAGACTACGGCTTGCGTAAGCAACAGGACGCACCCGACCATCCTGCTCCTGGGAAAGTACAGCTCCCAAGCCTTGGTGACTAGCATCAACCTCTAAAATAAATGGGAGAGCAAAGTTAGCAAAAGCAAGTGTAGGTGCATCCACAAGCCTATGCTTAAGTGCCTGAAAACTGGTTTCACACTGTTCTGACCATAATTCTAATAATGGGGGCCCACGGCCTTTGCGAGCCTTTGTCCCACCTGCCTCAGCTACCAACTGATGCAACGGAGCAGCCAACTTCGCAAACCCTTCGATAAAACGACGATAGTAACTAGCAAAGCCAAGGAATGACCGTAGCTCAGAAACTATGGTTGGACGAGGCCAATTAGAGACAGCAGATACCTTCTCTGGGTCTGTGGATACCCCCTTGTCAGATACAAGATGACCCAAATAACGAACCTGGCGACGAAAGAAACAGCACTTCTCCAACTTAGCCTTTAGCCCAGCTTGTCCTAGTCGATTCAGCACCAACTCCAAGCGGCTCAAGTGCTGATCTAAGTCAGAAGAAAACACAATGATGTCATCAAGGTACAACAATAATGATTGGCAATTTTGATCCCCAAACATCCTCTCCATGAGCCTTTGAAAGGTACTAGGGGCGTTACATAACCCAAAAGGCATACGAGTAAAATGGAATAGACCGAAGGGAGTACAAAAAGCAGTCTTTGGGCGGTCACTCTCTGTAACTGGAATCTGATTGTACCCGCTAGCCAGGTCCATTGTTGAAAACCACTGGGCCCCTGACAGTGCATCCAAGGTCTCCTCTATCCTAGGGAGTGGGAATGCATCCTTTCTAGTCTTGGCATTAAGCTGACGGTAATCGACGCACATACGAAGGGTGCCATCTTTCTTTTTCACCAGAACAATGGGTGAGGCATATGGGCTACAGCTTTCCTGAATTACCTGGTTCTCCAGGAGTTGATGAATATGAGCTTTAACCGCATCATAGTCTGAGGGGGGAATACGCCTGTACCTCTGTCTTACCGGTACATCATCTAACAAAGGGATGTCATGAGAAATTAAGTTTGTACACCCAATATCTCCCTCAAATGATGAGAATACAGCAGAATGTTTATAAAGCAGGGACCGAACCTTCTCTTGGTCTACTTGGGACAGAACAGACAGATCTAATGCCCCAATCTGCTCCAAAACTGAACTGGGCTGGGCTACCTGGGTCTGAACCCGGGCAACCACCGAAGGCTGACTCACCTCTTCTGTAACTCCATCAGGCAGACTCACAACCTGCACGCTGGTCAATACTCCTAAGGGACAATGTGGAGGTAAAGCAACACTAACACAACCCACATTTACCACTGGCACATATACAGTCCCTCGAACCACCTTGACTAGTGAAACAGCAACCAACAGTCCGTCAGGCAAAACACCCACTGTGTCAGAAGGTTCAATTAGCACCCCATTAGCATGCTCACTGAGCTGGCTAGAACACGTAGCCGCAATCATTTTAAATGTACCAGCAGGTATCCGAATAGGTCTCCCACCCCTAACTTTAGCAACCCCTGTTAAGCTAGAAGGCTCGTCTAAACCCTGGTGACAGTACTGCAGGGCTTGCTGCCAGGGTGGTGACGCATGTACCACTGGAGGAAGATCAAACAACGCAGGGCCATGTTGGCCAAACAGCTCCCGATAACACTCTCTAATTACATTCATCCCCAGCACGCCTGGAACTACAGTGGAGGTACTTTGCCCCGGAAGGTCCTTAACTACCAACCAGCCACGATTCGGAATCGACTTGCCAAGTAGCTCTACCGTTAGTTCAACATAGCCCACATAAGGTATAGCCAACCCATTAGCAGCACGGAGCTGCAGCCACCGGCAAGATTGCAAGTCACCCTGAATGTGTTGACGGAAGAAACTTTCCGCTATAGTCGAAACCATAGACCCAGTATCAAGCAGGCAATTAACCACCACTCCCCCCAACCGAATAGCTACCTTTGGGCACTGGCCAACTAACAATGAAACAGTTGACGGATTCACAAAACTCTTATGGGTAGAGCCAATACTGTCCCCGTCCAATGCGTGGCTCTGCACAATGGTGGGAGCTAGTTTTCCGACGGCTGAGTGTTAGCACCCATTCGACTATGAGGGGCAGCTGCTACTGGACGTACAGGGACCCTTTCATTTTCACAATCCCTCGCATAGTGTCCGGGTTTTTGGCACCGTCTACAAATTATGTTAGACCGACTTGGACCAAAAGTCTGAGGTGAAGCATGAAATTTAGCAATGCTCTGTGTTAGCTGATTAATCTGCTCTTGTTGTTTAAGTAACATCGCCCTGAGTTCTGTCATCTCTAGAGATGTAGAATTACCCACAGAAGATTGAGCTGCATATGGCTCCCTAGACATGTGCATAGCACACACAGAGGGGACAGAATAACTCCTACCTCGACCGGGATCATCTGGCCTACTCTCACGCTCCCATTGAATCGCTGCTGCACGCACCTGTAACATGGACAACTCTGGTGTCTGGCGGATCAACTGCTTCAGTTCCCTGCGGAGAGCAGGATCTTGAACATTCTCTACAAATTGATCACGAACCAAGACATCAGCATTAGGCACTACATGTGAGGCACACTGCTTTATTTTATCCATAAGTGCTAACAGAGCATGTGAGTACTCCTGTAATGACTCTCCTTCAAGTTGTTTACGACAAAAAAAGTTCTCCTGCAAAGCAACATATGACTTCGAACAACCATATAACTCTTGAAGAATAGACAAAATTTTCTGTGGATCCTCCCTTTGCATTCTAGGTCTATACCGTATTTCGTCCTTAGCTTCCCCATCCAAATGATCCATCATAAAATAAGCCTGGTCAAGGGGTGCCAAGTGGCGTGCCCGGATGCTAGCTTCTACTTCTTCTCTCCACTCCTCTATACTTATCCCAGACCTACCTCTGAACACTGGGCATTTACGCTCACGGGGGATGTACAAGAGCCTGTCCACTGGGGCCCGATAACTCACAGCCTCTGGATGTCCATCAATACCACTAGGGCCTGGTTGGGGCTGAGATACACGCTCTTGTAAAAGACGCTCATTATCTGCCTGGAGCTGTCTCACCAGGTCTCTCATTTCCTGGAGCTCGTTGGCCATGATAAAAGGGAAATAAGAAAAAGAGAAAACAAAAGGGGTAAATTAAACTGTTCCCTGTGAGCACCCAACTAAAATTTGGGGACCAACACGCCAACTGCTGTTTTGCCTTTAATACTAAAACACACAATTATATCACTATTACCAAAATCTGAACCTCAAAACACGTCTCAAATTCTCACGATCCTGCCGACTACGCCACAAATGTGACCCTTATGATTCAATGAAGGTAGACTACGCCACCTGGGGAGTTTCACCCCAGGAAATAAATATAAATAATACCCAAAGCACACAGGTGCATTCAGAGATACTCAGGAGACGTGAGATGAGGTTCAGCATAAAATCTTTACTTATTCAAGTTCGGAATAGTAGATACATGAAATACATAAGAACACTTTATTAAGCAATTAAAGTTTTTTTCTAAAAAACTACTTTAAAAGTATACACTGAGCCTTGGGACAAAATGCGCTTAAAAAAAAAGGATATTAGAGATACTGGCTGTTTAGAGTCTTAACATAGCATTATCATCTTTCTGTAGCTAACTGGTGCTGGACAATTCTTGTGCCCGGGCCCTCCCTCCCAAGGAGAAATACAACCTCTGCAAGCACACACAGAGTACTCACACACACCCACACACGTCGCAACACCTCAAACCAAGGGTGAGTCCAACACAGCAAACCAAGTGCAAAAGGAAAGATTTCCCAAGGAGGAGGTAACCAGTCGGCCCAAGGGGGACACCACGTGCACCAAGTTGTTCTACAAGAAAGAGAAACAGATTAGTAACAATAAATGTTATACTTATTAATTTTCCATTTAGTTTACGGCCAGTATCACTAACAAATAAACAGCCAGCTTCCTATAGGAGGGCCCAAAGAGGTCTGCCACCATTGACACAAGGTGGGGTCAAGTTAACAAAAATACAAATAACAAAATCAATTTCCAACAGAAACAAAAAAAGGAAAAAAAAGAAAAGAAAACAAAACAGTCTTTTTAATACAAATAATAAACACCCGGAAATAAAAAGAACAAAATAAATGAATAAATCTTAAATTAATTCAACCCCAACAAAACAGCATAGGCAAAACAGCAGAAGACTAGGGACTGCTCGGCTTGGTGCCACCTCAGCCTTCTCCGATGGCGACACTTCAGCTGAACACCTAATAAAAACACATTAATTAAAATAATTGCACTAGACAGATAGCTTGGGAGAGTTAGCTCTATAACTATCAAGCAAACAATACCTGTAGGCTTGAATTATCACTTGCTTGGGCTAGAATACATCCAGGGTTCCTGCTCCAATCTACAAATGAAATCCCAAATATATTTAAACAAAGCCTAAAATTCCCTCCAACCGGAAAATACTAAATAAAACTCCTACCGTTGTTCCGGTCAAAACACACCTGTTTTCCGGCACGCCAGAGCATACACCTAAATAAGAGGCATTTACCATAAATATCAGCCATATGGTTAAAACCCCACCTAGATAAGCGTTGCTGCACCCCAAATGCCTACCTTGCATCCAATACAGCTCCACATCCACACCAAGCTGCAGTTTTATGCGACGATGCCCAGAGTTAGCTGATGCTAACGGCTAACCGCTAACCGCGTTCACACCCGTTTTCCGGCACGCCAGAGCATACACCTAAAGAGGCATTTACCATAAATATCAGCCATAATATGGTTAAAACCCCACCTAGATAAGCATTGCTGCACCCCAAATGCCTACCTTACATCCAATACAGCTCCGAATCCACACCAAGCTGCAGTTTTATGCGACGATGCTCAGAGCCGGCTGATGCTAACGGCTAACCGCTAACCGCATTCACACCCGTTTTCCGGCAGGCCACCCCTGTATATCAAGGCGTTTGTGTTATTTTAGAGTGGATCAAAATCAACAAAAACCCCACTGCACAAAAGACACGTACCTTAGGAAACCACCCAGCAGCAAGTCCTGCAGTAACACGACCCAGCAACAAAGGAAACCACGAGCTCAACACAGCAGCATGCTATCCATGCTTTTATACTGAGCTAACTAGCATTTCTAGCACAACACAGAGGGGAGGGGGAGCCGCTGCTCCTCCACTACGGTGGCCATCCAAGCCCAAAATGGTTAACCCAGAGCCCAGTAACAGCTCTGCCTGTCACATTTGCTTTGTTAAGTTTTAATAAATGTTATCTAATTCATCTTCTGCTGTGTTGTCATGTACACTGCACATGAGTGGGATTTAAAAAGCAGTTGCTGCAGTTTCCCTTAGCATTAATGCATTCTCTTTCTCTCTCTCTTCAGTTCTATGTGACATATGACTACTACATTACTGCCTTTGCTGGTGCAGGAATCACACTTCTCTCCCTGGTAAGTGAATGTCTTTTTCTCTCTCTATCTCTCTCTTTTTAGTTTTCTTTTTTCCCTCTGCCACTCTAACCTGTACTCTTCATTTTAATGCAAACCCACACTCATCTATCTTTTTTTTCTTTTCCCTGCTTTCACACACTTTTCTCTTTTGTGTCTCTTTCCCCCTGCTCTATTGGTGGCTCTGTCATCTATCTATTTTCCTTTCTTCTTTTTTCTCTGTCTTTTCTCTCTCTCTCTCTCTCTCTCTCTCTCTCTCTCTCTCTCTCTCTCTCTCTCTCTCTCTCTCTCTCTCTCTCTCCTCTCTGTCTCTGTCTCTGTCTCTCTCTCTCCTCTCTGTCTCTGTCTCTCCAGGTCCTCTATATCGTGCCGGCCACCTACAACTATGCTGTCCTGAGGTTTCTGGGCAGGAAGGGGATCCGTTGCTAGGCGCAGTGTTGCTAGGTGCAGCGTTGCCAGGCGCAGTGTTGCCAGGCAACACGTCTCTTCTCTGATGCGCGCTGCTGTGCTTGCTGTTGCGTTGTCACAACGACCAGGCCTGTGGGGAAATCGCTGAAGAGTCTCATGAAGCCCTCCGTCTGGAAGACACACCCGCTCACACACCCCACTCACACACACACACTTACACACGCACAAACAAACAAACAAACAAACACATGACCCCCAGGAAACAAGCATAACAGCCGTGTAATTTGAAAGGGATTAGCACCTACTAAACAGAGTGAATCAGCGTTAGAAACACAAACACAGGCCGCAAAGCAAAAGCGTAACGTTTACGTATTTACGTATTTCACCAAATTGCCAGAATTTACTACTAAAAGGCTAATACATAAATAACAGCATCAAAGAACATCATCTAGGACTGTAGAACAGTCACAGAAGCATTCGGATCAGGAATGTAATTAGCATTTATTTTAATATTTTTAACAACAAATACAGTTAAATAAATACAAGTAAAATGTGATAAATAATATATTATTTTACATTGATTCTTTAATGTTAAATACAGTTTAAATGTGTCAACATTGAAATTTATGTCAGGCAGTTAGTTGTGCTATGCCCTGACTACATGTGCTAAATAACATAAGAACATTTAGTGATGCAAAATTGTAATAAAAAAGAAATTGGCATGATTTGGTGTTCGAAATCTATAATAAGTGTCAGAAAGATTTTAAAAATATTGAAGCTGACAAAAAAGGACTTTTATTCTGACATGCTATTAAGAAAGTATGAGCAAAATATTGCATTAGAAAGAAGACTCTAAGGTTGTTTCTGAAACTAGAGGAAGCTCACTGGACTCCTTCCTGCCTTAAAGTCGTCTCTGAGTAGAAAGTATTTCTTACATTTCAGACACAGCCTAAGTGACCTTCACAGTACAAAGTCAAGGTCAGCAGATTTTAACTAATTAAAAAATGATTTAATTTAAGTCAAATAAAAATGTCAGTTGGTTCGACCCCAGGAAAAGCACTGAATAAATATTTATTAATAAAATTATTATAACTTTGATCACAGAGAAGAAGTCTGTAAAGAGATCCAAGTCTAAAGACTAGTTTATACTGTTGAAATAACCTGTACAATGTGGTTACATGGGTGGTAAAATTAATTTTCCTGATTAAAATGATATATTAAACATATTTAAAGGATTCTTGCAGATATAGAAATGCACCTTACAATATTTTTTTTAATATTAATGTATTTTTTCATTTTTAAATTTAAAGTGTTGCATTAAAAAAATCTAAAATTGTAATTTTGAAACCCCTTTTGTCCATTTATTTCACTCACAGTACTGGGAACATTGATGTTACCTTATAGATGCTGGAGATACTGGAGTTAATTATGGCCACACCCATACGCATTCACATCATCATCTTAAAAAAAAAAAACATAAAGGAGTATGGAAGGTTTATTTGAATGAGAAACATTTATGATCTGTGAGCTTGATGAACATTTAGGGTTGAGGGCTCCTCAGGGTTCTCTAATGACATAAGTGCATTATCTTGGTCCTGGAAAATGTACCTATTGGAGAACTGAGGGCCTTTATAACCTAGACCAGGTGTGTTAAGGTGGAGCTTAATTGTGCATGGTAGATCAGCAGAACCCTTGCACCAATCCTGGTGTCCTTGTTCTAGGTCAAAGCATTTAGAACCCTTTTTGACTGCCTTATTTTTAAGATTACAGTGTTGTTTTGTTTTTATATTTGCTTTGATCCTCAGCATGACTGATACACCAGTAGCACTTAGACTTATACACATCCAGCAGCGACACAGCCACGCATTTACTGAATGATGTAGAGCTTTAATCAGATCTCATTGGTAAACATAAGCACATATTTATGTACATAAATGAACAGATAAATAAACAAATATAGGCATAAAAGAGAAGAAAAGCACAGTTTGAGGACTGAGTAATGTAATAGATGAAGAATGTGTTGAGGACTCACACTGAGGGTATGTGTGTGTGTGTCTGTTTGTGGCTATGTGTAAGAGGGGGGAGTGTTTGGGGGTGGAGCTGATCTTCTGTTACCTCTTCATCATTTCATCAGTGATTTTCTCCTCCATTCGTCCTTTCATTATCATTCCATCCTCTGAAGCGCTGAGTAACACACTACTGACAAACACACCTCTCTGTACTTTCTTTTTATATCTCTGTGTCCCTCTCTTTTTATCTACATCGTTTTTTTTCTCTTTTGGTTTTTTACTTTCTCTCATCCCTTTTTCTTTTCCCTTTTTCTCTCTATTCTATTTAACGCTCCTTTTCTCTTTACTTCTGTATTTTCTGTTTTTTTTCTCCTTATGTATTTTTTCTCTCTCCCTCTGTTCCATATCTTGCTTCTTCTGCGTTCCTTCTCTGTCCCTCTGTTCTCACCCTCCATCTGTATTGTTTTTGCTCTCCTTCTTTCACTTTTCCTCTGCTCGCTCTCTTTTTTTTCTTTCTCTTTCCTTCTGTACTATTTTGTTCTCTCTCTTTTTTTTCTCTCTTTCCCTCTGTTGTTTTTTTCTCTGTCTCCCTATTACATATTGTTTCTCCCTTTTCTGTTTCTCTCTTCATATTTCTTTCTGGGGCTCTATTCATTATTTTCTCTCAGTCTCTTAAACTCAAACTCACACACACTCTCACTGAGACACACGCTGACACACACATTGCTGCATGTAGCTTCATTAGCAGGTGTTCTCCTGCAGAGCGTCTGTTGGGAGAGTCTGTGGTGCAGAGTGCTGCTGATGCTTTAATATGGCTGATCTGAGGTAAATGTATTAAGCTTTAAATAAACTGTAGGTTACACTGTGTCAAAGAGTCAGTTTGTTACTGAGTATTAGCCCGAGGTACATACAGACACCTGTACCTGTGTGTGTGTGTGTGTGTGTGTGTGTGTGTGTGTGTGTGTGTGTGTGTGTGTGTGTGTGTGTGTGTGTGTGTGTGTGTGTAACAAACCATGACTGATCAGTTCTGGCTGTTTGGAGATTCTCTTCAACAATGGTGCTACAAAAAAACATTAACTCCTTCCTGTTCTACACATTAAAATAAATAAATATACATTTTAATAAATGGTGTAACACGTGCCATAATTATGTGTTTCGAATGTATAAGCATTTGTGTTGTGCTGCATTTGTGCTGGCCTGGCCTGTCTATAATTACCTGTATTAAACTTTAATTTCCTAAATAAAACTTCATTGATCATTATTTTATTTCATTCATTTAAGGTTTATTTACATCTATCTATCTATCTATCTATCTCTATATATATATATATATATATATATATATATATATATATATATATATATATATATATATATATATTGTGGCGGCTCTGGGTTGTGTGTGTGGCTGCCTGTAGGCATGTTTCTGTTCTTCTGTGTGTGGGGCCTTATGTGTTTTGTTGTGCTGTGTTGCTCCAGCCTACGTAGCTGGTACCTCCCCCGTAACCTAGGGTATGGGGAGGGGCCATGCAGATGGGTGCTGTTTAGGGCACTCACCGTAAAGTAAGTGAGTAGCGAGTTTAGTCACTGGGTTCTGTGGGTAGCTTATTTGATAGGTTAGTTTAGCTCTCCTAGTCTTGTTAAAGATTGTAAGTGAGTGGCAAGCCTGTTTAATAAAAGAGCTTATGAGCATTCGTCATGAGTCTCACGGGTCTTCCTTCCTCTTCCACGCCACATATGGTGTCAGAAGTGACCCTGCTGGAAGATATTGAGCTGCTGGCAGGGGAAATCGAACGGCTGAGGAGGAAGACAGCGGACCAACGGACTAGAGGCAAGGCTCTCCAGCGGAGTGGACTAGGACCTGACGGCGCCAGCGGGCTGTTCGGAGGTCGTGGCCGGGGAGAGGACGACGCGAGCACGGCGGCGCTGGCTCCCAGAGCGGATGGCGCGAGGACGGCGGCGCTGACTCCCAGAGCGGATGGCGCGAGGACGGCGGCACTGGCTCACGGAGCAGATGGCGCAAGGACAGCGGCGCCGACTCGCGGAACGCACGGCGCGATGATGGCGGCTTGACGGCTCAACCCCGCCTTACCCCCTACGACAGCAGCGCTGACTGGACAGCCTTCGAAGCTCAGCTTGAGATCGTGGCGGGCGGTGCAGGCTGGACGGACGCCGAGACGGCAGCCAACCTCTGCCTGGCGCTGCGGGGCGACGCGCTGAGGGTACTGATCGAGCTCCCCGCCGAGTGCCGCTGCGAGCTGCCTGAACTGACGTGGGCGCTGAGAACACGTTTCAGCCGCCAACCGTCGGAGGCGGCCGCCAAAATGCTAGTGGCGGACAGACGCCGACAGCAGGGAGAGACACTGGGCGTGCTGGCATCGGAGATGGCCCTGCTAACCCGCCAAGCTTACCCGACGTTTCCGCGAGCGGGCCAGAGGAGGCTCGCGTTGGATCACTTTCTGCGCGCCCTCGAGCCGAGCGAGCTGCGCAAACACGTGAGGCTGGCCGACCCGCAGACCCTAGAGTCCGCGGTAGAGGTGGCGGAGCGGTCCGAACTCATCCTCTCAAGCCATCCTGGACCGTGGGGGGCGTCGCCGGTTGCCCGTGATTCGCAGAGGTGCGGTCGGAGCCGGTCTGATGCCCAACTGGAGTGCTGCCGCTGCGGGGGGCGTGGCCACAAGCGAGCGCACTGCAGCCGGCCGGGAAACGGAGCAGGGACCACCCAGTGAGGGTTACGGTGGCCCCAGGAACGCTATGCTTACCCTCGGGATCTGATTCCGGAACTGCCGGACTCAGCGGCTATTTCCTGAAATGCACATTGAATGGATTGACGGAGAACGCGCTGGTGGACACGGGCTCGTCAGTCTCACTGATACAGCCCGAGCTAGCGACGGAGGTAGCGGCCGAGTTTGTGACTGACAACAGCCAGCGCATCGCTCTCTCTTCAGTCACCGGGGATCCTATAGGTCTCCTAGGATTAACGGAGTTGACGATTGATGTCGGCAAGGGGCCCTTTCAACAACAGTTCTGGGTAGGACGCATCAACGTGCTGTGCACGGGGCTCGGTGCTGGTGACTGGACTCCCCGTAGAGATACGCGACGAGTTAGGGGTAAGTGAACTGGTGGGAGGGAATGTGTGTGATTCGGTGTGTGATACGGTAGAGGGTCTGCTGGATGTGGGGTTGAGTGTAGATCCGATAGAGGAGATGCTGGAGCACAGTTGTGTGGGTTTATCTGGTCCCCAACAACTCCGTTTGCGCGAACTGATCGGCCGTTTTCGCACGAGTTTCGCTGTGTCTGAGCGCGAGTGTACTAAAACTAGCCTTGCGGTTCATTCAATGAACACGGGTGACGCCCAGCCCATCAGACTGAGGCCGCACCGTCTGG
Organism: Astyanax mexicanus; assembly: GCF_023375975.1. Taxonomy (NCBI): domain Eukaryota; kingdom Metazoa; phylum Chordata; class Actinopteri; order Characiformes; family Acestrorhamphidae; genus Astyanax; species Astyanax mexicanus. Next base: position 37,849,038 of record NC_064408.1, on the reverse strand, counting down.
CGTTAGCAAAGCGCGTAGCGGCGGAGCAGTTAGTCCGC